>NC_137647.1:20438850-20860736 GCF_963383615.2 Lipophrys pholis | reverse complement strand
AAAACAACTGAATGCCATCTTATTGGTCCTTAAAAAAAAAAGAAGAAAGAAAAGAATAGAAAGAATAAAAAGTTCTCCAAATCGGGAGAAAGATTGAAACTCTTTTCTCCTCATCACAGTTCTCTTTAGTTCTCTTCAGACGGCAGCCAGTAACAGGCTGTCCCTTCTCAGGGCCGATCATTCCTCCAGCCCAGGGGTCTGCAACCTTTATGATCAAATTCATAAGAGACGTTTTTGTGATTTTCCACCAAATCAAATTCACCCGGAGCCACAAAACACTTTTTTAACCTTTCACAATGAGGACGACACAGCCGCCAACGTTTTGTTTAAAGTTATGACGCACAGAAACTGTATCTTGTGTTGCATTTATGACGTTTCAGTCAGAATTCAGGATGGTAAACATTTTCTTTTCAGCTGTTTTATACTTGATTTGAGCGGTTTTATACTTCCTTTTTCAGCATTCTTGAAATTTTGTTTGATATTTTAGTAGTTTTAACCTTTTTGGCTCCTTTTTACACAGCCTGTAAAAACTATATCTGCTTTTACAACAGTGTGATCCTCAGTCGGAGCAGCAAGTACGAAGAGGTTTTGTCCAGGAAAAAGGTCGACCAATGAGCTAGAATGAACCTTTTGTCCAAAGTGTGACACCTCTGCATGAGACAATCTGAGTGTGAATCTGCAGATTAACAAGAAAAGTTTACAACCACTTTTCATACCTGCAGAACTAATGACATCACGACTCTATAGACCCGTGCCCTCAAACCAAAACATGTGTTCTCAGTATTTACACTGAGACCCGACACTATTAGTGATGAAGCCCACAAAAGAGGTGCAGCTTTGTGTATTATAATTGTTGAAGACTTTCTGCCCGTGTGATTCTTAAAGGGCTCCGCCATGCCTGATTGTCGAGCCTCTTAAAACACAATAATCATTTGATGACAATTACTCAAAATAATCATGAAACACTGGAAATCCTGGGCTTGTGGCGAGCCAGCCTGGTACACAGAGGCTATTATGCGCTCCTTGTGAAAAAAAAAAAAAATTAATTGCACAACTCCTGCTAAATGCGCTACGAGTTGCACAACCGCCGTGGGGCAAAAATAGCAACAGGCTGAGAAAGAGTTAAATTTTCTTTTTTTTTTTTTTTTTTGAAACATGCTGCAGTTTGTGTGCAACTTTTTTTCTGATGCTGAAAAGGTTTCAGATGCACACAGTTGACACTTTAGATGTCATACGCTCCAATAGTATTGTACATGCCTTGGCCCTCCTGCTCCTCCTCTTCCTCCTCCTCCTCCTCCCACTACAGATATCTCGCCCTTTGCCAGCTCTTAAAGCTCAACACTACCCGGAGGCCAAATCCACCGCCCGGCACCGTCCAAATCCCTCAGCCTTGCGAGTGAAATAACAGCGAAGCTCTAGAAATTCTCACTGAAACAACCATTCACTCTCTGTTACTAACAATCCTCTCACTTCTGCTCCCTCTGCTCTCGTCTCTGTTTTTTCACGTCAGGGTCTGTCTGGCCCATTTTGTTTGATTCTTTTGGAGTCTCAACACTGTCAAGCCCAAGAAGCTGACAGCTTTGTTTTTATGTTTTGTTTTTCTACTCTTTGATCGTCCCTTTCTGTGGTGTTTCCTGTTCGATTTACAAAGTTTTCCACAGATGCCTAAGCTTGTCTCTGTAATGACAGTCCGTGATGATGGTCGTCACGGGGGGGGGGGGGGGGGGGGGTTAGCTGTATACGCCCCCTCCTGCATGCAGCTTGCTTCACTACAGTCTTGTTTATCCCTTTAGCACTCCCTCCCTCGCTCAGCATAAATCTCTCATTCACAAATAGAGGCCAAAAGAGGCTCAGCTGATGGAATGAGATTATTATTTTTTTTTTCTGATTACAAATCAACCTCAGCTTAGATAGGTAGAGAAACATAGTGCCCCCCCTCTCCTCCCCTCCCGAGCTGGGGCTCCTCCCCCTCTGCTGATATCCCCGCCTTCCTGTGTCCACTGGCCACGCCCCCTCCACCCTCCACCCTCCCACTTCTGTCCCTCACAGCCAGATCCAGGGACAAGCCTCATTCACTGCTGCTGCTCAGGTTTTAAAGGAGTGCAGGAGGAGTGACAGAGGAAAAGAAGAGGACCACGGCTGCAGGAAGGAGAAGGAGGCAGGAGTTTGATGTTATTCTAGATTAGAGGGAGTCAGGGTGTGAAGGAGTGAGCCAGGAGAGAGAGAGAGAGAGAGAGAGAGAGAGAGAGAGAGAGAGAGAGAGAGAGAGAGAGAGAGAGAGAGAGAGAGAGAGAGAGAGAACAAGTCTTCAGGAGTGGCGCTGACCCATCAGTGGGGAGTTCCTCCAAGGGGGGTTATAGAGATTTTTCGGCAGCTTCCTCTCCTCTCCTCTCTGGAGCCAGACCCCCCCACCCCCGCCCCCCCCTCCGCCGCCCACCACCCTCATTCACCCCCAGGATCTAGAGCCATGGAGCCGTCTGTGTCCAGCGAGGTTGAGGGGGAACCCAAGGAGAGGAGGAAGATCCAGTTTGCTGTGCCCTCCGCTGCACCCACCAACCTGGACCCCCGGCAAGTGGAGATGGTGAGCAGGCGGTGGGCTGTCACAAGACAAGTCACTCTCTGTAAAGAGTTATTATTGTCGTTTATATACATTTAAAGTGCTTTCCAGCTATGTCCCCTCCTCCCTCTGACCGCTGTCCCATCAGTGAAGGCGTTGATAACTTTCTCTATAAGGAATCACATAATTACACTTCACAACTCTTCTCCAGGCATCTTGTGTGATCTTCAACAGGTTCCTCACTCGGCTCAGTGGCACCGTCTGCCGCTCTGTTGAGAAACTATGATGACATTTCCCTCTTTGTGTTTCCTCATAAGATTAGAGTCGCGGTGTCTCATCTCATCTCGACCTCTTTAACAATGTAACATTGACATTATCTTCCCAGTTCGGTCTTTTTTGTCTTTTTCTTTTTTTTTTTTGCAGCATGATAGCCTTGACATTTGGCTTTATCACATAACTGTTATTGCTACTTATTTCTTTGGCCTGTTTGTCATTCTCTATGACCTTTGGGTTTTTATATAAAATCCTTCAGTTCTGCTCTGCCTCAGCAGTGTCTTATGACTGACTCAGCACAGCTGGCGTCTTTCTGTGAAAGGTTTTGTACTATTTTTTAAAAAAATTTTTTTATTTATGTCAGGACAGCGCTGATCTTTCTTTTTGGCTGCAGTGGCTGGTGATGGTTATTTTAGATAAGTGGGCCAAAGTGGGAGCTGTTTCTGAGAGATCGAGGCCAGTGGCTCAGTCCTCCTGAGAACCTGATGAGAGATAAGAAAGCTTTGTGTTCGCTGAGAGACAAAGAAGAAGGTAAAAGAAATGAACCCTGAGCTCACCTGGCAGAGGTCAACCCCTTCGGTGACTGTCCTCATTTCACAACTTACATAAAAATAGATTTCCATGAAACAGATCGTGCTGAGAGTTTACCTTTTATCCTGCATGATCATTACTTATATTGAGTAATCTGGCTTTAAAAGTGCTTCCCTTGTCACAAAATCACCCCTCGGGGCTTTGTTGAGTAAAACTCTTGTCTTGAAGTGAGTTATCTTATCTCATGTTCTCATTTAGACTCTTACCTTCTGACTTTAATATCTCTTCTGCTCTCAATGTGGTCTGATCCTTATTGACTCTTCCAAGAAACCACAGGATATCAATCTGCCATATGTGGGCTACTGTGTGCTTTTTCTTTTTTTTTGGGGGGGGGTGGGGGGACTTCTCCCATTTCCTTCTGTGTCCGGTTGGACCTTTATTGCTCAATCACCGTGTGGTCAAACAGCGTTCAACTATTTTTAGGCCCAATGTTTGGCTTTCATCCAGCAGCCCTGCGTTGTACCTTCGCATAGGTCGTGTGCACTACTGTGTGTTACTCAGGGGACCATACGGCGACGTGTAGATGTAGCAGCAAGCACATAGATATCAAGACTTCGGTGGGTGGTTGATGGCATTGTACGTGCAGGTGGATGAATGCCGATTGTCACGGCCAAACAATGATAATGCTGCAGGGGAGTCGTGGAAACAGAAGGAGCTTTCAGGAGCGGATGTGTTTATGTGTGTTTAAAGGCAGATAGCATCTACTCTGGGCGGATGGGATTCTCCAGAGACGAGCGTGTGTGTGTGTGTGTGTGTGTGTGTGTGTGTGTGTGTGTGTGTGTGTGTGTGTGTGTGTGTGTGTGTGTGTGTGTGTGGGCAGGGGTAACAGTTAACTACACTCATTTCATTTCCTCCCCCTCCCAAAGCAATTACTGTCGCCTACAAGTCCGTCTTTGCTAACGAGTTGCAATGACTATACCATTCTTCAGAACACTGTTACACAACTGCCTTAACTGTTTTTGTTGGTGTTGTAATTTCCCGGTGGCATTTAAAACCCCAAAACCGCCATCCACTGAAGCGCTGGGGCCTTGTTACCATGGAGATAGACTGTACAGCGATGTCATCCCCAGCGCTCCCCCCACAGTTTGCATCCGAAAGGTCAACTTTAATGGACAGTTCTCTCCATCTGAAAGGTTGTTTACATACACGCTGGTATTTATTTTTTTTAGATATATAGTTTGGATTCGAGAGTCGCTTCCATTGTCCTCCCACTCAGTGAAGTGTTGCTCGCTGTGGAGAAAGCAGCAGCTACTTGGAAATGCCTCCGAGGTGTATGACAATAATAATACTGCACATTATTCACTCGAGGAACAACTCTCTCCCCTCGGCTGCTGTTGTTGTCCATTTGAACAAAAATGAATCGGTATATCAAAGAGGACATTCGCCTTCAAGTTTAACTTGAAGACTTGCCGTCAATGTTTTGCACCAGTTTATCATCCGCTCTTCACTTACTTCTGTTCATTATTCAGGTAATGTATTGAACCGCTTTGTCTTCGTGAGTCACAAATAGATTGCATTGTCTTTCTAATTAGTTGTCCTTTAGCGAGCCCCCAAGTGTCAAACCAGGAATCCTCCTGTGGCTGTGGATAAATATGCTCTGCCATCCAAGTATTTTAATTTTGTCCACTGAGTGCTCGGGAGCAATTACTGCCATCATCTGAAACAGCGTGCGGAAAGCACATGACTGTGCTCACGTATTGTCCCACACCATAGCCAACTGCATGCTCTGCACATGATGTAGAGTAATGTACAAAAAGGAAAAAGATTAGGGTCATTGTGCAGATGCTTCATGTTCTGATTCCACTCAGGTCCGCCTCGTTGTTGGTTCAACAAACAGCCGTCTCGCCGTGCGCCTACCCATCCGGGTCACGCTCATGGGAGATCCTATGAATCCACTGGATCCTCAGAGAATTATAGGGAATACCAAAGTGTAGGTTAATCTATATTTGACCAAGCAGGGTTATGGAAGGTGTGATTCAGCGCCCCTGCTGTACCCTCATCTTCCCTCTGGCCCCCGCTCCCGTCCACTCGATGGCTTAAACATCAAACAGCGACCTTTGGTGCAGCGTGTGTTTGTGGGTAAACATTAGCAGTCTGGGGGACTGTCAACATGCACTCCCAGAAAGAACATCTTGTCGTGTGGCACAAAGGCATGCTGGGAGTGGACAAGAGCGTGCGGCGATCTCTTTCCCTGATTGTGGACTGTCAGGAACGTCATCGTAGCTGAAATGATCCGTCTCGTCACCTTTGAAAACGATTATTGTTGCATTCATGTTCCTTTCACTTGTGGTGTTGAGAACTAATTGGTGAGAAAATCATTAAAATAAACCAGATGAATTGCCTCACTGGGTCCAGACGTTGTAATTGCAGCGTGGATTCAATCAATGCGCCCCTGTTTTCTGTTGGTATGTGTTTGTTCCTCCCTGCTTTTGACAAGCCAGGCACTTTAATTATTAGTTAATAATTCTGTGGCAACATGTTCACGATGTGTATCTGTCTACAGAAGCCCTGCACAAGGTTTCCTTTCACACTCTTTTTCCATATTCTCCTGGCACTTTGAATGTAAAGCCGTTTGTTCCGACTTATATATTTTGTTTTTGACTGTGAAAGTGATCTTCTCTTGATGATGATATTACCTACACAGCCCGCCATATTCTCCTGGCTCGTGTGTGTGTGTGTGTGTGTGTGTGTGTGTGTGTGTGTGTGTGTGTGTGTGTGTGTGTGTGTGTGTGTGTGTGTGTGTGTGTGTGTGTGTGTGTGTGGAATGTATAAACAGTAAAAAAAAAAAAAAAAGAAGAAGAAGGAAAAACATAAATATTGAGCGTGGGCAGAGTGATTTGTCACCTGAGTACAGTGTACACACTGAGCTGAAGCGGTGCCATGATGCCTGTTGGTCCTGGGGCTTTTTAAGACGACAATGAATTTCCCTCTTTAGTCAGTCCAAGTCAGGGTGCAAACAGCAGACCGAGCACATCCCCTGATACGCATTCAATCATTTACTACAGCTCCTCCACATATTGCTATGAGATGGTGGTGTGGCGAAGTCGCAGTGCATCCGAGGCACTTCATCTGTTAACCCTCGACACCGGAACAAACAATGGCCGTATCTGTGATGAGGGGAGAAGGAGAGGATTAGGAGGGCAACGCAGGCATTCCAGATAAGAAACAGGACAGGAGCCGAAGCCGATCAGGAGCTCGTTGTCGTCAGCAAATGTCGTCACTCGTCGGTATCGCGGCTTCTGCGCCACTATCTGCATCCTGAACCCGGCCGTTCAGCCGCTCTCCTCCGCGAACAGATTACTGTCAGGGTCAGCTGTGGTGAGCTGGAGTCAGCCTCCCTCGGTACAGAGCCACAGGACGGTCGCACTGATCCAGGCACATTGAGGGGAGCGCCGAAGCGTGACTCCAAACAAATGGGATTGGTCCCGATCCCTGTTTCATCAACACAGAGAAGACATGGCATTTTGTTATTGCTGCTCTGTGAGTTGTAATCTCTTTTGGGCGCAGTGGTTATAGGGCATTTGTTTTTGTTTTTTTAATGAACAGGGGCACGCCAGGTCATCTTCAGTGTCAGTGTGTGTAGGAGGGAACGGCCTGGAGCCAAAACATTGTTCCTCGTACGTCTGGTAGAAATGTAAAGCTAATATTTGGAGTTTAAATAGATAACATTGCTATTCTTTCATATATTTTGAACAAATCCTGGTTGAAACCTCAAACATAACAGTTTGGAACCCTTTCGCATAGCAACTATCAGCAGTTACAATGTTCACATTGGGGGTAGGTATGACGCTGTGGATGAGTAACCATTTGCTCTGTCGACCGTTCAAACCTGCCTTTAACCTCTGTAACTTCTGAATTCAAGCGTATGAGAAGGAAGTGTGGAATTATCTCAGCCGTTCCCGGGTTTCTGTGAAAGCCTTGAGTGGCATGTGGCCTGCTCCCCTGTTGTGCGCTGTGGCCCGGCAGGTGGCTTCCTGTCACTCATCAGCCGGCAGCTCGTCGTCTGAGCCGCCCTGCGATGGTAGACCTTCCCTTCCAACAGTGTCTGCAACAACAGGCCAAACAGCGATCAGCAGCTAATTACATAAATGCTGGGGGGTACAATGAGACAGAGGAGATAGGAGTGAGATGGGGGGGGGGGGGGGGGGGGGGGTAGAGGAGGGGGTGGAGGCTGTTGAGTATGATATCATTGTGCCACTGGGTGCAGCGTAATTACATTTCCTGTTTAGGGGTCATAGAAGAGCCCCTCCAGATGCTACCTGCAACCTGCCGGTTTATTCAGTTCGCCGGTGGGGAGGCCAAATGTCTCTGCAAAGCATTACTGTTGGGAAGTCACAGATTCTCCGACTAATCCAGCAGTAATGCAGGATATTTGCATAGGAAATAAGCCCTTCAGACACACATACATAGTGTTGGGGTACAGGGAAATGAACCAAGGCATGGTTTTTAACCATGATGTATCCCAAAAGGGAGGGCAGGAGTTAAAAAAAAAAAAAGGAGAATGAGCACAAAATGTTTGGAACAAAGGGAAATCCACAAAATATTGACAATATAACTGCACACAAAATGAAACTTCAGCCTGCATGAACAGAGAAGATGAAAGACGCTTGCTAAGGACTTGACAGACAATGAAAATGAAACACTGCAAAACCATAAAGACGGTGCAAAATACTAATCAATTCGCAATTAACAAATTCTGCTGCCATGTCTTTGACCTTCTGGAAAATTAAGAGTGCGTTAACCCGTCTTTGCAGAAGCAGCATTGTCTCGTTATGACTGTATGAATGATGAATGAAGGAGCCTAGCATTGCTATTTGATGCATGATAGTATATTTCACTGCTATTTGAGTGTTTATATGTCATAGTTTTTGCCGAGCAGGCTCGTTTCAAACTTAAACAACTGTCTTGTACAAACAAACAAACAAAAGAAAGATGAATCTGTTAAAACACACACAATTAAATAATAAATATCCCCATTATTGTTTTTGTTTTTTTCATGTTATAACGCTGGATAGTATTTGAAGTTGTTTCTAATTCTGCTTTTGAGTTTCTTCTGGGCCTGTAGTTCTGATGGGTTTTGGGGATTGCACAGTTGAAGTAATAAAAGATCTGCCCTCTTTCGATAGCTCATTATTCCAGTGCAAAATTTTTGAGAATTTCATTTCAAAGTCACTGCAAGCATTAGGACACGTTGCCATAATCAATGATTTATTGTATCATAGCAGGCAGATATATAATTGACAAATTTCCTTATGAATGAGACAAATGTCTTTATTAATACAGAAAGCGCCTGTGAAAGTGCAGCTTTATTAGTTGCATCCATGCTGCAATACTAATGACTTTAATTGAAAACAACTTTAATCCTGCATCCAGAAGAAAAGTTTGGTTGAATGTCTTTGGCTCTCTATTGTCTTTGGGATCCATATGTTGTGTCACGTCGAAGTGGTGAGGATGTAAAATGCGTATTATGTAGAATTTACTACTAAGATGTCACACGCCTTCTGTACGTTGAAGTGTCGTAACTGAAAATATATGAATGCACATAAGAGATCACCTTGCACCTTCAATTCCATAAATTCTTGACAGAATATTCCCATTAACTGCCCACTACAGCAGATATGATAATGTTATAGACGGTAGTTATCACGTTGCCTTCAAACGAATGATGCTTCACATAAATGCAACTCATAGTTGATTGGGGTCAGTTTAACTTGACTTTGATATTGAATCCATTTATAAATTGCACTTGTGGCCCCATGAGGTTTTGCTCTTTCCTCTCAAAGGCTCAACAGGGGGCTCGACTCAGGGAAGTGAAGGGCCGCCGTTACGACTTTGTTTAATTGAGTTGCTCTTCTGAGTTCAGTGGAGGTAAAGATCGCCACGGCAGAGACGGAATATAGCAATGTGAAACGGAGAATAATGTTGAGCTGGTTATAGAAGGGATGTGCTATAAGAAACTGGCTAAAATGTGAAAAAACAGTAAAAGTGAAAACACTATATGGAAGTTGCGTAGGTTGTTGAAGTGACGTTAAATACAGACATTTTTCATTTATATAAAGTTGAAATGAAGACTTTACAAAAACCAGAAGTCGCCTTCACAGCTGTTTCTGACCGACCAATGAGGGTCAATGAGAAAAATATCAATTCTGTTAATGTTCATGACGCATGTGATACAAATGGTTTGCTTTGATTTTTAAGCTGACCTGGCTCAGCGCTATACAATAGTCCTAGTTTATCATGTGGGACGTGACCAACTCCCCCGTCCCCCCACCCACCCTGATATAATCCCCAACAATCTTTCTATTGAGTGCATTCACTGCATCATCCACAATGCAAGTGTTTATTCCTATGTGATGTATTGACTTGCCTGCAGGCAGATGCCATAGCTACAAATCAATATTGTACGATCCATATCCATCCATCTGGAGCTCGGTTACAGCGGGGCCATCAAAGAGTGCCTCCTCTAACTCTGTCACAGAGCCTGCTTGATGGGACGACCCGGTGTAACGGAGAGATGTGCGATACCAGGGGGATGGCAGCTAACAGGGAAGAAGATCTGAGCTGTGTGTCGCACAGAGTCCAGGCCGCCTCTCAAGATGCACCATAGTCAGTGCAGAGTTTTCTTTCTGTCTCGTCCCACAGAGCCTCCAGAGACTCCTACGATCTAGTTTATGGTGTCCTACTGCCGCTGCTTTTAATAGGCCCCGGCCACCAGAGCAGCAGTTCTGAGGAGGGCCTCGGGGGAGCAGATCCATATACACACACACACACACACACACACACACACACACACACACACACACACACACACACACACACACACACACACACACACACACACACGTGTATATGTGCACATTCATAAACATGCAAAGTCAACAGCGACCAGTGACTCACGTAACCAGCACTGAGTAAGGTGCAGGAGTCCTTCCTTTGTCTGAGTGACATAACTGCCGTGTCCCCGTTTACACTTGACAGAGTTTTCAACCTTAAATGAAAAAAGAAAATTTAAAAAAGTATCAAATCAAGGATTTCATAGCTCCTGTAAGCAGATCTGAGTTACACCCTGGACAAGTCAGAAGTCTGTCATCAATCAAACAGAGACATACAACACACATAGTCACACTTAATCTATAGTCACAGAATACACATCAACACGAGTACCTGCCACAGCCCATGTAGGAAGAATATGCAGACTCCACATGGAGAAACTGCCAATTTCAGAACTGATCCAGTTTTCACTGTGAGTGCTATCAATGACAGTACTGATGATAGTATGACTGTTGGAATGTACATATATACACTTTAAATACAGTATTCACACTTGGATGGATGGATGGATGGATGGATGGATGGATGGATGGATGGACAACCACATTTAGGAACGTCCACATTTCTGCCTGTATCTAACAATGACGAGTGTGATGATATTGAGATTGGTAGCATCTCGTATGAGATGAATCTTTTAGATTTATGATCAAGGACTACATTCGTGTCTTTCACGTCTCATACTAACACCAAACAGCATTTTGTTTGGTTCTTTAGAGGCCATTTAATGATTTAAATTTTGAAGTGATGCACCGAATCGCTTCCTCTGCTCATGTAGAAATGTATTATTTCTATGTTGGATGCGTGTAGCGAGTCCGTTGTCGGTACAGTATGACGTGTAGGGTTCCCTGCAGAGAGGACGGAATATTTGTGGGTGATTTGGGATTTCAAATACCAAAATGGGAAAAGCGCAAGGTAAAGTTGAGCGAGAGGTTTAAAAGTATTTCATACTCCTATTCATTTAAGATCAAGATTCTTAATTGCTTAATGTATTTCTTTAATTTCCTTGTCAAGCTTTAAAAGGGTCATATTATGCAAAATTCTCTTTCTAATGGTTCCAACAGTAATAATCATCCCCATACCTGGAATGACGCCCCAGAAGTGAGGAATGTCTGTCCTCTCTCTCCCTGGCTTGTTTCAGTTTTTAAAAAGTGTGTTGCTCCAACCAGCCAATCAGAAATCAAACCCTATATGGTGTCATCGGGGGTTTATAACAATAATAATAATAATAAAGGTAGGCCTTCCCCTTGACTCTTCCCACAATTAGGCAGCTCTGCTCTGGCACATGGCACAACGAGAGGAAGTACTTCCTCCTCTTTCCAAGATGGGCATGTGTGGGCGGAGCCAGTCCAGCTCACACAGACACAGCAGATTCTGAATGCAGCTCCTATGATCCAATATTCAAATGGCAATAAACTTTGAAAACAACATTTTTGGACCAACGAGACCATGTAAAGGGTTGAAAAGCTGTATAATATGACTCTTTTAATGAATTGCCTTGTGTCTAAATGAATTTGCTTGCCTGACACAATGTAGGGTCAGCACATGAGTTAAAATGAGTTCATCCACTTTAAATGAACTATTATGCTGTGATCCACAAGCCAATGTTTTCATTTGAAAGTGTTTGTCTTTGTGAATCCCAGTGGGAGGCGGCCGTCTCTCTGGTCGTGGCCTGCAGGCGAGCACCTGTGGAGGCCCCGAAAGGCCACAGCGGCCCCACAGTGCAAGTCCGGCAGAGCTCCACTGATCCCACTGCAGCACTCGCTGCCAGAGGCCGAGGGCGGAGGGGTTTTGAGACTGGGGGCAGGGGGTTTAGAAAAACAGAGGATGGGAGGGGCCACAGAGGATAAAGCGTAGCTGGAGTAATCTCACACGCTGTGCTTCAGTGTTGCCGTAAATGAGGAAGTCACATACGATATTACGTAACGCAGACAGAGCAGGGCAGGGCGGTGTTAAGGCTGGAAAATTACTAGAATCACAATCTGTGTTTTATGTCATCTGGCATTGACAATTCACGCCACAGTGCACGACAGCGAGCGCTTCCACCGGCACTGGTCGCCTGCGTCATTTATTGTGAATCTTAGCAGCCAGTGTTTGAGTGTAAACTGTTATGGTATTATTTGTTAACCTCTTATACGAAAATGACAACTGCAAAACAATACAATTCATAGTCATATTACATGTAGACGACGGTATTGTGCTAATCATTGCAGTCATTTTATCGGGCAAGCTGGGAAACTGACCAAATGTGCAAATATATGAGATTTTATTGGACTTAAACTGGGTGTGACTGAAAAATCTGAGTTTTATATTCTTAAATTTAGTAATTGATTAATCTTGACGCTCAACCCATGGTGGAATCCTCTTGTATTTTATTTCCACATAAATTACTTCGATAAACTCCATAAAGTTCTCATATCCTCTATAGCCAAAGGATCTCTCAAGAAAACCCACGCAGGCTCAGGAGAACCACACAGAACTTGTTGGCCTCCGACCCAGAGACTCCTTTCTGTGAGGTGACGGTGCAAACCACTACTCCACTGTGCCACCCTTCCTAATAGCTTGTATCGAGTGGTGAAAAGTTATGCAAACTAATTATAACACATACTAATGAGAAAATATAGTAGTAAATATAGCTTTTTAAATCAAGGTCACGTTTCATTCTTAGTTGGGAAAATGTCATTTTGGCTGAAGCGACAGCAGCGTTCTAACCGACCCGGTTAAAGAAAATGTGCCAATAAGTTTCATTTTAAGCAAGCGAAATTTCAATGCCGGGTTTTTTTTGGGGGGTGACACATTATTGAAGAAAACCAGTTTGAGGATCAATAAATGGACCAGACAGTGTGAAAATGTTTGCTTTTGTTTCATCATTGTTGACTTTACCTTTAGTCCTCGGAAATGGTCGATGAAGGTACACTAATAAAAATAATCTACAAGATCTGATTAAAAAAATAAAGTAACTTTTTGCATTATTTCCTTATGTTGATCAAGCAAGCTTGTTCTTAAACTATTTATTTAGTTTTTTCTTTACATGGAAATGAAAATCTTAGTAAAGTGTTTTTCCATCTGTATAAACTGGAGAATGTTTGACAGATTGTTCATCGTCTATCTTCCACTAATACAGCATTATCTTTGTATATCTTCATTCTATCCATCTGTGGCTCTTGAACACTGATGGCTTATGGGTTTTGTAGAATTTGGTGTTTAGATATACCAATGACAAGATTGTTTGTTGTTGTGTGGATGAATATAAAAAGATTGTCTCACATTATTTAAATTATTTGTTGTTGGGGAAAAAGACGGTAATTTCAATAAATATTTTTGACTCCAATACTAGATAGTAGTAGTAGTAGTAGTATACAATCATATATAATTGTATTATTTAATATTTTTAATGTTGATTTCACAGATTCAATCACTTCTCAGATGTATTTTTCCTAAAGTACCTGGTTTATGTCATTGGCTACATCATCTTACGTTCTTCATTTCTTGATTTGTTGCTGCAGATTGTTTGAGATGAACAGACAGGGATTATTTTTCATTCATTCATCTTCCCGTACCTTCCTACCTATGAGTTGTGTGGACTTGTGATCACCAAAGATTGGACATATTTGAAAATGGGTGAATGATGCGGCGGGTTTCCTCGTTTAATTGCCGTAATTCCACAGGACTCGGTCATGGGCTCGGTGTGAACCTCCTCCAGCTTCCCCACGTGGCCGAGGAGCAGATGTCAGGCAGGCAGAGACGGCAGGGGGCTCAGCAGCATGAGCCCCTACCCTCACACACACACACACACACACACACACACACACACACACACACACACACACACACACACACACACACACACACACACACACACACACACACACACACACCTTGCCGGGCGAGAAACAGGCGAGGTCACAGGAAGCATGGTTGACGACCGCTGCCATTGGAATCAGCCTGAGGCAGGTGAAACGAACAGGATGCAAAGGTCATCAAACTGAAGGATAATAACAAGATTTAAGTCGTGACGCTCGCCGGTGATCAAAAAGGGAGGAAGTGGAGTGTTCGAGGGCGACATCACTGTCAGGGAATTGAAGGCTGTATGTGGGACATAAACAGGATGGAGGAAGCCGGGGATCAAGTGAGATGTGGAAACGACAGGCAGACGGACAGCGCGAGTGATCCAGGGGAGACAGGAATGCTGGAAAGTTGCGTGATGGGATTAAAATGTGCATCTGGTGTCATAAATAAAGGTGAAATGCATGCTTGATTACTCTGCCTACGTTGTCGAATTTGACGGCAGCAGATTTCCACCACGCGCCCGGCGAAGCCTCTGCTTTGGCAACATGTTGCCTGCCTGCGATGACGCACGGCGCAGGAGAACAAGGCAAAGGGAAACAAACACCAGCGCACAAACCCCCTCCATATGGAGCCGTTTTACACAAAATAGAGCCAGGATGCTTCGAGCTCCTCCTATGATGCTATGTGGTAAACAGCAGCGAGCCGGTTCATGTCGTGGCCAAGGTTGGCTCCTTCCTCAGAGGACACTTCTCTCCATGTTTTACTGCGTTGATTTAATGTGCACCTAAATTCTGGGTGGTTTTATAACCCTAATTCCAGGAAATGATAAGAGGGAAATATTTTTTTTCCAAGCTGTTTTGAATCTGTTAATTCACACGTGGTTTTCTTTTGTACATGATAAAGCTTTACGTTTCATCTGGAAGTGATCCTGAACTTAGGTAGCGGCTTCCTGTAGTGATTTACACCTTTTCTGCCTTTGTGCTTGATGATCACCAGTTACCAGTTGAATCATTCTAATTTACAATACATGGTAATTCCTTATACACTGTGTCAAAGTGTCTGTAACTGTTATACGTCAGGATTTTGATCGATAAATTACCTCACATAATATATAAAGTTATATGTGTCCTTATTGCACTTGAAATAAATTGAGTGCAATTTAATAAAAACACCAATTTTGCCTTCCATCTATTGTTTTTTCAACAACTCAAGAGGTGAATGCATCTTGTTTCTCTCTAAAGCTCACTGCTGCGCCTCTTGGAAAACCACTCCTCGCGGTTTTACCTTGTGAAACGATTTATTCTGAAATTGTCTGGCCATGTTTACTCTGCCTCTCTAAAACGCTCAGTCATGTTTCTGACCCGTTGCCAATTAAAATGTTTGCAAAACGCTCCTCCAGGTGTTTTCTCCACCTAAAACTTATGTTTCCAGCATTTCCTCACTCATTCATTTCATGCTGTGTTTGTTGAAGACTCACATGTTTTCTCTATTTAAGATATTTATGCAAAGAACTAACTCATTTTCTGAGAAACAGCCTGAAAAGCTGGTTTGAATGAAACTAAATTGCTGCCACACGGAGAAGAGAGACTGTCTGACTCCTTTTCAGATTATTTCCCACTTTTACAAATCTGCACTAAGTGTGTGATGACAAACCACAATTAAAACTGTCTCACTTACTAAATTCAGATTGACAAATGGCTGAAACCAATTTTTGGTTTATGACCATATTTCATGTTTTGTCACCAAGAAATACTTGTAGCTATTATGAGGTTGGAGTTGGTCACCAGTTATTATCAGATCAGTTGTTAATTAAGTTTATTTCATCATTCAATTGATATATAGCGCTTTATTTAAGGCGGAGGAAGAGGCAGTGTGCAGCCTGTGAAGGGTGTTATCAAGCCAGCTAACGCCGAGAGGCAGACATTTGCTCACACACACATTTGCATTGGGATAACCAAATAATGGGTGGAAGCAGAAGTACGGGAGATAACCGACGCACAGAAAGAACAAGCAAACTCCACACAGTAATGACATAAACCTGGAGCTGAACCTTCCACACATGGTCTTTCTGAGCTATAAACCTGGCGGCGCTTACTTTAAGTCTGCACGTGGTGAGAGTTTGATACTGTTAATGACGTTTCTGTACGGGAACACAACTGTGCATTTGTTTCTCGGAACACAGACGTCACTGTTCGAAGTGGCCTGTGCTGTGTAGTGTGATGTAGGCTTGCAGTTTGTCTCACCTGGGAACCTCTATGGAGCACTGTACGGTCCCATCTGGACCACTTTGAGGGAATCATTTAGTTTAAATGAACCCCGATCCATTTATTTTCTATTAGGGTTGGTGTATGTATGTATGGTGGACACATCTTACACGTCATTTATCTCTCTTCGGTTCTCTTCGATGATCAGAAATATCAGTTTAGATGGAAACAGGAAGTTTCAGCATGGAATCTTCTGCCACCCTACTGACTTAGACTTACGCTCTGATCTGACCGCCATCGAGCCGTTGACCCATCAGCCAATCGCGGCACAGCGCTGATGAAGTCAGTGAGGGTCCAGCGTGCCCTTCACCAGTGTCGACATTTTCCATTTGACTGATACAGCGTTGTGCTGGAAAATATTATTACACAGTGTTGTCCGGTTTAATTATTCATTCATTTATAAGTGGGCTGTGTTCATGTGTTTGTGCATAGATCCGACGCAGGAGGCCGACGCCAGCGACACTGTTCAGGGTAGCGGACCAGACATCACCCGAGGACGATCAGTCCACACATCAGGTAAAGTTGAAGTCAACACTGTTTCTTCTGCTCAGTGTCTCTTTCCTCATCCGACCCGTAAAAACTCCGTCCCACCAATCCAAGTAAGAAATCAACCGAATAATACAGTACTTCCTTTTACTTTTCATTGACTGCTCCAATCAGCCATAACATTACGACCAATGACAGGTGACGTGAATGACGCTTTTCTTCATCATGATGCCTGTTAGAGAGTAAAATACATCAGGGAACAAAGTTATTCCAATGAATATTCTTAGGAGTGTCCGCAACTGTAACTGTGAATCATAGTTCATGTATATGGAGCATAAAGGTGAAACTATGCAATGTCATGTAGCTGGTTGTAATGTTACGGCGGATCATTTTATGTTCCCTGCTCATTGTGCATTCGGCCAGTATTCAAATCCAAGCACATTCATTTAAGATTTATTGAGCTTTGAGATTAATTCTCAACTTTGAAAATAGTAGTTTGAAATATCTTATGAAACATGGATCTCTTCAAACCTTTTTTAGATCCTAGAATTTGAACGTGCCAATAGGATTTATAGGTGTTTCTACCTATATGTAATCCAATAAAGGCTGTTACAACACTCCAAAAATGAACAAAGTAAAAAAAAACATTGACCTGAAGTTATAAGGGAAATATCTTGGGTTTGAATGTCTGTTTATGTCAGCATCATAAACCACATTATCGTACTTTATACAGCATGTATAGCACTGTGCATTGGTCTTTTTGTGTGAATTTTGCTTTACATGAAATTCAAGTAACTTTATGTACGAGGCCCTTTAATGTGCTTCACACCATTAAATTACCAAAGAAAAAAGAAACTCTCAACAATCGCAAGTCAAGGGTTGTTATTCTTACTCTCAAGTCTGCAGGAATAACCTGATTGATTAATAATGTGTGATGATCACTGCTACCTCAAGCATAAAAGAGCGTTCAGTATTTTGATACTAACATACATGACAGTTATACGGACTAAAAACCTGATTTGCAACCATCCAAAAGAGAGTTTCCACCCATTGAGACATTTGACGCATAAATGAATCGTGCAGGTTGTTTGTAGGTGATCGTTAAGGCGTAAGTATGAGAGAAAATCGGGATTAACGTCTCTGTCTTGATGCCTCAGTGGGTTGTGGGAGAAAATGGAGTCCTCAAACCAAAACGGGTCAATCCAAATGTGTACCAGCCTCCATCGCTCAGAGGTGAGTACCGCCCGCATTTGTTCTACAGGTGGCGGTTGAGTGTGTTGTAATTCATCCCTTGTGTGTAAGCCCTTTTCTTGTTTTACCGTGCTTCGCCGCATTCAATCTCATCCGATTCGTTCTGATGATTGCAGAAACAAAATGCATGTGACAGATAAGGAGATGTGCAGTAAAAGGCTTTTTTTTCTTCCTCTGCATGCACGTTTATGATACGCATAGGGGTGTTTGTGTATGTTTCTGGTCTTAGTGTACAATCAAGTCTGTTTGTGTGTGTGTGAGTGTGTGTGTTTGTGTGGAGAGAAAAGGGGAGGAAGACGGAGATTAGAGTGGGACAGCTGTGAGACATTGAGTGTGAATCTAGGAAAGTCTGGATCATCCAGGATTACGGGACAGTTGTGTATACAGCTGTGCCGCGTGCGCACACGCCGACATGAACACACGTATAGGCATGAAGGAAACACATACGTGGTGCTTTGTTATGATGCCACACACAGGAGCTCTGGGGTGTCACATGTCGAGTGATGATATGATGAAGCCTGCATCAGAAATCTGCCCTTCATCAGGGAGGGAGGGAACGAGGGAGAGAGAGAGAGAGAGAGAGAGAGAGAGAGAGAGAGAGAGAGAGAGAGAGTGCTAACTCAGGAGCATTTCTGGTTGCATAACATATTTTAAGCTTGACAGAGAGAGAGAGAGAGAGAGAGAGAGAGAGAGAGAGAGAGAGAGAGAGATGAGAGAGAGACGGGGGGATGAGATGAGATGAGGCCTACTTCAGATAGAGCTACATTGTGTGTCTGAGGATGTGAACGAATGAAAGAGCGAAAGAAGCCAAGGTGACCTGGAGGAAGTGAGATAACATCACAAAAAGAGCAGAGAGAGAGAGAGAGAGAGAGAGAGAGAGAGAGAGAGAGAGAGTCAGGACTGCCAGGAGAGAGTGCATTCGAGGAAAGACAAATATACAAACAAGCAGATGGGCGAACAGGGGGAGAGGAGGGATGCAAAACAACAGTGGAGTGTCTCCTCTTAAAACAAAACAAAAAAACTGAGTGTGGGATAGTGTTTAGTAGCCGTCTGTCTGTCTGTGCATGTGTTTAACTGGCTTCCTGCCTGCCTGGCATGCTTTCAAAATCCCCCGTGAGGCTCGATAAAAACTGACAGTGTTGAAGCGTGGTAAAACCAAAACAACATATCCCTCTATCCTTGTGTCTGTGTCCTTGTGTCTGTGTGGTGTACGTGTGTGTGTGTGTGTTGTGTGTTACCTGTGTGTAGCTGTGCAGAAGATGGCTGAGGCGCATATGCAGCACCTCGGTGTCTACCCTCCTATGGAAGACCCTTGTGAAAGGGAGGAGGAGGAGGAGGAGGAGGAGAGGGAGGAGGAGGCATCTCCCTCCAAAGCTTCTGGTGAGAGGGGATCTCTCTGTTGGACTGGCAAGCAACAAAACACCATTTTTAAAGGAAAAATACACTTTGACCCAGTTTAAAAATCTGTGACAACACAACTGATACTAATGACTCATGTTGGGTGTTGTCTGTCCTTTTGAGTTTTTCCCAACATAACTAATAAACTATGCAACTCTAACCCCAACCACTCACACAGAGATTTACATTAGATAGAAGGTGTTGAAAGTGAGTTTATTCACCATCATCATGTGAAATATTGCTCTTTTTCACACCCCGACAATTTCTTTAAGTGACAACACCTATCCATCCATCTTCTCCTGCTTATCCCTTTCCGGGTGGCGGGGGTGGCAGTCTGAGCACCGTCACCCAGATCCCATAGCACCCATTAAGAACCTTTCCTGCAGGTGGCGAGCCCCCGGGTATTCACTGTGTCAACGGGGCTCTGCAAAAGGCTTAAAGAGTAACCGAGAAAACAGGTTCAAGCATCATTTTACAACCAAACGCTGTCGTTCAACAGGTCAGGTGTAAAGCACAATTTAGATTAAAAAAAAGTAAGAAGGAAAAAAAGCAGAAGTTTATCTTCTCAAAGAACAGAAAACCAGTTCTTCATTTCAAGGTTTCATTATTATATGTGTTGACAATTTATATAACATGTGAAAATGTGTTAATAATCATTATTGTTTTGTTTTCACGCTGTTTGACTCGTGTGCTCTTAGCAGCTTATGTAAAACAAAACACAATCAAAACACTCCCAACAATCACATTAAATACATGTTTTAAATTGTGAAAAACACAGAAAAATCCTGAATTTAATTTTTTTTCAACAGAAGAGGTAAGACATTTATTTTCCCTTTATGAATATTTACAAAGGTGTACTTTCCTCAGGTTGTTTGACCGATGTCCTCTTCTTTAATCCTGCAGGCTGTTTGTGCACTCTTGTTTTTGTCTTGTTGAAAGATCTCTATTCCTCCATTACACAGAAAGAAAAAAGTTTTTAAAAGTTGTTCAAAGTGGAAAACAAACTCGAAACATAATTAGAGTATAAATCTTTAAGTTAATGAATTTTCTTGAATGTGCGATGTCAGACCCAAAGATTGCTGGAGAATACTATTTGATGAGAGTTTATTTGTTATTTAAGATTAAGTGAAAGCACAAAACGTGAACATGCAAAATCCGCACAGAAAGGAACATCAAACCCAATAATGAAGTAACTCCACCATGTGTAACTAGTAACTGGATTCAAGTACTGATTTCAGTTCAGTGTGCCATCCCATTTCTCCTCACTTCATAACCCTTTTCCACTCTGTTTGACTTACCCGTCTAAACATCGGCACTAAATTTAACTCCACAAAAAGAAAACAAAAATAGAACACAAATCTAATGGAACCAACCTTTTCCGCGTGTAATCTCCTTTATCTCACATTACAATGAAGGTATTTCATTCAGATTTGATGTTCTCTGAGTAAATCTCTTTGTGTAAACCTGCTGAAAGACAAAGTACCCAAACTGCATGGTAAAGTATACTGATCAGCCCCCATGTTCACCAAACAGATTAGGATTAATTGGCTGGAGCTCAGACAGACAAACCAAGGAGAGCATCACCATTATTATTTTCATTTTTATTATTATTATTATTATTATTATTATTATTATTATTATTATTATTATTATTATTGTTATTATTGTTATTATTATTATTATTTATTTATTCATGTATTTACAATAAGGTAGCTCATATCATATGATTGGCGTCTGATTAGAATGTAATTATGTACACAGACGTTTTAGCAGTGACGTGAGATTAAAAAAAAAAAGACCCTCCCAAGGGTCCCCCTGAATTTCAATGAACCTGTAGTAACAACCACTGATGCTATGAAGGAAAACATCTGACCAGGTTGTATGAGACCCTTCTGGGGTTGGAGGTTGTTGAACCTTGCACATGTCAAAGAAAACTAGAAGAACACATTTTCATTTCTAGGGCTGCTGTGTTTTTACATTTGGTTGAGTGGGTGTGACCAAAGCAGACATGAGACAGGGGGTCTGCAGCCATATTAGGGGGACTCTCAAAGGAAGAAAAGGTCAACGCCTCCTGATTAAGGGCGTGTTCACATTCCTCTGCTTGATCCGGACCAGAGTTCTCTTTGGGGAAAAACTGTTTCATTTGGGCGACGTGAACATGCCCACGAACTGGAACAAACAAGACATCTCTGGTCCCCTTGACAACGTGGGTCTCGGTTCGTTTACAAACTATCTTTCGAGCTGGGGTGTGGGGTGGGGGAGGTGGGGGGTGGGGTGGTGACATAGCGCGCAATATATTCTGGGTAGTAAACAAACAAAGCTAAGAATCACGAATCAGAAGAAGCAGACGGAGAAAGAAAAAGCGTTCAGACGTGGAGTCGTGCGGAAGAAGTAGTGAGGAAGACTCTCATTGATATCTGGTCTGAAGACTTTATATCGCGGTTGTTTGTGGCTACCCATTAGCCACGAGCTAACAAACATAGCCGCCACGGGCTAAAGCAGCTGGACTTCCGCTTTCAGTCTGGGCCAATCGATGAGCCGTGTTTCTTCTTTACTTCCTCTTTGGTCAGTGTCTATGTCGGGCGACAGCGCCCCCCAACCAGCAGCAGGTGTAATTGTGTGACATTTTCCAGGCGGTTTGGTCCGGTTCTCTAAAGTGAATGTGAACGTCACCAAATCAAATGAAGGGGTGAAAGTTGGAGGGCTCTCCTCCCACCCAAGTGAAACGAGTCCCGGACTATCTGAATGTGAAGGGCCCCTTATGCTATTAATGACATTTTAACCATCATATCACATTTTTAACTGTTATAAACAATTTATTTTTTCAGATTGACAGCAAAGACATTTCATCATAATCCGAATTACATAAAGTAATTCTCTAATAATGTTTTGCCTTTGAGTGATTAAAGCATCAATGGTTATCTGAAGGGGATTCTAATGATTAAAAAAAAAAAAAGTTCTTTCTTGCTGTCCAGTCACACTGATTTAGCAGTTGTGGCAAGAAACATTGAGAAACCAACACTGAAACGTGTCACTTAGAATTTAAACTAAAGATTTTCTTTATCAGCCAGTGATGACGACTTGGGGGTTTTTTTTTCTGCTCAAAGGTCAAAGGGGACGTGAGACACTCTTACTGTCTTGTCACAGTACCGGTGCTTCATGCTCAAGCACGTCTTTCTGTCTCTAGACTGTCCTCCACATGCACTGTAATCCAAACACACTAACAACAGTCATCCACAACGCACAGCACGCTCACCCCCCCCCCCCACCCCCCACCGTCCACCTCTGACTCCAGTGTTTGTCCCCACAGATCACCAGGAGACGGCGACCGCCGAGCAGCCAGACAAGCTGTCCAGCGTAAAGGAGAGGGCCAAGCAGATCCAAGCGACTCAGGAGGACGAGGACGAGGAGGACGAGGAAGATGAAGAGGGCAGCAAACCAGTGGGATCCACAGAGGAGAACAGCCGGGGGTGTAACTGAGAGAGAGGGAGTCAGTGGGGCGAGAAAACGTTTTGAAGGGAAGATACGGGGAGAACGGCCATGTTTTAGCAAATCTGAAGTATACTCAGAGAGATGAAGGAGCGGGTGTAACGTGACGGTTGATTTTTGAATATGTGAAGTCTGAGTGAAACGAGAGCTGCTGGAGCGATAAGATGCTGTCACGAAATCAAAGATTTCTGTGCTACTTCACCTCTAAAGGGGTCACGAGGATTTATAAAGAGACAGAGGGGTCGTTTGTGTACGACTCTGCCCTTATGAGCAGGTGAGGAGTGATCGTATAGAGAGCAGACTGCAGACGCCACTCTGGCCCTCACTGTCCCTTTGTCTATAATGGAGGTTTGGGGAGGGTTGGGGGGGGGGGGGGGGTCAGCTTGACCTCAGAACCCTGCAAGGCTGGATCACCCTTTACTTTTATCTGCGCAAAACTTAAAAAAAAAAAACGGGAGTTGGGGGTCAAAATGGCAAGGAACACAACAACATCTTTATATATATGTAAAGGCTGTGGCACCTGCAGGACTTTGACTGTGTTTCCTCATTGTTCAGAAACCTTTAGCCGACTGACTCGCAGCATCTGTCGTGTTTGTATGTGGCGCCATCTGCTGGTGAAAGTTCGGTGTGAGGGGTTTAAAGTGCTACTCCAGCCCCGTTGATCTTTACCAAGTACTTCATGTTGTAGCTTTTGGTGCGTTCAAGGAGTAATGAGGGGTTGAAAAAAAAAAAAAAAAAGCACAATGTGTGATGGGGGCCTGAAATCTTTTAATCTGGGTAATTTCCTACTTTTGATGTGGTTTGTTTGGGAAAGCTCTGAAAAGCAAACGCAATAGTTCTGCTTTTTGCATGGGAAGTAATATTTCATGAAAACATTCTCTGTGTTAAACTGACTTTAGTGCAGTTTAAGTGGAAACACCAATGGGAGAAAAAAAAAAAAGTTCTGCATGTGTCAAAGCAACATTTGTCAATAATATAAATTTTACACACTTAATTTTATCTGTTTGTTCGCCGATACTTGTGATGACACCTTTTTTCTGGCGATTTATCGGATTGGGGATGGGACTGTCCCAACTTTCTAAATTCCCAGCTTCTTGAATGCACCATTTAACCTCTTGGAAGACATGAAAACTTCAATCAGGCATTTTAGTAATATAACTTTCTTTTCTTATATATATCCTTTTTTTTTTTTTTTTTAACCAATCATGTTTTGTCTTAAGAATTAAATGCTTAAAATAGTTGGCTTGGAGTATCACTTTATAACCCCATGCATAATTCAATAATGAACACCAAAAAAAAAGTTTGTTTTTAAGTTTATGATCTCGGTGAGTCTATGTATGTTTCACTCCTTTTCGATTTCAGTGCAGGCCTTTCGTGATTTGATTATATTTCAGATAAATGGTTAAAAGTCGAAGCTACCTCCACACTTTTTAAACACAGAAAAAAAAGAAAAAATCTCTCAAACTTTTTCCACCACTAAATTGGGATTTCTCTGTTGTATATTGACACTTTTATAACGTCTCCTTTTTAATTGTTCCCTCGTGATTTCTATGTCATGAGTCTGTTGTTAGAGCTATTTTTCTAATCTAAAGTCCAGAGTCCTGCTTTTACTGCCAAACACACGCAGACCGATCTCCGGGCTGCAACACTGACGACCGACTGACGTGTTGGCCAAAATCCTTATTTCAGCCACAGTTTCTTTTCTACAAATCCACGAAAATTTTACATGCTTTCGGTCAGCCTCTGTCTCGATTAATTTACAATTTGAATAAAAGTGAAAAGCATGATTTAAGGTTTCCAAGCTGTGCCACAGAATGAATAAATGTCACTGTATGTATATAAAACTGTGTGAACTGTTTAAAATCCTCTGACCTGCGCACAGTGTGGGACGACAGTGTAAGCGGGTCACTTGTGCCGAGTCCTGAGTCTCTGACCCGCTCTCTGTCCACCGCCTCCTCTCTGCACCCAGGTCAGAAGAAAACAGCCATGTGTGAACTCTCGTTATTACTTTTGTTCTCTCACGTTCCATTCTCTTCTTTCTCCATGTGATGTGGTTGTTTTAAAGTGAGCAACTATGTAATTATCTGAATAAAAAATTTTTTTCCGTTTGTCCTTTCACCCTGACTGTCACTTGTTTAGCTTGTGCTATGCTACGGTTATCGTACTTTGTGCACTGAAAAAAATTATTCTCAGTCATTTCCACAAACGCAAAACTAATTTGTTGAGTTAATGTAATTTAATCATGTCACACATTTCTATCTATTCATATTAAGTAGATTGAATCCCATTTATTCATATTATCTGAACATGTATTAGAATGAACCATTTAACAACAGGAAACTCAATATGCTCGTGTTAATCAAACATATTTCTGATATGTAAACTGAAAAACTGCATAGTTGATTTTTTTGAGTGTGCATGTGAGAAAAAACAAATGAGTATATTCACACAGATTAAATTTGAAATTACATTCAGCCTTCTTGCTTTATTTGCTGGGATAGCCTCACCACAAATAAAGTCAATCCAGACCCATCAGAGGCCTCATTTATCATCAGTGCATTCCCGCTTAGTCTGGAATTTATCAACTTGTACTTATACTTAGGAATGTGTGTAAATACAAACAAGTCTGACCATGCTGACGTGCATAATCTAGTGCAGGAGTCTGCAAGCTGTGGCTCTGGAGCCTGGTTTAATTCTCAGGATTAAATCAGCCGAAACAGGTAGAACTGCTGGAATAGCTGGGTTGGCTAAAAAATTGAAAAAATAGATTTTTGATTTATTTTTGGGGAATTAGACAGGAAGAACGTTTGAAATAAAAACATTTAAAAATTGCAAGTTCAGCTTTTTTTTTTAATCAGGAGAAGCAAAAAAGGGAAAGGAAAAAAGAAAACAAAAAAATGTTGAAATAATAAAAAAGAAAAGAGGAAAAAAGTCGTGAAAAAGATCAACAGCTCAAACAATTGGAAACGCACAGCGGCTGTCGACAGCAAAATGCTAAAGCGGGAAAGTCCATGAAAGAAGGAAAAATATCTATAACGGCCACAGAAGTTAAAAATGTCACAAGATGCATCTAAACAATACGACATATAATGAATGCAACATCAGTTTTTGTATGTATAGCTTTTTTTTCTTAGATTTCTTTTTTTTACTTAATTTCAGATCATTTGCATACTGTGCTGCTCCAGACGATTTTTATTTGGTGTAAAATCCTGAGATCCTCTCTTGATAATAAAGGTTGCAGACCCCTGATCCAGTGGTAGAATAGTGAAACTACAAATGGAAAAAATTAAGAGTATCAGGTGCTCAACAAACTCCACCTACAGGTACATCTAAAAAAAACTAAAATATCGTGAAAAAGTTGAATATGTTTTGTCAGTCATTTCCGATAGTGAAACTCATATATTATATATATCATATAGAATCATGACACATAGATTGAAATATTTCAAGCCTTATTTTCTTGTAATTTTGATCATTATGGCTTCCATATAGTGAAAACCCAAAATGAAGTATCTCAGCAAATTAGAATATCACACAGGATCAATCTAAAAAGGATGTTTTAAGCACAAATGTCGGGCTGTATGTTCATTTCCATGCACTCAATACTTGGTTGGGCCTCCTTCTGGTTGAATTTTGCATCTCATTTGAAAATCAAGGTGCCAGAGTGTGGAGGACGAGTGGAGAGGCTCAGAAGCCACGTTGCTTGAAGTCCAGTGTGAAGTTTCCTCAGTCTGTGATGATTTGTGCTGCCATGTCCTCTGCTGGTGTCGCTCCACTGGGTTTTGTGAAGTCCACAGTCACTGCAGCCATCTAGCTGGAAATTCTAGAGCACTCCATGCTTCCTTCTGCTGACAAGCTGTATGGAGATGCTGATTTCATTTTCCAGCAGGACTTGGCACCTGCCCACACTGCCAAAGGTACCAGAAGCTGGTTCAGTGACCCTGGTGTTACTGTGCTGGATTGGCCAGCAAACTGGCCTGAGCTGAACCCCAGAGAGGATCTATGGGCTATTGTCAAGAGGAAGATGAGAGACACCAGACCAACAACAATGCAGATGACCTGAAGGCTCCGATCAAAGCTACCTGGGCTTCCATTACACCTGAGCTGATGCAGTGATTCATTCAAAAGGAGGCCCAACCAAGTATTGAGTGCATAGAAATTAAAATACTTTTGAGAAGCTCGACATTTGTGCTTAAAACATCCTCTTTTCGGTCTTATGTGATATTCAAATTTTCTGAGACGTTTCAATTTTAGGTTTTCATTGTCTGTAAGCCATAACCATCAAGATAACAAGAAATAAAAGATGACATATTTCATGTATCTTTCACGTATCTCTATGTGTAATAAATCTAGATAAAATAATGGTTTCTCTTTATGAAATGGGTCCGTAGGAGTTTTCTCGCGGGGCGGTGCTCACCGTTAGTTGGAAGGACAGGTCGGTGCAGGGGGTCGGATCAGCGGCCGGCGACTCTGGACACGCGCCAGGCCCTTCACGCCGTCTTTTATTCTTAACGCCGTCTTTCAAGTCTGCCACAGCAAATCTGGATAGGCGCAAGTGCACATGCACGGTTTACAGACCTACTTCCGTGTCAACAAAGGCAAGTAATAGCCTTATTTTACATAATGTTTTAACCTGTGCTCACATGTTCCCAATAGACGCGCACCCCGATGCTTGCACTCACGCACTGCGCGTCTATTGGGAGCTATACGGTAAGTGCCGTGGCCCATCGTGCTTATGTCGGTAAGTACCGGTTCCCAAAACACATATTAATGAATTCATGACATGATTTACGCCCTATATTGGAGTGACAGACCAAAATAACTGAAGTCACCCCAGCACACATCCAGTTCCTGTCCACTCTGGGATTTTTGGCACAAAGTTTAAAGTCAAAACACTTTTTTTTTTTCTGCTGGCTGGCAATCATATCTCTGACCAAACAGAATTAATACTTTGGTCAAACCAACCCTCTCTCATTTTGGTTTAGTGAAGCCCGCAACTCCTACATTTTTATGGACGCCCATACTGCAAACATTACCGTAATGTCTCAGAGAAGAATCAAGCTTCCATTTTTCAAATTGAAAGGAAACAGGTAGCTGTTGACGAGAAACAAACAAAAACTTCTTTTTTTTTTCACGGACTGAAATTAGGACCGTTATAAGCTAATAAAAAGACGTGTTTCTTAACCAGGTAGAGTAATGATAATAACAATACATTTTATTTATAGGCGCCTTTCACAGCACTCAAGGTCACCTCACAAAAGTTATAAACAACATAAAAACCAATACAAGACAGGACAAAACACAGGTACTATAAGTGTAGACATGTGAGCACAGTGAAAGCTGACGGCCAGAGCTGTGGCCAGGTCGTAGTCACTGTCAGGATGGTGGCACTCATGTTATCCATGATAGACGCACAGAAGAGTTCAAACCTCAGGAAGTTGGCACCATCGCGGGACACTTGGAACGTGAAAGCTGGGAGGACTCTCGAGTCGTAGCGTAATGAAAAGGTGGTGTTGCCCATTATGCTGATTTCAGTGTGTCCATACCCCTACAGCTCCTCTGCTCCTGCCTTGATTGACTGTCTGGCAAAGAGCCAAGTTACCAAGTCAAAGGCTTGACTTTGGAGCCCACAGAGTGGACGGTGGTTGGGCTTGATGGGCAGGATGAGCGACACAGAGCCCTTGTGGAAGCAGGCACCAATGGGGGACACATTTTGGCAACACGGTCTGTGAAACTTGTCCACGGGTCAGAGAGTGTGAAAGACGCGCTGTCCTTCGTTGACCTTCGGCTAACCCAACAGCAGCAACTAACGTGGAAAAACTCATGCCAGCGGGACGATGCGACCAGCATCTCGCCCGGCAAAGCGAGGAGCGGAGGTAGAGGTGAAAGAAGAAGCTCCATCCTCGTCGCCAATGAGAAACAAACGACGACCTTGTGCCTATGGTGGCTTTATTAGCATTCTACAATAACAACAACTGGAGCAGCCTGTGACACGTTACAACATTACACCCACTATTACCCAATGAAGGTCACTGAGGTAAAGTCACAGTATGAAAACAGAGTTTCCCTGCATGTGGATGTCTTGAGGGGAAATGTGTACTGAAGACTGTTCTATCACAGGAGCGGACAACAAGATGTGTGAGTGTCACGTCAGGATCCCAGATGGCGAGGAGGGAACGCCGGCTGACGCCACTCGCTTGGTTATCCATGGTATGTCTATGCACTAAGGTGGTTGGTTGGACAGTGTTTGGATTAGTGTGGTAACTGTAACATATAAAGGGAGGGAGGGAGGGAGGGAGGAGGAGCACATCTGGAGCACATCTGACCAGTGTTTTGACTCAAAAACAACAACTTTCCCAGAAGCTGTTCATACAGATCCTCTTGCAGGATTTGGAAAATGATTTGGACCCAGAAGTTGTGGATTTTCACCGTGTTTCTGGCAGGTAAGTGACAAGTATCAGGGAGTGTGAAAACCATGTTGTTGTTTTTTTTACATAGTACAAGGATTCTTTTCTCCATATGTTTTGATAGAATTATAATTTATGTTGATATAGTTTGGTTAAGCTGTAAAAATGTTTGTGACAGAATACAAACACATTTCAAACTTAACAAGCATTTGTTGTTAATGGATGTTGATTTTTTTTTTTTGCCAATTACACATGTATTTCATATCATAATTGATTTATTATTGTGTGTAGAGTGTCAAAATAAAAGTATTATTTGTTATAAAAGTAAGAGGACTTTTTTGTGTAATAATTTCAAGAAGATCTGAGTGGAGTAAGATTTGTGTTTTAGTCATAATGTTGAGCTGTGAGAAGAAGCATCCAGCTGATATGAGCACTACTGTACACAGAATTAATGTCCAAAAATCTTTATTTCAGAACTATTGATAAAAAAAAAAGTGGACTAGACAGGGGTTACTCAGTAAAGTAATGGTCTTTAGGTCTTCATCAGTCCTCAGGTCGTGTCGACATGTCCACAGATGGAAACTATTTAAGTAAAAGTCTTGAAGTGATTATTGAAACGGAACAACATCTCTCTTTGCGAGCACAGGACAGACAAAAGGAAAAACTATTAAAATCTATCAAATCTATTATCACAGCAGCAAATGTTGCTTTTTTCTTTAAAATCAGTCAAACCAACAAACACGTTATGTTATTCTTCCCTGACACTAATTTAACCATTGAGATGTGTTTTATGTGAACTGATCCGTTTCTGCTATTTGAGAGGAGTTAGGCCAAACTGCGTTCCACTCTAATCTTCAAATAGGCCATAATGAACGATCCATCCAGGGTTTTGATAAGTTGATTTTCTTCTCAAATCTGCACAGTTTTGTCAGATGTTGGCGCCTTCAATGTGAGCATCAGACAAGAACAATATGAGGAACTCACGGGTTCCAGTGTCACGCTGCACTGCAATTTTGACTGGAAAAACGACACTCCAGACCTTGCAATCATCTCATGGTCTGCCGTGGGCACACAGCCTGGTGATCAGGAGGTCAGTATCTGTCTATTAGTTTAGTTTATCTTTGTTTTGTTTTTTCTTCTTTTAAACACACATTAACAGAAATGATGCAAGGAGAGAACGAAGCCCGTTGGGGCTATCTTATCTACCTGCCTGTCTGTGAAATATTATTGTGAATATTCTTTCCAACAGGTCTTGATCCTCACCCACTACTACCCATTGAAAGTCACTGACATTAAACCACAGTATGAAGACAGAGTTGCCCTGGATTTGGACGTCTTGAAGGGAACGGCGAATTTAAGACTGTCCTCTCTCACAGTCGCAGACGACAAGATATACGAGTGTCGTTTTTGGATCCGAAATATCGAGGAGAAAAGGCAGGCTGTCACCACTCGCTTGGTTGTCAATGGTAATTCAATACAATACTTTTTATTGTTCCGTTTCGGGCTCTTCTTGGGAGGGAGGGAGTATAAATGATAGAGATGAGGGGGGAAAAACCATGTACCTGCGGTAAAAGGTGACCTGTTAGAGCTCGAGATCTAACAACGACTCAAACTGCTATGAAATACAATGTGATAAAACCTGAAATGTAATAACGGGTCGATAGTAACAAAAGTGCTGAACCAGAAATGTAATTAAAACAATGTAATAAAACCCAAAGCGTAAGAACTGATCAATAATGTAAAAAGATTTAACAAGAATTTAAATTTGATCTTAATATGTTTAATGTTTATACAATATTTAGTTCTGATGATTGGAGAAATAAATGACAGATTATAGAGAACAGAAGATTATTTATGACTTGGGCTACAGCAATCATACATAAATGCCATAAACTGTATATAGATATAAACACATAGTCCAAACGCATTCTGTCAGTCTTATTCAAATTGAAGCCTTTCAAGTTCAAGTCTAAACCATAAATCATTGACTCAATTTATGATGTAATAACATGATTACACTATTAGGGGGGAAATATTTTTGCCTGCCCCAGATTGTAATATTAAAGGTTTGTTAGTTTGGGTCTTTTCACATTATTGACCAGTTGTTACATTTGAGGTTTTATTAAAAATGTCTTACTACATTTCGGGTTTTATTACATTATATTTTATAGCAAGTTGGGTTATTGTTACATTTTAGGTTGTTGTTACGTATCAGGCTCTAACATACCTGCTATAATTTGCTGAGTAAATTTTGCTCTGCTCATAAAACTTGTAAGGAGTCAATTATCACTTCAGGAATTTTTGACCACGAGATCAAACTTTTCATTTTATTGTCAACTATTAGGAAATATCTTCTCTTTTTCTAGAGCCTGTGTCCAAACCAATTTGTGCGATCCAGGGAACGGTGAGGCAAGGCGAGAATATTAATCTGACTTGCTACTCTAAGGAAGGTTCTCCACCTCCCTCGTACGCTTGGGAGAAGTGGGAAAAAACGATGGGATCCCGTCGTCAATTCATGGACCCGACAGCCACTCAAGGTAAGTACTGAAGACACTGGAATAGAAAAAGTAAAACTACCTGCACATAAAAATGTTTCTAGTCATGTAAAAGAATGACAGCCACTCATCAGTGCATTTTAAATCTGTTTTCAGTTGGATTATTTAAAGGTATATCGCACTGGGATTTAATACTCACCAGTACATCTTTTTTATTTTTAAGTAATCCAAGTTTGAGTTGACTTACATTGTGCAGGAACAAAATGTGGATATCTATAGATAAATTTGTCACAGTAGCATGTGGAGTTGGACTTGTACTGGGTACCGTCTCATATGACCGTTTTTAAAGTTTCAAGGGGAAAATTTGAGGATAAATAAAAAATATTTCTTATAAATACCTTTTTACCTCTCTGAATTCTAAATGTCTGTTACCCTAAACTGAATGAAGCAGCAAAAAGGTTGAATGGGTGAATTCCACATCTCCGTTGGCGAAACTCTTTAAAAGGTAATGGAGTTGGTCTATTAAGTGTGCTGCAGTATTGCCAAGCTGCTTTGTTTTTAATGAGCAGTGACCCTAAAATATACTGTTTGTAAAACTAGAAAGCAATAATATCATGACAGCGAAGACACACGTCTGTTTCTCTTGTAGATGGAGGAGTTCTGTCTCTGTACAACATCTCCAGAGAGACAGCAGGACTCTACACATGCACCTCAGAGAACAAAGTCCGGGCTTCAGTTTGCAAAGTCAATCTCACAGTTCCGCCGAGTAGGAGAAAACACTATTGAATTCAAAATGGAAGCATCTCTTCAGCAAGCGATTAAGATATGTATCTCTCCATTAGACTCTCCACAACCTGCTTTCCTCGGAGCTCTTACTGGAGCCGTTGCTGGAGCCGTTGCTGGAGCCGTTGCTGGAGCCGCGACATCAGTTGCTTTTGCTGCTGACAGAGTGATACTGGGACTTGTGGACCGTGATGGAGGACAAACGCCTGACAAAGCACCCTAGTTGGCTCAATGATCCTTCTAAAGGAGAAAATATATTCTTTTTCCTGCTTTTGTTAGATGATTCCAGCACAATAACCCATAACCATTGTATCATCAAGGTTTATATCACATAGATTACACAAGGATGAAGCTTTTATTGTGGGATTGAGTCACATGTCATGTGATCAGTAGAGATGATGGGAAATATCATAAACCTTTCATATTGTTTCATATAAGCCGTGAATGAACAATGAACTTGCATTGTTGTTGGTGGTAATGTCCGCATACAGTCAATGTTCATCCTTTAAAAAATAAATACAATTGCAGAAACAATTACATTTTTGTTAAGTAATTTTATTTGCAGTATTTTCTCATACATGCCCAGTATTTTTTTTTTTAAACTGCATCGCGTATTATTGGGACGTTTCTGTTCCAAACACTAATCTACAACAGGAATAAAAATTTAATTATCTCTGGAAATGTCATCAATAATAAACAGTCTGTTCATTTTAATATGAAAAACAATAAAATACTTTTCATGTCATTGTGAAATGCATTTAATTTGATAGACTCTTTTCACTTGAAATCGAAAATAAGAGTTATAACATGGTTGCATGCAATGAGTATGTCCTTTCCCTTTTCATGTTTTGGAATATTTGAGTGTGAATCTTGTTGCAGAGATGAATCATGGCAATAAAAAACAATATAGACCTGGCAAATCTGTTTCCATGTGTCCCTTTTTCTTTAAGTGTGTTACAGCTCTGATTACCACTTTCTTGTCCACCATTATGATGCTGGCATTACTTTTCTAAACAATATACAAATATTGCAAATTATAAAGAGATCTTGAGTCTTATGCTGCTGAAAAGCTAACTGTTGTTTGCTTGTGTTTTTTTTAAAAGCATTAATGGAGTGCCCAATGCCCAGACTCTGTTATAAATACAAAAATATAATAAAAAGAAAAACATTGCAGATCACATCACTCATTTGGGAACCTTATAAGAACCCTAAATAAAATACACTCAGCACTATTTCTGTTTATTACCTTCAGCTAAGCAAATAAAGACCATTGTGTCTGTGAATCAATGTGTATCCACTACAATGCCTCGTGTACTGAACAGCCTGATTGAATCTATTGAAGATATCAAAACCAAACAGAGGATTAAAGTTCAAAATTAGACATCAGGGGCAAAAAAAAAAAAAAAACAGTGATACATTTGGTTCAAGTAATTTCATAGTGTTCTCATGCCAAGGTTGCAGATAATGCTCTAACTGTAGCTTTCAATCAGCATTGCGGAGTAACTTAGTGATTCGCAAAAATAAGACACATCATCATAATGCTCAGGTCTCCTCTGGTCTCTGGTGAATTAATGTCTTCAGTTGTTCTCACCGGAGTTAAAGTAGGAGTCTGATGCTGCACGGTGGGTGCATACATGTTTACCAGGACATTCCCGTCGCAAATACAAATATCAGTAAGGCCAAGCGGAACCATCAGTGCATCCAGGAGCACTTTAACTCCAGAGAAATGTGGCAGGGGACAAAGACTCTCGCGGGGGCTACAAAGGCACCACCACATCTACGCCCTCGACCAACAACACCCGTCCAGAGACACTGAACCACTTCTTCTCTCACTTTGACCAACAGAGCAGCGACTCGGGAGCCGTCCCTCAGCCCACGACACCAGAGCCCGACACCCCCATCCAACTGCACCAGGTGAGGGACAGTAAGCGTCGGGTCAACGCGAGGAAAGCCACCGGTCCAGACAGCGTCTTAGGATGGATTCTTAAGTCCTGCGCAGACCAGCTCGTAGAGGTTTTCACCACCATCTTCAACCTCTCGCTACAACAGTCTGCGGTTCCCACCTGCCTCTAGACCTCCACCATGATTCCAGTCCCCAAGAAGAACACAGTGAGCTGCCTGAACGACTTCCGTCCAGTCGCTCTGACCCCCGTTGTTGTAAAATACTTTGAGAGACTCATTATCGCTCACACCAGTTCTTCCGTCCCTGCTGACGTGGACCAACACCAGTTTGCTTATTGAGAAAACGGGTCAACAGAGGACGTTGTGATCACGGCCCGACATGCAGCCCTGACTCACCTGGACCAAAAGAACACATATGTAAGGATGTGTTTGTAGACTTTAGCTCGGCCTTTAATACAGTCATTCAACACAAACTGATGGAGACACTGAGCGACCTGGGCCTGAGCAGCTCACTGTGTGCATGGATGCTGGACTTCCTGAGCAACAGACCGCAGAACGTAAGGATGGGAGACCTCACATCCTACACGCTCATCCTGAACACAGGAACACCACAGGGATGTGTCCTCAGCCCCCTCTTCTTCTCCGTCTTCACCCACGACTGCCCCCCCATCCACACCACCAACACCATCATCAGGTTTGCTGACCACCATTGATGACAAGCGACAACGAGTCAGCCTACAGGGAGGAGGTCCAGCACTTGGCAGGCTGGTGTCTCGGCAACAAGCTGGACCTGAACACCAGCAAGACCAGAGGACTGGTTGTGGATTTCAGACGATCCACACGCTTGATTCAATAGCTGCACTGTTATCATTGCACAGATCACTGTTTGAGCCTCACTTGAGTTATTGTAACTTTATCTGGAACAAGACATACTCCACTTACGCTGCAAAACTTCTGATACAACAAAAGAAAGCTATAAGAGTCATTTCTTGGTCGCTGCCAAACTATCCGACGAATGCTCTCCTCGATAAATATGGTCTCCTGAAGCTTCCTGAAGTGAATCTTTATCACAACGCATGTATTATGTGTAATTATTTAAACAGGTCAAATACTGGATTGTGTGAACTCCTTCCATCATTCTCATTGACATAACACTAGGAATAAGCTGCTTCTAAAAGGGAAATATAGAAAAATCAAATGTTCTAGTTTTAGTGTACGCCATAGAGGTCCAAACTTAAAACAAACAAGCATTATGCACATGGTTTATTTAGTACTGACAGGGTTAAACTGCTTTCTCTCTGAACATGGATCACAGTAGAATAATATAGATGCATGTAATATTAGAGTCATTTGTTGTCTGGTATTGTGTTTAGGACCACACTTGGTGGGAAATGTGTGTTTATTTCTAAATGTATGTATGTATGTGTATATTTATGCACACATTAGTCCGCCTGGATCACTACTCACTAATGATGCTTGTTGTGATTGCACCATCCTTGGTTAAGTGTGCAGCACAAGATGCACTGGGTGGTGGTGTGTTGGACCCCAGCTTGATAAGCTCCAAGCTTTCTTGGGTGATAATTTATTCACAATCTCGCATAATTCATGCCCAAGTCAGAATCATTAGTTGTATCTGTGAAATTGTGGAAAATAAATAAATGAAATGAAAATGAAATGAAGCCTTCTTCGCTCTGCATTAAGGGAGAGGCGGTAGAGAGGGTGGAGAGGTCAGCTTCCTTGGCGTGCACATCACTGCTGGCCTCACCTGGACTGACAGTATCTCCCACCAGATGAGGAAGGCACGACAAACACTTTACTTCCTCAGGAAGTTAAGGCAGGCTCACTTCCCCCAACCCTCGCTGATGAACTTTTACAGAAGCACCATCAAGAACCTCCTGCTGCAGTAGTTCACTGGCTGCACTGCACAGGACTGAAGAAGAAGAATCATACTTTATCAGTCCCCTTGAGAAAATTTCTTCAAGGAAATGACCCATAGCGCAGCGCTCGGGGGAGCTGATGGGGGCCGAGGGTCATGCTCAAGGAGCCCTGGTGGATGGTTCTTTGCTTTTTGGGTGGCGGGGGGGACCGGAGTACCCAGAGGAAACCCACACACACAGGGGGTGAAACATACAAACTCCACAAGGTCAAATCTGGGCTGTATTAGAACCCACGACCCAGGTGAGAGTGCTCAACCACTGCGCCATGGTGCACAACCTGGGTTGTGAGGGTTGAGCATCACTGCTCCCATCACTGCTTCCGACTCCTCATCACAACCCAGAATATGTGGTTTTGATATGTAATATTTATCTGTTTGAACTCTCTTGTGTGTTTTACTCTTGTGCACTCATGAAGAGGCTGCGCCTACATTTGACTGCTGCGAACTGTTTAAACAGACTGATAATGAAGAATTCTATTCTATTCTATTCTATTCTATTCTATTCTAACATATATGATGGTCTCATATATGGCATTAGAGGTGCCCCATGGGTTATTGGAGGCATGACTTACCGCAAATAAGAAGCAAACCTTTCAGGCCATAGCCTTTCGCACTTCATGGACCATATTGTTCATCCTAGTCATGATGGAGGCTTTGTTAGTCCTCATCCCCAGGGGTTTCTCTTTGTTCTCCAACAGCTCGAGCCATAACTCGGGCATCTCCTCCCTCCAACATGTTGACATGGCTTTGTGTTCGATGTCAGGTACCGCTGATAAATCTGTGGACTCGTCAAGGACAAGACTAAGGTCAGTGACAAACTTTGACCAAAGTATGGTGGTAGAACACCTTCGGTCATTCTGTGCACTTTGACCGGAGGAAGTGAGAAGCAGCGGTGGGGTCTAAGAAAGCAGCTTTACGTTTCCATAAAGTGTGCACAGCCAGCAGCAATGTTCAGCTAATGCCGTGGTGGCTTCAGATTTCCGTAGAACTGTTGTAGGACTTTGCTTTTTCAGTATAAATAAACTGCTTTGTCCAGCCCATGAATTAAGAGTTTGATTCTAACTCCTTTCTGTATGTTTGAGCATACAGTAGACTGAATCAGGATGAGCCGGCTCGTTTATCTTGTGTTACAGAGAGCCAGTAGACAAGTAGACAAGTAAAGTGACCTTGACATTTACATTCACAGTTTACTGTGAGCATTATTTCCAGATTGTGTCTCAAAATCTGGGCTACTTTTTACAACATTAGTCCAGTTCTTGAGAAATAATCCAGAAAAAGCATTGACAAAATCGTTTCTGTCCCATAGCAACAAAAAAAATAAAATAAAATTATGCATATTTCAACAAACTGCAGTGTGTTGGGACTCATATCAGTTTGTTTATTTTAAAATATGTCTCTGTTCCAATGAGCTCGTTAGAGGCAGTTTGGACATTTTCATTCATCAGTCATGTCTGGATGAATCAACATTAATTTGCACTGATTAGTGCAAATTAATGTCTTGGCTTTCATTGTGTATTGGTACCTCTCTGTCTCATTGTGTTCAATACTTTTTCCTCTGTGTACTTTCACATTTTTACACATAATATGATATACAGTATGTGCACAAATGGTTTGATTTCTTGTGTTGATTGCATGAGTTGTTACCAACATCTGGTGATTTATTTATTTATATAAATGCCACCTTTAGAGTAAAGGTGATAGTTCAAATCTTAATTGTATGTATCTATAATTATATGACTATTTCCATCAGTTAATACTGTTCACTTAAAGCTGTTTTTTTAATTTAATTTAATTTAATTTCTTCTGTATGATTCACAGTATAACACTATATGGTGTCACTTTTTTATGAGGTTGATGTGCTTTTATTCTTAACTCTAAAAGTATTTAGTTTAATGTATTATTGTATAAATTATTTGTTAAACTATTTCCTAGACGCTCTGGTTCGCTCGGGTGTTTAAACTCTTTGGCTGTGTCAAGATAATTCCACGCTAATAGCCGAGGCTTCCAAGACATATGACCAAGTTCAGTTGACCTGATTTACTTAGCTTTGAGGGCAAATCAGAATATAGTCTCTCCGTGAAAGTTCCATGAAAAGAAAAATTTTAAGTTGACAATTTGATCAGTTTAGAATCGCAAAACGCTTCGTCGCTGAGACTGCGTGAGAGACGTGATTAGTCTGTGAGAGAGTGAATCATCTCACTGCGGCACTTGATCTTTGAGCGTTCGGCCCGGAAGACGAGCCACGATGGTGGTGCGCTGAATCAAGTGAGTTTACGCTTTGAATGTGTTTCTACCTTCGTACTTAACGACGTGTCGCTGTCTTTCTGTATGTCTCTGACTCGTATCGACTGTCCGCTTGAACAGTAATGTGAGTGTTATATATATATTTATATGGCCCATCAGTGAGCATGAAAAACTTGTTAGCCGGCGGAAGCTAACAGCTAACAACAGTTATCATCAACTGTGTGACATTTATTTAATTTCGGTTTCTTAACGAGGATCTTATGAGTCATCGCAGCAGCCCGTGTGATGGTTAGGTTTCCATTTTGTCGTTTTGGTTTTTTTTTAAGCTGGCACTGGTGTGTTAGCTGCTCACAAGCAAGCAGCAGACGGTTGTTTTTGTTGTGAGCAGAAGTGAGGGTCCACCAGTCACGAGATCTGAAACTAAAATAGAAAAAAAAAAAAAAAAAAAAGACCAAATCAATGATTTCTGAGGACGTGGATCTATTTTCAAGTTGTATCCGAGGGGATAATTGAAACCTACCCTGCACTGAATGATTGTGAGTCACAGTTGGAGCGTAGACAGACAGGCTGTGTGTGAAGGTACAAGCATCCTGTAAGTAAACGACAGAGTCATAAACAACTCCAGCGTGTAAAATGCAGCTTGTTTGTCTTCATGAGTCACAACCAACAGCTTAAACCACCTGTCAAACTCCTGCACAGTTGGAACATTGCCAGCTGCTCTCAATAACCTAAAACAAATATGTGTGCCTTCATTGTAAAGGGACTTCAATCCACTCAGACTGCCTCTAAAACTTCTTGTGGTGTCTATTAAACCACAAGGACGTGATTAGAGTCAGAGAGGACTGTATACCAGCGTGAGCTTCCTTTGGAGTCTATAAATGTGAAATATCCTTATTGGGTAGTCTTATCTAAATTCCTTTTTGTTCATTGTGTGAACAACATTATAAACTGCACCTCTTGCTTTTTATAACTGCATCCTGGTATCACTTTCTCACCACCTGACTCAACACAGAAATGTTACGACGTCGGAAATCAGGCCAGCAAGGTAATGGGGTGATCTCAAGCGGCCCTCTTTATCTGAACTATACAACCACTCATCGAGAGGCGTCACTGGTCACATTTGTCCTTTTTGTGGGAAGGTTCCCAAATCATATGAATAGCGTACCATCAACAAAAATCACATAATTCTAAGACAAAATCTTTCAAATCTGGTCTTCAAAAAAATGTGTTTTTGCAGGGGGCCGCAGTATGGGAAAGCAGACAACAAAGTAATCACGAAGAACAACTTCTTCTGTGTTTCAGTAACTTCGGAAAGTTTAATCTGCTTGCACAAGCCTTAATTGTTCCGTCTTCGCCACAGGGACATTGATTGTTAATCTAACTGCTCGGTGGCATCCAGGTTTACTTTTCGTGTTGCGTGTATCCAGAGTGGCTGTGCTGTCTCGCAGCAGGAATGCCTGGTCTGGAGTACGGGGAGCTCGGCGGCAGCCTGCCTGCCATTGGCTCCCTGAATGCCTCCTACTCCACATCGCTGTCCCTCCCCTCCCCGTACCTAATGGTGCCCCCCGCAGAGCGGAAGGCCATCTCCGATGTGCGCCGCACCTTCTGTCTCTTCGTGACGTTCGATCTCCTCTTCATCTCCCTCCTGTGGATTATCGAGCTGAACGTGAGTCTTCGTCCAACACGCGGAGTTCGTATTTCCCCTGTGACAGCGGTGTGTAACCCCGGGCCTGACTCTGATTTGGTCTGTGATTTCTTTTTCTTTTTTTTTGTCTGTCCTGTAGATTTCCAGCACAATCTGGGAGAGTTTACAAAAAGAGGTCGTCCATTATAACTACAAATCTTCTTTCTTTGACATCTTTGTAAGTGGCTCAATTCAACTTGTGCTTGAAATTCAGCACGTCATCGGGATCATGATAGAAAGTAATACTTTTTCTTTTTTTGTTTGACTAATCTTTTATTGTTATATTGCCTCGAACCTGCTGTCTTAACTCTTTAATGAGCAACTGTCATATTTTTTTTGAGGGCTTCAAAACCAACCATGTCAATGTTTAAGTCAATGACAATCTTAGAATTGATGGTTAGATAATTATGCTAAATGTTGCTCATTATATTGCTTGTGTAGGATTTCTAAAATCTAGTTGTTTTTAGACTGAAGAAAAATGTACACCTTCTTGCTCCAGTGACTTGGCAACACGTTGTAGGACACTGTCATATCATATCATATCATATCACATCATATAGGAACATATAATGTTTTCCTGAAATCCAGAGGAATTCATCCTGTTAGGAGAAGATGAGGGCTTCTGAACAGACTGGACAGGAATGAAAACGATTGCATTGGATTAACAGCTCATGCTGGACAGGATGAGGCGGTTTAGGAGCTGCATAGGGAAAAAGATGATGAGGATGGAGCAGCCAGGAAAGAGGCGGAAAGGAAGATGGATGTAGTGATGGAAGGAAGATCAGGGAGACAGATGGATTTGGAAAATGATCTGCTGTTGCTGCTGCATCCCAAAACAGAAAAAGGTTGAAAGGAGACAAAGCAAATGTCTTATTCTCTTTTTAATACCTTTTAATCTTGTGTAATTGGCACATAATGGGATTTGTTTTCCTTCAATAACACCCGAGTGTTGAAAATTCAATTGATATAGAAATAAGTGCCGTATAACTGGAAATCAGCCGCATCTTCTGCGTCTTTCAACACGAGAGTTTGCAGAACCCTGCACACACAATATACACACAAGTTTATGATCGTCTCCGGCTTCCTCAGCTCCTCGCCGTCTTTCGCTTCCTGTGCCTGCAAGTGGGCTACGCTGCCTTCCGTTTGAGGCACTGGTGGGTTATCGCGGTGAGTGTGCGGCCAGATGAAAATCCTATTGCACTGATATGTGAAAATGTAAAATATGAAAAAGAAAACTCTCCTTCGCTCTGCAGGTTACGACCCTGGTGACCAGCGTCTTCCTCGTTGTTAAGGTCATCATCTCCAGTGTGAGTGTTTCACAGTCGCGTGTGTGTCTGACACAGTTCAAACCACTTCGCCTTTTTCACTTCTGTTTCTGCTCGTAGTGTCGGCGCACCTAACTGATAACCGTTTGTGATTTTTACTGTTTGCGGAGCCGAGGGAAAACCAATTTAACATGAACTTATTTGATGTCGTCTGCCTATAAAGCTCGATAAAATGTTTCACGAGCAGGAACGAGAGACTCGGGAGCGTCCCGACACTTTCACAACCTGTGTGCTTGAGTTTCCCAGACGTTCGCGGTGACCCAGTTTCTCTCTCCGAGCAGCTCCTCTCCCAGAATGCCTTTGGCTACGTCATACCCATCACCTCCTTCGTGGTGGCCTGGTTGGAGACTTGGTTTCTGGACTTTAAGGTGCTCACGCAGGAGGCAGACGACGAGAGAGGTAAAATCAGAGAATAGCAGACGGGTTCACAGACACACACACACACACACACACACACACACACACACACACACACACGACCCTGCAGGAATCCCAGCCTCCGTCTCAGACACGTTTCTTCCCGTGACTTCAGCCTACTTGGCGGCGGTGAACGCGGCGTGCGAGCGAGCCCCCATGATCTACCCCCGACCTGTTTCCGACGGACAGTTTTACTCTCCGCCCGAATCGCTCGCAGGTGATTGTCCCGGTTGATGATTTCACCGCCTGTGTATTTTGTCCTCCGCGTTAACTGTTACTGTCCCAACCCGGCGCCGGCAGGCTCCGAGGACGATCTGGACGAGGAGGGTCTCGGACGCAGGGCCGTCACCGCTCAGGTACCCGCCATCGTTTTAAACGAACGTTTATACAATCGGCGCCGCGGTGGGCTCTGATCGCTCTCTGGCGTTCTCTCGCTCTCTTTCAGGAGAAAGAGTTTGTGAGGCAAGGGCGGGAAGCCATGTCTGTGGTGGAGCAGATCCTTTCCCAAGAGGACAACTGGAAGTTTGAGAAGAACAACGTGAGTGCAGGACTGCAGGTCCCACCGACAGCCGGACGCACACGACGGTTTTCTATCTCACATGTCTAATTTAGTTTCCCTTTTGATATTAATCGAGGCTGTAAAAGCAGCAGCAAATGTTTTATTCAGAAGTTTTTCAGCAGCTTTAGCAGATATTTAATGGGTAATTGCTAAAATCACTAACTTAGGTATAACCTGATTAAGGATGTGGGAATGTATAGATAATAGATAGATAATCTTTGTGATCGTCAGTTTTCCATAATTTCGGTGTCGGTTTCGTTTGTAACTTTGTCAACAGTGAACCTCCAACGATCAAATGATCTGAGGTTGTATCGTCCTTCGAGAACTTAAAGCGCTTCTGGTTGGATCCTGAGATTTCAGCTGTGTGGAAAACATAAACTCAACTATATTTACAAGCACTTTAAAAGCAACAAAGTGCTGCACTTAAGATGGATGTAAACACCGACAATTCACAGAAATGAGCTGTAAAAATTGGATTTCCGTAGATCTTGTGTGTTTTACTCGTTGTTTCGATATCACGTTAATCTTCTCGTTCTGCATCCGTGACAGACGAGTGCCAACATGTCGGCTGGTAAAGGTTTCATGACCAGCATGTGGCCTAACGTACGCCTTTAAATTAAAACCACGTCAAAAACTACCAGCACGTGTCAAGACAACTTCACTGAATAAAGCGACTGACAAAATAATTGTCTGCTGCTTTGTCACTGATCTAGAAATGGGATAAAAAAGCTTAACCGATCGAAATAGAGCTGAAGTAATTGAAAAAAGAAGATCTAATATGTCCCTACCTCAAACGTCTAAATAAAGCAAATCTTTCACTTAAGTGTTATTTAACTAGTTAAATGTTTGTAGCTAAAATAAAAACTGAAAGCAATTGTATTTGTTTTTTATCTGTTTGACTGAAACTATGCGGTTATATGAGTTTCTGGTGGGATGATATCAGTGATCTCAGTGACTTGAGTCTTTCATCAGATATACAGAAGTGAAAGCATCATCTTCTGTTTCCTTGACAGGACATGGGCGACTCTGTTTACACCCTGGAGATTCCCTACCATGGAAAGACCTTCATTCTGAAGGTACAGCCGTCCCGTCTGTATTTAAGTGAGAAACTGACGCAACGCCAGGCAGCATGCCCAAGCATGACACAGAGAACGGAGAACTGAAACTTGGGAATGTTCTCGCCGACACGGGTCGGCTCCGCGAGCTCTTAAACATTTTCATGTTTTATGTGGGGAAGAAGTGACTGATCACAGCGACTTTTCTGTCGTTCACAACTTCACATACGGTTTATTTTCTGTAGTTTGTGTGTCTGCAGAGAAAAGTATTATTCACCCCATGTGTCCCGGGTGTTTTTGTGTGCAGTTATCGAAGAGTTTGACTGAAAAACAAATCATAATAACTTTTAGTGACAAAGTGGTTCAGAATCATTCCAACAGATAAAATGCAACTCGAATCAAAATAATAGTAATGAGGGACTGAATGTGCCAAGATTAGATAAATACACCATTAATTAAAAGTGTCATTAATATATGACAATTGGAATTAAATATAAAAATGTGTCATCAAATCATTAGATAATTAATTACACGTGTCATTAATTAATAAAAATACCAATTCATTTTTTGTAAAAGACATATAGAATTATTTCACTATTTAATTAATTATTTAATTGTCTAAATGTGCCAAAATTAAATTAATACACCATTAGATAATTAAATAAAATTGGAATTAAATATGTACTTTAAAAAAAACACACATTATCTGATTGAGAAGCAACATTAAATGCATTTCCATCTTTATAAAACCCTCAACCAGCCTGGTTAAACTCTGATACCTATTTTTATTTTTTTTTTTTAAATCAATGCAGTGGAATAGAAATAAGTGTAAAATGCAGTATTTTAATGTTGGTTGAACTGTGTGCTGATTACGTACGCTAGATGCCAGAGCGTCTCAGAACAATGGCTTCCTTGTTCGCACGTGGACGTGAGTAGCGGTGCAGCATTACGGAGGCTTCCGGCAGCGCAAACATGATGGAACCGCCGTATCAAATAATGATTTCAAGTTTAATTCAGACTTTTTGTGTCTCACTGTCGGGAGATGGTGATCAATAGAGAAAATAGCATCTGCTGGATGTTTTGTGTGATGCGATGTGATGTGATGCGATGCGATGTGATGCGATGTGATGTGATGTGACGATGCTTGGTCCGCTCAGGCGTTGATGCAGTGCAGCGCAGAGCTGGTGTACCAGGAAGTGATTCTCCAGCCAGAGAAGATGGTCCAGTGGAACAAGACTGTCTCCGGTTGTCAGGTGACCGCTCCTCTTCTCGCTCTCGACGTGTTGGCTGCTCCATTGTGTCGTTCTGAGACTTTACGTCGCTTCCCGTGTCGTCCGTAGATCCTCCAGAGGGTTGACGACAACACCCTGGTGTCGTACGACGTCTCCTCCGGAGCAGCGGGGGGAGTCGTGTCAGCGCGGTGCGTCAGGCTGGCTTCTCTCGTCGTCACGATTCCAGGTTTAGAACGAAGCTGATTGACCCCCCCCCCCCCCCCCCCGTTCATTTTCCCTTTCTTTAGAGACTTTGTGAACGTCCGGCGAGTAGAGCGCAAGCGAGACTGTTACATGTCTGCCGGCATGGCGACCAGCCACGATGCCAAACCTCCAAGCGGACGCTTCGTCAGGTTGGGCCTCCGCCTCCGCCTCCGCTCACTCTCCCCGTCACTGGTCCACTGAACCAGAGCGTCATGTTGATTATTTACTTCGTCACAGGGGGGAAAACGGTCCAGGAGGCTTCGTGGTGCTCAAATCCAGCAGTAACCCGTCCGTCTGCACCTTCATCTGGGTCCTCAACACGGACTTGAAGGTGAGGAGGCGCTTCAGATTACAATCACAGCTGCACAAATAATCCTGAACAACATTAAACGTTGTGATACGTGGAGACCCGGACAAATATTAACAGTGATTTACTCACTCAATCAAAACCAGAATAATGAACTGAAACGCTGGACAAACTGCTCTAAATGCCTTCCCAGACATGTTTCAGGGATCTTGAGTGGTTAAATGTGTTAAAACACTTCATCAGATTAATTATGACGGATTAATCCGCATTAAGGCGTTGATTTTGACTGCCCTACTTCTGAGTAATGAATTTCACCCGAGGAGCTTCTCACTGTGTCCCTGCAGGGTGATGTCAGTGCTGGGTTGGCCACCCAGTGTTTTCTTTTTTGGGTTTTTTTTAGTTTCAAAGCAAAAATGTCAGGAATTTTTGTATTAATTTCAGACATGTAGAAACAAAACAGGTGTGCAAAGCACATACACACTGATACACCTATATCCATATATACATATCCATATATAAACCCTTTGTTGATAACCTATAAAAAATTATGAAATCAATATTTTATGAAAATATAGTTGCAGAAAATAGCATACATACTTTAATAATAATAATATTAGTGATAATACATTTTATTTGTAACAGGCTTTACAGTTTAAAAAAACTCAAAGAGCTATAAACACATTGACATTGAGCAAAACAAAATGAGAATTCAGAGAAAAGTGATTACGTATAATGTGACCTTTAACTGTGCTTTGTTCCTTCATATTAAGAGTCTTACTTGATGAGCTGCATTACGAATGTGGGAAGTCAATAACTCGCCGTGTCTCCTCAGGGCCGCCTGCCGCGCTACCTCATCCACCAGAGCCTCGCCGCCACCATGTTTGAATTCATGTCGCACTTACGTCAGCGGATCGCCGAGCTGCGGCCATCCCTCCGCTCCCACCACCACATCTAAAAAAAGGACCAGAGAGAGCAGTGCTGCCACCGCCTGGCGGGGGGTGTCATTACATGGCGATAGATTCAGATATCAGAGGCTCGCTCTCTCTCTCTCGCATCCCAAAACTTTTCTCTTTTTATGAATTGTGACCACGTGCATATCGTGTGGACCTGTTGCCGACTTGCTGTGAGACGTCTTCTGTCAGACGTGGAAGAAGAAGGAAATCTTTTTATACAAACTCTCTGTGGCACGACTGAAGTGGCTGTGTCTCTGAGCCTTATGTCATTTTGTTACCCAATGATTTGATGCTTCTTTTTTTTTTCTTCGTTCATTTGTTTGTTTTTTAAGAACATTTCCTGGATGTGTTCACCGCACCACCGTCTTACATATGTATGCCTGCTCTACTTATACTTTACTGCTATATCCTGAATGACGCAACACAGCTTTACTACACTGTGATAGGTCGCAAAAGGGGCATGCACTGGCATCTGATTACCACTAGAGGGAGACACCGCTGTCTCTGGATGCGCAAAATTGATCACATAATCAAGTATTACTGTACATTTTTCAATTCTTCTCATGATCGGACAGGAAGTCCAGCCACGACGCTGTAAGTCACGTGAAGCGAGTGATGCTAATGCTCATGAATTAGGCAGCTGTATACATGCTAACGCTAATCATTGTGCCAATAACCTCAAGTGGCCTTAGTGGTATAGCAGATGAACTCATTACTTGTCGTCATAATTTTGCCATCTCTTTCATACTGGGCCCCGAAGATGAGGCTTTTCTATGGTTTCTGTTATTATGAAGCATTAAATCCTCTTAAAACCATAAAACGACGCTCGTAAAAGAAAAAATTTAAAAATCACTATTACTTGTTTCCGGAATGAAAGCAGAGCTGGAGGGGAACCAAATGCAAAAACTTGGTCTATATTTGTATTTAGCAGGTAGGAGAGACATTAAAAAAACCCATGATGCTTTAAAGAACCACATTTCGGTGTGTAATCGAGATTCACTTGAGAGCTTCACATGTACTGAAGGAATGTCATGTTCAAAGAATTAAAAGATGAATAATTTGGTGCCTTTGTCACAGTGATAAAGTGCATCAGCGTTTACTTATTTCCATTTATTTTCAGTGAGGTGTACTGTATGCACAGAACACCTGCTTAAGATACTGTTTTCTTTCATAGATTATTTTTTTTTTGAATGGCTTTATCTTGGAATCAATTATCACACCATGTTCATTTAAATCCACCACAACAGTTTTCACTGAGTCTTAACGTGTGTCTTTTGTCAAATAAAATATATGAACTCATTTGATGTTATTTTCCTTTTTAACTTTGAGCCAAAAAAAAAACCCTTTCATCCTTGTTTTATACTACTTTATTAAATTTTGGGGCCACTGGAGCCGATCCCAGCTAATTATCCTGAACAGCTTGTCTTTATGAAGTCGCCCTCATAGTTCGGCTTTGACGCTGTTACATTCACATTTAGGTAGCAGTTCAGTTCCGACTCTGAGTTCTGCTTTATGACCTAACCCCTGGTGATCAGTGAGCGACAGATAAATCTCTGAACTTTACCCAGAACAATATTTCCAGATGGTACAGCCAGACGTCGAAGTGTCCTCCCATGGCAGCGAGGTGAAAGATCGTAAAGAGCTCTGCTGAAGTTATGAAAATGTGCTTGTAGAGTCTCTCCTTTATTGTAATGTGGCGTTTTGTGATTCTTTTTTCATTTTATGTGACAATTGTGCCTTGACTGACTCAAAAAAGACGCTTTACCATCCCCAGGGCTAACAAAGAGACACACTTACACCTTTGGGCAATCAGACAGATACCTTGCTGTATACCATTTGTCCCACTTAGATTACCCAGAATTCAACTTCCTCCACCCTAAATAGAGTGCATCCGTTTTTCATGTCACTGTTTCACCATTTCTATGAATTCCCCTGCATTGAATCATGGGAGTGTTGCCATCTTCAACAATAAGACCGTGTGACTGGAGCCCTTTGTCATGAGGCATTCAAGTCATACCGTTCCCCCCCCCCCCCCCCCCCAACAAACAGCCACAGCTTTACAATCAGTCTGACTAATGCAGGGCGGCTCACCCTCCATATCAGACCATCTTGTCGCGCCACATAAGTTTATAATTAGTCAGCTGTGGTTGATTGTCCCGGTTTAAAAAGACGCTTCTGAAATCTGATGGAAATAAAACAACCCAAAATGGACCGAAGCAGTTCAAACAAGAGTTTTTCTCTGTTTGCACCGTCAAATGCACAGTTTAAGCAATCACACACTCCTGAGAGAATAAAATGAATATTTGCTAAATCACTACAGCCGTGGCCAATTTTCTTTTTTCCAGGATGTGTTATCAGTGTTGTTGTACAAGAGCAGCGTTGTCCTCGGGGCGAAACACGATGCGCAGGACAAGAGATGGAGGAGCTCACATGATTGTACTGTGACTGTCTTCTGAGGCCGAGGGTGTGTGAATGTGTGTGTTTCTTTTGATCGACGATCGCCGCAATTTCACTGCTCTCATTGTCCCGCATGCGAGGCTGATGAGAGGCACCCACGATCTGGAGGACAAACTGCTGCTGGATGTGGAGGTGCGGCGAGTTCCTGGATCATGGAAAGAACTTAGCTGGCGTCTCTCGACGGGGATCAGAAGTTTTTAGTTTGTAATGTAGTAGTTTTTTAGAGGATGCTCTTCTTCTGATTGGTACATTCCATTGGACCACATATGATTTGTGCCTTTTACTTTGAAAACCCTTTTTTATTTATTTTATCTTATTTTTTTAATCTAGGCTGTGAATAAGTTCCCTATCCGAGAGAATTGCCTCTGGACATCTTCGGACACAAAACGCATTGGAATCTGTTTTGCTGCCGATTGACGACTCAAGAAATCTGACGGAGCTCACGCACACCATCCCACTGGATTATTTGACACTTGAGTTGACTCTGAGTGATGGGTTCAGCCTTCCACATGTTCTGCATGAAGTTCTGCTGCTGCTGCTGCGTCGGTGACGAAGACGACGACGACGAAAAGCAGCCTTTAGTGCCGTAAGATGAGAGGAAAGACGGTCACTCGTCACATAACAAATCGATCTTCAATGCAAAATACAGTCGGTTATCATCTGCATAGTGTCACAGTCAATACAAAGTGAGTGATTGTCGTGTGCAAATGTCCCCTGTTGTGTGCATGATCAGTCAAGATCCGCTGGAGTATTTTAACCGTGAAGTCCAGAAGCGTCGAGAGGAGGAGACCAATCTGTGGAGCGAGCCGGGAGACCGGAGCCACTCGGAGAGGGAGGACGACCGAACGCTTTTTTCCCTGCTGCAGGCCAGGAACAAGACCCGCATGGGATCCACGGTATGTGAGGGGGGTGCGATTAGAGAAAGGAAAGAACTAACTAGGAAGTGACAGAAACTGATGCAAAAGCTGGAACGTGTCGACGTTGACGGTTCTGAAAATGTTTTTATTGAGAATAAGGGTGAGAGGATGGACCGGCTCGGAGCTAAGATGGTGACGCTTGGTGACAAGAGGGTGTTCAAAGTGTGGGGTGGCCCTACCCTGAGGGGCGCAACAACAAGGGGTCAGGGGTTATTATGTTTTAATAAGAAGCTTATGTAGAGAGTAAACAGCTAATCTTACAACCTAAGTTCAACAGGACAACAGATCAGGTTGTCAGCTGTCGGTTTAATCGACCCTTAAGATTCTGATATGTTCCTCTAGGGTTACCGTCGACTGAGTGTTGACATCGAAGCCATGAGGGATACCCGCCGAGAGGTCCGAGACAAGTGGAAGGCAATCCTGGAAAACCTGGGTGAGTGTCGGGCAGATGGAGAATTCGATTCACTGCACCGCACACGTTGAGTTATTGGTCTTGTTTTCTAAGGGTTCATGGCTGAGGCGGACGCTTTGCTGACGGTGTCGGCCGGCGGCTCACAGGACCGCATGCGCAACGCCCCTGCCGCACGTGCCCTGCTTCATACGCTGCACACCGAGACCTCCGTCTTCAGCAGCAGAGAACCGCCTCCTGAGAGATATCTGTTCATCCTGGTGAGAGGAGGGGGAGAGGAGGGAGGGAGGGGAGGGAGGGGAGGGAGGGAGGAGAGGGAGCGGAGGGATGGGGGGATGAGGGGTGGGAGTCATCAACTGCTGAAAACCCTGAACTTTGATCTCCAACTTCATTCATCCAGTGACCGGGTCTTGGCGTTGACCTGGACCTCAGGCTAAAAATGCACCTTACAGCTGTTCAGTGAAGAAGATCTCATAGGCCAGAGTTCAAAAATGTCTCAGTCGCCTTTAGAGTCAAATTCTACCTGTGCAGCTTATATAATAATAGACGGTACGAGGCTGTCCCGTCCAAACGTCAACACAAGTTGCTGATTTTCCTGCATTTTGTGTTCATGAAGCATCAAACTAAAGATCACATTGCTGCTCCTCTGTAGATGCAGACTGCGGTTTAGTTGAAGACACTCGTCTTCAGAGACATTTACACCATGAGCTCAGTGGAGCTGAGAAGATCAACCGATATTTTCAACATTAAACTTGATGGTTTAATATGTTTCACTTCCTGCTTATTTCGGCAGAAATGCCACGACCTCTCATGCCACTGTGCAGCTGACTCCGTCGCCCTCAAACATCCACACTCTGACGGTGCCTGTCGTCAGTTTTACTCAGCTTGTTTCTCCTTCTCCCTCTTCGCAGGATCGTCTCCTGTACCTCGACATCGCTGAAGACTTTTTGGCCAAGGCAAAGCGCTTCTACCCCCCGAGGGACGACTCTGACGAGGACACCCTGGGCCTCGGCATAAACCTGCCGCTGCTGCTGGCCAGGGTCGAGGCCATGAATGGCAGAGGGGATGAGCAGGAGGAGGATGATGACGAAGAGAGCGGGAGAGAAGATGGAAACTTGAGTGACAGATCCTAAAATGAAAATATATTAATGCATAATGAAAAGAAAAAAAAAAAGAAAAAAAAGCTGCTGGCTGCAGTAACAATAAATACGAGGCAGGGGGCAGTAGTCATCAACCCTGGAGACCTGAAATCGTTCTGCTGAGGCAGTTTATCACCCGGAAACACAGATGGAAGCACAACGCGAGTGTTTTTTGTTTTTTTTGGAGGTCCCAAGCTCAAAAAGAGAATATTGTAAAGAGTTTGTCAGAGATGTGCCAACTGTGCGATTTTATTTCCAGGGTTTTTCCCCTCCTTCCAAATAGTTGTAAAAGAAAGTTTGATTGTTTATCTGCTGTGACCCTTCAGGGTAGCAATGTTCTTTTTTTTGAGAAGAGCCTCTTCAGCTTGGTTTGTCCTGTGATCATCAGCTCATCACATGATCAGAAGCAACACGAAATAAACAGCCCACTGATAGAGTTTTCCTTAAAGTTTAGTTAAAAATAGCACACGTGTTTGAGTGATAACTCATGAACATCATAAATATCACAATGGCTGAAACGTTTGAATGGTAATAATTATTTTTTTTCTATAATATATTTAAAAGTGCATCTGTATATGGAGAGCAACAGGTGAAAATGCACTGGAGTCAGTATTGTATGTCAAAACTTAAAAGTTGGTGTATGTGTGAGTGGGGAGACTTTCAGGTGATGAATTCGAGGGGGGTCCTCCTCCTCCTCCTCCTCCTCCTCCTCCTCCTCTTCCTATTCCTCTTCCTCCTCAATTCACTGAAATGAGAAAGGTTTAAGAACGTATGTAAAGGTCTGTGTAGGTTTTCTGTTCTTGAGGTTCAGGACAAAATAAAGCTCCACCTTTTCCAACCTCTCATGCAGAGTGTCACGTGCCGTGCGACTACACTTTATTACACCGACAAACAACCTGCAAGGGGGTCATATTCTTCTGAAGTGAAAATCCAAGCACCTTCCTCAGTCTGCCTCTTTCTGCGCCCGGAGACACATGGCTGCCAGCCTCACTCTGATCCGCCAACATGGCACAGGCTGTCCGGCTCCTGACCGTCCCGCTGGGATGAGAGCGGCTTGTTTTGGTGCTCAGCTGTTTGTTGTTGTTGTCGGTGGTGTTGTCGTTATGTAAGAGAGACTCGGTGGTCTCGGTGGGGCACATGTTCGAGCACAACACCAAGCCTGATGATGGTGCCCCGTCTCACACACACACACACACACACACACACACACACACACACACACACACACACACACACACACACACACACACACACACACACACACACACACACACACACACACACACACACACACACACAAATAGCTGGTAATGCTTGCAGATAAGAGGCCGTGCAGAGAGTTTGTGCAGAAACCAAAGCTAAGTTTAGTTACCGACTGTTTATTTTCAATGTGCAAATAGCAGGATAGTTTCTTATATCATTGTATCTATGCTTAAAAAAAAGGCATCCAACCAAAAAATGTATATTTCCAAACATCTCATCACAAAAATATGCTCTCAATATAGTTACTTGATTAAAGCCTATTATCGTGTTTTTACACACATTCATACACACTATTTTAGAGCCAATGGATTACTCAGAGACTTTCTTCTCCCACCATGCTTTATTTCTTTAATTTGAGATCAATAGTATAATATTTTGAGTAAAAGTGCTGAATTTACTGTAAATGTAATAATTAATGACCAATTAATTGGATGATATAAGCTTTAGTGACTATAACAGGTCAACCATTGAAGAATTACATAATTAAGGGCCTGCCCACATGACCCCCACTGTATAAGAAACCTCCCTAACAAAGCATGCCTCTCATCATCTTTGATTGCTTATAAACAGCCGGAATATTTGACATGAAATCCATTTGGAAGTCTGACAGCAACCAAAAAGAGCTGCATCACCCAGAAGAGTGGGAGAGCCTCTCTAATGGCCTTGATCATCCATATCTATTATTCAACACTCATTTATTTAAATCAATATTCTCTCTCTTTAAACATAAACATTCATTATGGTTTGTCGTAATTGCTGCAGGTGTCTGCTAGTTCCTCCCTGTCTCTCACTCAGACTCTTTTCTTTCTTTCTCAGTCACAGCCCATTTAAATGTCACTGAGCAGCAGCTGCGGCGGCATTAATATTCTTTTTATATTATATTGTAAAGCACAAAGTTCCTCGCCTCTTCACTGATCACCTTTGCAGACCACCTCACCCACAATCGTGAGTCACCCCAAACCACAGCAGAGGGTGAAGGTCACTTTGTGTTCTCTTCCGGTTTTAGCTTGTGGCTTTTTAACAGTCCAAAACAAACAAAACTACACAATTACAAGCTGGACTCGGTGGAGTTTAGAGTTTGGCCTGTGCTCGGCACAGAGGGGGCTTACATAGCGAGTTACTGGGTTTCTGATCTGGCATTTGTGGTTGCCATGGTATCATAACACGACCGGGTGGATGACCCCCGGGACGCCTGTGGCAGGCTCTGTCAGCGTGTGACATCGGGCAATATATTGCAGAGAAGTGGCTAAAATAACGTGAGATATTCCACCCGACAGACAATGAGAAAATAGCACTGAGGGTTAGGTCAACGGGGCAGGAGTTTTAAGTGACAATAACTGACCCCAAGAGTAGCATTACAATCAAACAACTCCAAATTAAGAGCCATAATTTAACTCCATTCATTCCAATAGCCTTTAGTAAACAAAATACCAGGCTTGCACGCAGTTGAGTTCAACACGGAAAAGGTGCTGCGAGTGTAAGACTCAATGAACTTTGCCTTTCATAATAATACAATTGAACATAAATTGCACACTTGTTTTGGAAACATCGCACTCTCTCCGAGTCGGTGTACTCGATAATGCTATTTACCTGAAAATATGTAAGAATCTTAAACAAAAATAAAAGAATGACTTCATGTTTAATCATAAATACTCTGCACGTAATGGCAATATGTTAATTTTCGAACATCCAACGTGTCGAGTAAGTCAGATTTGATCTCATTTGTAATCTTGCAGCAAAAAACGATAATCAGGAGTGTCCAGGATAAAACAACAGAATTGTAGAAGCATTTATTTAAATCTAAAGTTTTGGAGAGATTTTCAGTCTCTAAATCCTAAAACATGTCTGATCTGATCTGGTTGACGCTTTTCAACAAATGTTATTTTAAATGACAAGGTGAAAGTCTTAAAACCCAATGGGGTCACCTTTTGGGGGTCAGGGGGGATGCCTTTTTCGTGCCATTAGTTTCTCATTTAAATTTGATATAAAAGGTATGAGTAAAAAGTAAATTAGAAATTATTTCATAACAATGTAAATTTTTAGAACTGAAATCGTTTTGTTGTGGTAGAGGCCGAATAAATGACGAAAAACGACCTCAAAACACCACCAAATATTTCATTTTGAAAGAAACTGGCACCAACAGTTGGCAGACAGCCAACAGTTGACAACAATTCAATCTTTTACTGTGGAAACCATTCGATCAAAAGCGTTGTCACCTTTGTGAAAAAATCACAGAAATTCGCTGTGCCGACTTACATTTAACTGTGTGAGTGTTCCCGACGATGTGCTTACTGGATGTGAACAGTATGGTTGGCACATCGATCACACTTCCTGTCACAGGGATAATAAATTTTGTGCCGCGTGCTCGATATGCGATATGTGTGGGGGTTTTGTTTTTTTTGTTTTTTTTGATGATATCACTGCCTGATGTGGATGAATGAGTCAGAGACAGGGACCGGTAGTAACATCACACTGGGGTGGATAACTGTCAGAGGTGTGTGTGTGTGTGTGTGTGTGTGTGTGTGTGTGTGTGTGTGTGTGTGTGTGTGTGTGTGTGTGTGTGTGTGTGCATGCTTCACGGTCCGTAACCTGAGTTGATTATAGCTTGCTCGGCGCTCTGTCACAGGGGAAGGAGCGCTCGCTGCGTCTGTGAGAAAAAAACACTGTAATGAAATCTAATGAGGAGGTTTGAAGTTGGCGTGTGGCCCAGCTGTGGTTTAAACCCCCCCGACCCCCCCCCCCCCCACCCCCACCGTGAACCGTGTTATGAACTAAAAAAAAAAGAAGAAATGAACCAACTCCATCGACCATCCCCTTTGACCTCCGTGGGACAGCTGGGTTACTCCCTTAATCCGTACATTCTTAACCTACTTGCCTAAAATATCCTTTGTGTATGAAACAGCTGCATCCTCTTTATCTCTCCACACAAAGTGTCACGTGCCGTTATGTGTACATCAAGACTGAAATCTTATCAAGATTCCTGCCGTAAGACCGAGCCCGTTGGTGTTTGTGTCTGTCTACATATTCATGTAATCTCCTTCCCCGCGCTGACTGATACGTCGCTCCTCTGCGGTCGCAGCTGAAGTGGAAAGTGTTGGGCTGAGTGATTACGGAGGTCACCGGCCATACAATTTGAGAATCAGGGGATTTTCAGGCCAATTACCCTGAACCCTCCCCTCAGGGTTGGCTTCCAGCTGTCCGGGAATGAGACGCACGGCGGCTCGGTGTCAGATGTCGGGACACACTGATTGTGGAGTGACAACACGAATCAGAAATAGCTACAGAGCATCTATAAAAGTTGTGGACGGACCTGAGCTCGGACACTGAGACAGAGGTGGTGCAAGCGCGGGGATTGAAGCGGCTGAAGCATCACAGTTTCGACAAAACCCGCCACAGCTCAGACACCAGAGCCGAGCTCAGGACCGATCAACGACAAGAGCTGATAACAGCTGAGACAGAGATGATGCCGATCTGTTCCGTGATGCAGAAGCGTAACGGCGTGGTGGTGGGAGCGGATCTGACCTGCAGCGTGCGGGAGGAGAATAAAGCCCAGAGGGAGACTTACAGCGCCGACTGGCGCAGTGTTAATCTGAAGACTCAGCCTCAGGACAGGTGAGACTATAGACACAGATCCCTCCAACACAACAAGGAAAATACTCGAATTTCTGGCTTCAAATCTCAGGATTCTTGGCAAAATCTTCTCTTCTTGGTAGTTAAGGCAAAAAAAACAAACAAACACTAATGAAGTAAGTAAATCACGGTGTGGGCTCCCACAGTTTCTAATTTCGTTTTTTTTTTTTTTCCCTTCACACCCACAGGCAGACCATGAATATGAACGACACCTCCCGCAGGGAGACTCTGTCCCGGCAGTGGCAGGCCCGTCCGCTGACACAGGCCTGCCCCTCAGGGGTCTTCAGGGTGGGCACGGTGGAACGAGGCGTGAGGGAGCACCAGCTCCTGCCCAAGAGAAACACCCTCCCTCTCCCCATCTTCACCCCGGCAGAGCTGGGCGTCAGGCTGGGCCGCGGCGCCCCGCACACCGAGGAAGACCTGCAGCCCTTCCCCATCCCGGACGGCGTCTGCCCCAGCAAGAGGACCGTGGACGACATCACCAGGGACCTGCCGCCCGTCAAACCCACTCGCATGGAGTTCGCTAAGGAGCCCAAAGCCCTGTGGCGCTCCGTATCCCAGGAGGCGCAGAGGGGGTGAAAACCAGAGGGGCGAGCGAGGCAGAGGGGTCGTTAGGGAGAGACGAGAAGGATGAGCGATGGGAGGGAATGGTCAATGAGCAGAGCATGTCGGCAGTGATTATGACAAGATGTAAATAGGTGGATCTCTAGTGGCATTCATCATAAACCCAACATCCTGTAGTAGATCTTTAGAGGCTAGATGTCACACTGTGTCGTTGTTGGTGGTCCGAGGTGCTGGACGTGAGGGTGTTTGCATTGTGACAGAGGAGCTGGGTGAGTGGTCAGCTGCGCCCCGGGCTAATCCATGCCTGAGCTGGCCAACTGACGCCCCCCCCCCCCCCCCCCCTCCCCCTCCCATGTGTCCCACATATTGCACGCACCACCATTTCTTTGGTCTTTTGGCTACGAAGCCACATGCAGATATCCTCGACGGGGTAAATGAAAGTTTTCTTAAGAGTCATCGGGCTGAAAATATCTTCATTGTGTGATGGCATTCAGGAAAACAGATGCAAGAAAAGAGGGAATGAATGATGGAGGGAGAGTCAGATGTGAAGTTGTGTGGGGGTGGGGGTGGGGGTGGGGGGGTGGGGGGGGGGGTGAAACATGCCTCAGAGTTGATGGACCTCCAGAAGCTCCTGCCAGTCTCTGATCTGGATGAACGGTACAGAATGCACTGGCGTGATCACACACTGCAGCTGTACAGACGTTTGAGTTCGTGTGTACGCGTGCATGTGTGTGTGTGTATGTGTGTGTGTGTGCTCAAGGGCACCTCAAATTAAACCGACATGGGAAAACCAATAAGCTGTTCTTTGTACTGCATTAATCTGCCTTCTTAGGTGAGTAGCAGCTCATAGTCAAGTTTGATAGAGGATCAGAGACTGTATGAATTTGAAACGTGTGCACTGACGAGGAAATGCTTGGTTTTTTTCTTAGATATTTATTATTTTTACAAATAAAAGCTGAACCACTCATTATTTCTTTGTCTTTCCGCTTGTTGTCTCACACACAACATAAGCATATTGACCCCACATGTCATCTTGAAGATATTCAGCCATTTCACCCGGACCAGCGTCGCAGCTTGTCTCAGCCAACACTTTTGGGGAAAACGGTCACCGACACCACGGACAGATCGCCTTCCATTCACCGGGGAATTACCGAGAGACACAATCACACACACTCATATTCATTTTTGAAAAACCTATCTTTGGATTGTGGGAGGAAGCCAGAGTACCCAGATGAATCCAAACAGGGACAGGGAGAACCTGCAAAGCCCACAAACAAACTGTCCAGCAGGTTTGAGCTCGGCTTGTTTTTCCTGTGAGGCTGCAGCACAAACCACTGCGCCACTATGCCCAGAAATACAGTAAATGTATTCATGTAAAATATGAATGGGTCTTGTTGATATTTTTCAGTATTTCGGTACTTTATTGATACTTTTTCACTTCAATTGGTACTTTATTGATACTTTTTCACTATTACTGGTGCTTTATTGACAGTTTTTCAGTTGAATTGCTAATTTAGTGACTTTAGTTTTTCACTTATTGGTGATTGATTGGTACTGTTTTGCTTGTATTGGTAAGTTATTGATACTTTCTCACTTGTATTGGTAGGTCATTAATACTTTCTCACTTTCAGTGGTGATTTATTGATAGTTTTCCAGGTGAAATGGTACTTTGATACTTTTTTCAATTTGAATTGTAATTTATAGTTTTACTTGCATTGGTAGGTTATTGACACTTTCACACTATTACTGGTGCTTTATTGATACTTTGTTCCATTTGAATTCTTATTGATATTTTTTTCACCTTCATTGGTACTTTATTGATTCTTTTCCAGCACTACTTAGTAGTTGAGGTAGTTGAAGTAGTACAATACAGTGAGGGGCAGGCACACACAATTTCATCTGAAATTTCCTATTCTTTTTTTTTTTTAAGGTTTTGTTGGCAAGGTTCATGTTGGATTGTGATCCAAGTTTTTCGCAGCAAATTACTGAAACAAACAGGTGGAAGATGCAAACTCCACACACCAAAGGTTTCTGAACCGAAATTGAACTGAGGACTTTTTTCACAAGGAGACGAGACTGTGAACCACTACCCTGTTAAACAAACTGTCAAATCACTTCCGAAATATCTTTAGTCCTTGTTGTCTGTATAGGACTATTTCACATGATCATATTTCATGCTGTCTTGATGAAAGTGTTTGATATGATTTTGGGTGCCTGCCTATAGGCCAGGTGCAAATATTACTTTCCTAGATATGATGGATTGTCTGTGCTTTTTTTTGTTTCTCTCCCGCAAACTGCCGTTCATTATGGGGAAACCTAAAAGTGCACACATTTGGCTCAACTATTTGCTCCTATATGGATGATCACACAGACAGGAAAAGTTTACAGTAATTCCATGAGGTTCCTCTGACACTGCACCTTGGAAGATTTTTTTTTTTTAAATTGGTCGCTCGGTTTTTTCGAGTAGCAATCATTTTCCCCAGCCCTCCGTATTCCATTAGAGCCCTGCTTTCTCACTGTCTCAACCGACTGTCTGTGAGCTGCACCCTGTCTCCATGACAACACACACACACACACACACACACACACACACACACACACACACACACACACACACACACACACACACAGGTACTTTAATTAAACTTTGCCACTATTACTGGCCCTTTATCGATACTTTTTTGTCAATATTAATTATTATTCCTGTTCTGTTATCAGTGTAATTAAATGACTTTATCGTATTTAATGTTGACTGTTCCTTTGGTGCCACCTAACGATCGCACATTTTCACAGTAAGACAAAGATCACACATTCATTCCATTAGCCTTTATTTATTCAGGAGAACCACACTGAGATTAGTAATCTCTTTCTAGTCTAATCTCTTTCTTTCTAAAGCTAAACTTCCCTCTTCCCCTCACAGCTCTTGCTATTCCCCTATACTCCACCAATGTACTGCGCCCATCTGTCCAGTACACTGGTCTCACCCTCCGACCTTTCCCATACCTTGGCCTTTCCTGACTCCAGCCGCCTCTCCTTGATCCGTACTCCAGTCCCAGTTGATCCCTATAATGGTGATTTGGTTGATTCATGGGCTGACAAGTCAAATTTTCCTGACACCCTCTTCCATCAGGCCCAGAACAATCCATGGATACTCATCTGTTTTGAAGCCGTGGTCCCATAAATCCTGTACCTCCAGGTCCTCTCCTCACAGGCCCACGACCATCCACGGAGAAGTCCCTGTTCTCTGGACATGGTCCCCTGAACTGTGGATCTCCAGGTCCTCTTCTGTCAGCTGGAACAGGCAGGAGCATCACTTTGAATATCTTGAGAGATTGTCTCGTCCTCTGGATCACAGGCCACATTGTCTTGTGAGATCTTGAGAGATGATATTGTTGGTTCGGGGATCCACGTGGGGTCTTTGGACATTTGAACTCTGGGTGTCTTCTCTTCAATTTCCTGGAGCAAGTTTCCTGGGTGCTTTGTGCTTTGAACAATGGCTCGACCCAAAAGAAGATTGGGATGGTTTGGTTCTCGCACTGAAAAAAAAAAAGTGGGATAAATGAAATATAAAAAAGATAAAAATCTAAATGATTCTTTACATGTTCTTGTATTTCTTTGAAAATGCATAACTAACAATTGTGGTCAGAAAACTGAAATACACAAGATTCCCACTATAGAGAGAGACTGTTACATATTGATTTACTATTACTCGGGTGGTTGTGAAAGAAAATCGGCAACTGAAATGATCAAAACCAATATTTTTGTTCCAATTCAAGTTACTGCCCTGTTACACTGTCAAACATGCTCAAATATTCCAATCTAGAAATTCATGAAAAAGTCTTGATTTGAACACCTTCAACAAAGCACATTACATTATATATTTGTTCTCACAAATACCATAAATCCATACAGTAAACCCCATTTTAAACACATGACACTGAAACTGAAATACCAGTTTACTGATCTGGCCAGGTGCTTAAGTTAATTAGTAACGCGTTACTCTCATATGACTACTTTTTCTAGTAACGAGTAATCTAACGTGTTACTATTTCCAAATCAGTGATCAGATTAAAGTTACTTGTCGAAGTCCCTGTGCGTTACTATTGTAATGTCAAGCAAGTCTGCAAAGCCGCTTTATTAATAAACAGGACCTACAGCTCCTCCATTCTCCTCCAAACTGACACAGGCACGAGCAGTGCACGCATGCAGTCTGCGCAATGGTCTGCACGCTTACCTGACCCGCCCCTTTCTACACTCTCAGCCAATCACAACTCGCTCTAACGGTGCATTCAGGTAACATAAAAGAATTGGAACCAACCCGCTTCATCAATAAACCTTAACATTGCAATAATCCCCCCCCCCCCCCATTTTTTTAAATCAATCAATCAATCAATCAATCAATCAATCAATCAATCAATAAATCAATCAATCAATCAATCAATCAATCAATCAAATACTTTATTAGTCCCCAGAAGGGGGGCAATTCGAGCAGGTAGAGCAAATAAATAGATAAATAGTGCAACAACAGACTATAACTACATCTCCGGGTAAATAAATACCAGTAATAGTAAAGATCTGATAGGAAAAGCGTGAGCGTGAGATATAAATACAACAAAGAATGAAGGTCAAAGGTTAAATATGTTTCAGCAGGAGGCCAGGCATTGAGCAGAACTGAGTTTTTGGCAAAACCGGTTGTTATTTTTATTTTGAGACGATGGGGGGGTGTTGCTGGCAAGTGCTGAAAGTAACTAAAAAGTTACTTGTAATCTAACTTAGTGACTTTTAAAAACAAGTAATCAGTGCAGTAGCTAAGTCACTTTTTAAAGGAATAACTAGTAATCAATCATCGGAGTCCTTTTTTTAAGGTAACTGTGGCAACACCGGTCCTGAGGAACAAATACACAAAGCTGTCCTCTAATCAAATCAAGTCCTTAATTTGTCACAAGCAATTATACACATTGTGCTGCGACGTGTGTTTAGCACCTGTTCAACACCGAAAGAACAAATCTAATAATAGGAGTAGAAGACGAGAAGAATGAAAAAGATTAGAGCAGACCAGTAATGTTGGTGGTCGACACTCATTCAAAATCTTCCCGAAGTCATTGTTGGTATGTACTATTTAGTGCAAATGTATTTCTGCCGATAACTTACTGTATTTAAGGTTCGTGTTTTTCTTGTGTTAATGTTTGTGAAGGACACTTTTAAGTTGTGGCTACCACGTTGCTTTGTGTGAAAGAGGCATTGTTTCGGTACATTTTGTTTTCAGGTTTCCCCAGCTTCAATTGACTATTCATTCAATTCGGGAAAGTAAATGATCCCTCTGGTGACTAATATTTGACTAATAATAAATAAATATTGTCCTCCCTCTCAGACACTCGCCATGACAGAGCTATTAGTATTTGAACTTACTTAGTAGTGGCAGTATGGAGGGATACTAGTGGGCAGAGAGCAGCTGGCTCAACCGAAATTTTCTTCTCAGATTTCTAATTATATTTTAATGTCTTTTAATTTGCTGCTGTCTTGGCCTGCCCTCTCTTGAAAAATACTTTGATTGCTATGGGATTTTACTGGGTAAAGGAAGAGAAACAAACAAATAAAAAAGTTATGAGAAAATACATCCAAGAGTGACAGTTGATGAAAATGTACATCAAGTGGAATGTGTACAAGAGTGTAGTAGTTGGCAGTACAGTTAATCTGAGCTGACGCACTGAAGCAGAATCAATAAAACTTGATTGATTCGTGAGTTTATCCGATGTGGAAGAAAAATTTAATATTTCAAGAGGTTACAGTCTGGGCAGTGTTATGCTAAAATAATGATAATGGCATATGACTGGAAGCTTTAAATAGAAAATTGCTCAGTCAATGTGGAAAATGATGCATTTACAGAAGCACGGTTATTGGAAATAGCAGATATAATTAAAGTTGCAAGCGGCCTTGAACAGGTCCTCGCTACTTGCCGGACTCCGACCAAGAATGTCAGTCGGCATATGTGTACTGCTCTTTCTGTGTTGTACTGCCGCAGTGTTGACATAGATTAAACTCTAACAAACATTAAACTCTTCTGAGAGCCAGGAAAGCGAGCAGCCATTCTCCTGTAATGACTTCTTACGCTGTTCCACTAGCTCCTTAATCGACTTGATTCTACTCGCCTCGCTTCGACTTGACTCAGCCTCTGTCGTTTTCCATTACAACATAGTACCACCGCGGCGTGGGCGGAGTCATCAGAACTAATCATCCCAATATGATGCGGCGCGAACGTCCATTGGATATCAGCTCAAATCATAAATTAAATTGTCAATATTTGTATTTATTTAGTGCTAAATGTGGATGGTTACGATCATGCTTCACTGTCCAATGTTTCAGTTTCACTGGTGCCCCTGTCAACTGGTGACTTCTGCCACCAGCCGTTAGCAGCAGCTGATGTTATAATAAAACAAACAAAAGTTACGATACTTTAAGCTTCAATTGAAATGCGGTTAAACGGTGTTCACCAGGACAGCTATGAATTGTGGTCGGGTTTTCAACATCTGCTGTGAAAAGGGGACGCTCAAGGAAGCCGGTCACCAGTTAACAGGGAAACCAGTTAATCTAAAACACTGCGGCTCAGAGACCTCCTGTTATTCGTAGCTGGTCGCTCCGTCGAGTTCCCCCTGAATCCGCAGCCTTGACATCTGCCGACATCACATTTTCTACTCGCCTTAGCTCGCTTGGAACCTCGGCTGCACAGGTACCATGAAAGTACCTGGCAGCGGGGACTAACATGTAGTGGAAAAGCGTCAATAGCGAGTGGAGTTAAGTCGAGTAAGACTGGGTCAGAATTTGTGGAAAAGCGCCATAAGTCACTGACAGTCTAACAGAGTGAGACTAAAAGTAAAGAGAAGACACAAACTTTCTGGTACACAGATACAAAACTCTGGTAAACAGGTAAACATCACAATAATACAAAATTGCCCTTAAGAACTTGTTGGATATGCAGATGAACATTGCTAAAGCTAGCATATAGCAACAACTGTGGCGCTCCACCCGATGGCTGTAACTGTCGTTTGACTGTGATCAGACCTGGAATCTCATTGAATGAAGTTCCAGTGGCCTCGCTACTAACTAACTACATCATTGTCTCTGTGTCCGCTGCTGCAGTGTAAACGCACTCCTTTTTTTTAAACGGATTAGGCGTTGTCACGTGAAACGTTGTGGTGTAAACGGGGCCCAAGAGACTTTTCTGTGCGTCGTGAGGTGTTACATTTGTCTGTCGACTTTGGTAGCTCTCAGCGAAACGGGATCCTGGGGCTGGATTTTTAAAATTTTCCAGGTGGCGCCGTTGAGCCATTTTTCCAGTCACATGTTTGATTCCTCCAAATTATCACATTTTTCGCCGGGCCTGGTGACTGTTCAAAGTGTCGCAAAAAAAGTTATGCATGTTTAGGCCCTCAAAAATGTGTTTTCCAAAAATGGAGAAAGTAATATAGTTAATAATAATAATAATAATAATGATAATAATGATAATAATAATAATAATAATAATAATAATAATATTATTTCAATAGGGTCCGTTAGCGCTTTCAGTGCTCGGACCCTAAAAATCTCCATGTCTGGTGCCCACAGTTTGTCTGCATCCACCCTTTGCAGAGCGTCCTCCACCCTCTGAGCAAACCCCACTTCACCACTCTGCAGCCCTCATTTATCTTTCATGTTGCACCTCCTGTATTTGTTCTCAACACAGAACGCACTGTTCTGCACTTAGTGGCCTGACATGGCTGCACTTCAGCGCCTCGTCTCCACTGTCCTGCAACCAGCAATTCACCAAGTTATCAGTTATTCCTCGTGTCCTCCCCTATTGATTCCTCCTCTGTATATGTTTGTTTCTTTAAGCTCTTCCACTTCACTGTGCCCCTTTGATAGGAGCTGTGTGATGCTCTGATATTAATAGCTGGGTAAACATTGGCATTGCCCTGGAGACAGTGGAAAGACAGCCGCATTGGCACGTTCTTCACATTTGAGCTCTTAATCCCAGTGTTTTATCACAGATTTGGGAGTGCTGCCTTCACTCCCTATCTTTAAAATTACCCTCCTACACTGCTGCTGAAATACCCGGCCTCCGCGCCCTTGCACTGTCACAGTGAAAGTCAGTTTCCGAACTCGGAATGAACCTCCAATCCCCTGAAACTATTTCCAGGGTATGCCAGGGAATGTGGGAATTGAGACGGGCCGTGTTGTCACAGACAAATCTCATAAATTGACACTGAAATTCTTTCCTATGTCTCAGCTGCCTCCACTGCACGGCCGTCGCTGTGTTTGACAAACCCAGTCAATCTGCGACTGCCAGCCAGTCAAAGAAAATGTTCAGAACAGGGTCACACTGTGCTTCAGCTTAGCACAGTAAATTCACTGGGACTAATGAATAAAACATTTTTTTTTTTGCAATTATTTTTTGGGAAAAGTTAATATTGGACTAATAATAGTAATAATAAAATTATTATATAAAAACATAATAAATGGTCAATATAATAATAATAATAATAATAATAATAATAATAATAATAATAATAATAATAATAATAAGCTGATCTTCTCATGTCACTCCTGTTATTTGTCCCCACTCAGCACGGTGTATTTAAAGACGAGGTCAGACAGTGTTGCACAGCAATAGATCGTAGGTGGTGTCACACTCTTGCTATGTGACTCACAGTGTTATGAAATGACCTGCAGCATTGTAGCATGCAGAGTCACTGACAACATGCCCCCCCCCCCCCCCCCCCCCCCCCCCCCCCCCATAGTGCAGTTGTGTGTTATTCCCACTTCTAACATCAGCTGCTGCTCCCTACTGGATGCAGAGGGTAATGTGGAGCGACTAAGGATAATGCACAGGAGTTCAAACAATACATGTATAGATACTGTATATGCACAGCCAGCCAGACACATATGTGACATATGTGGGTGCATAGGGCCCTGATGACCACCAGAGGGCCCCCAAGAGCATCTTAATTTTAGGTTTCAATTTTTTATTCTTTTATTTAAACATGTTGGGTGACATAACTCCCCAAAACAATTTATTGTTTATCCATAGTAGCCCACTTGCTGACTGACTGTATAGCGGAGAAGGAATTGCGTGATTGCAAGTTCAATCTGGAAGTCTGTATCTTTTGGTGGTTTGCAGATGAAGCTACAAGACTGCAATGTCTCAGAAAAGGACTTATGCCTCTGGGGCAGAGAAGAGGAAAAATTAAAGGAGGAAGATAAAGGACGTCACTGGTGAATTTGGCTCCAGAAAAGCGATAAAGCAAAGATTCTGAGAACATTTAATTTAATTTAATTTAATTTAATTTAATTTAATTTTATTTAATTTTATTAATTTTTTAATTTTTTTTTCTCCAAACATTTAAAATAAAATTACAAAAAGAGAGGCAGTTGAGAGTAGAGATGCACCAATTCAGCTTTTTCAGTTTCAATCCCAATCCCAAGCCCAATGCTGTGGCTATGAGTGTTGGCCGACACAGATACCGATCTAATGCCTGGTTGGCCTAAAAAGCTCTATACCTCTACAGATAGAAAAGAAAAGCAGTATAACAACCATTCCTTGCAACATTCACTCTGCAGACGTTACAAACTGCCGTCGGGCTCGTTGGAGTGTTCAGTGTGAAAAACGTCTAAAGTCTGTCCGTCGCTCTATGACGTAGCTTGTGTAGCAATAGATTGAAAGAGAAAAGATTCCCTCAGGTATTGGTTGCATTTTCCGATACTTGATCCGTCTATTTTGATGACACCGGGCCGATATTCAATCCAGATATCGGATCAGTGGACCCCTAGTTGAGAGGACGAGGTGATCCTAATCAGATACTGTATTTGTTGGTCAGCCTGGACCTCGGCTCTGAACCTGTACCAGGAGTTTCAATAATCCCTTTCATTGTTGAATCCATGCTGTAGTTACAAATATCTCTGTTTTATGCCATTATTTTGGCATTTTATTTAATTAATGTCAAAACTTTCTGAAAATAATTTTTGTTCATTTACCTTGTTTAAAGAAATATTTGTCATGTCCGTCACTTTTCCCGCCTCGTCAAAAATGTGTCAAAGTATCTCAAGTTCGTGATTCAACTTTGTGGTTGACGTTGGCGAAATTACGACACATTTGCACTCCTGCTTCCATTTTATTGACGCCCTGAGCAAAAGCCATTAAACAGGACCACTGGTTTGCAGCGTTCAATGTCTGCTGTTGTATTTAGTTACTTTTCCTGAACAAGTTCAGTCGGCCCTTTGCCACCCGAGAGCTTTGAAGAGGTTTGACAGAAGAAGTTTGGCGTAAATAACCCGACTGCATAATACAGCTGCACACACGCATACATTGTAATTACTAGTATTGTAACCCTGTTGTCAGCGTGGATGATTCCACCTGTATAGTTTGAAATAGGAAACTTTTTAATGGAAAAACTGTTAATTACATGGCTGGTCTTTAAAAAAAATAACCCCGCAGATCGTGAATTCAAATTAAAGCTCAATTTCCTTCCTGACAGACTTCTACATTTGACTCAAAAGGAAAAAGGAAATCTCTGCATTTAACTATTATCAATGCAACTGTTGGATTTCTGCTTCCTCTGCATCGATGATATCTATATTTATATAGATACTTTTATTTGAATGCATGGAACAAAAGTACAAAAGAAGCTATGGATCCCTGAAAAATCCACTTAAGTTCGGTAATGAAGGATGAACACTTCGCTCCTCACCACCGTCACGTGTTTGAACACTTGTACGCACCAGGTCTTCACCAGGCATCAGTCATTTATCATCCAAACTGTTTTTCCAAAGACATAAAAGCATTTTTAATGTTACTCCCAATTTACTGACGTATTTAACAAATGGGCTTATTAACCAGATACCGGGGGCATAATTGCAATTCCTCTGCAAACTGCAGAGATTTTTAAAATGTGTTTTTCTTAATGGAAAAATAGAAAAATGGAAAGTATTTCTCATTAGTTTGTGCAACTTTTCCAATTACTCCTTCATACTTTTCGATCACCGTTAGCGACCAATTTGAAAGCGTTCAAGCTCGGCAGACCTGAAATTAAACATGAGCAAAGGTTAAACTGAACCGCGCCAACAACAGAATGGAAACGCGCCCCTTCACGGTGAAGACAGTATCGTGGTAAAAGTAATGGAGTAATATAAACTGGAGTACTTTTGTCAAACTCCTCCTTAGATTTGCTTGATCTATTGATCAAGCTGGTGAATAGCACTGGAGTGCCGATGTTATGGAATATTGGTGCAATTTGTATTATTGTAACACATTTTCAACTCATTATGTAATAATGTCGCACTTTGTAATAATCTGCTGCATTTTGTGATAAGATTATTGAAAGCATTTTCAATTAAACGTTGCCACATTTTGTAATAACTTGTCACATACTGCAACAGTTATTACAAAATGTGGTTGTTACACTTTTATTTTAAGATGTACTATGATGGAAGGAAGGTAATTATGCTATTTGCTTTTGGACAAGGGGGGGGGAGTAAATCAGTTTTACTTCTTCTCACTCCTTTTCGAATACTCATCTGACGATGTTTTTCTTGATTTATTTTTATATTATTATTACTGTTATTCATTTATTTATTTCTATTTTTCCTTCTTTTTTTTTGTTTTCGTACCTTGATATTCGAAATAAACATGTCAAACAAACAAACAACAACTACAAAATGCGGCAGATTATTACAAAATGAGTTGAAAATGTATTTCATTATTACCTATTGCACCATTATTCCATAAAGTGGCTCTACAAGCAGTACTGTGTCAGTTACTCAAATTTAGTAACTGATTGCTACCTAGTTTATAAAGAGGTACAAGTTACTGCAAATACAAAGTAACTTGTTTCAAGGAAAAGTAAGCTTTATATTACTCAGTAGTCTCCTTTTGACCGGTCTTAATGGTGAGTACTGCATGATTGTTGAACTGTTTAATGGCTGCCATTTTTCAAAGGCTTGCTCTGTTTCTGATTCTAGCCTCAACACCGCCCTCTACTGGTGGTGCTGCTCCAATCATCTGTATCCTCACGCGTTATGAAACATGAGTATGAACGACCCTTCACACACATCTCACGCGCTGCCGTCAGGAGGACTTATTTCTTTAAATGAAGGCGGTCCTCCTCCAGTAAACAGGAGTTTAGTGAAACAGCAACACGTCGAGCGGAAATAAGAGACTGCAGCTCCCGGTAAAATGTCAACAGCTGTGCCTGAGTCGCACATTTTATATCAGTAAAACGGAAACTTTCTCACACATTTTGTTCCAGTATGGGTGAATCACGGCTGACTTTCTACACAAAATGACTTTTCTACCTCATTTAAGTGAAACCTCTCATTTGCATTGGCTCAATCACGTTTACCTTTTCCAGCAGTAGCAGATTGACCTTATTTCGACCAACCAGCAATTCTATCTCGATATCGCTGGACGCGGGGCAGCAGCCGCGGCCTGCCTCTGCAGCAGCTGACGTCTAGTCTTGGCAGTCCGGCGTGGCCGGAGGCAGGAGAGAGTGCAGCGGGCAGTTAACAGTGATGGCAGACCAGCCGGTCGGCCTCATTCTCCCAATTTACAGCTCCACGTCAACGAACCCCCATGTGGCGAAGGAGGAAAAAGTTCCTACCGTTAAAGTTTTCACTGCGGTGGACCGAAGTGGAAGAGCGACGCGATTTGCTCGTCGACTGCAGACGTTTTCATGGTCTTATTGTACGCATTCATCTTATTAGCCGTTCCCTCCCCTCCTGACCAAATTCTGACCGTATCATTTCTTTTACTAAAAGTAGACTTCAGCCTCTGTCTGCAGTCGTGCTGCACGGCGGTAAAATGTTCCCCTTGTGAAGAGACCGCGCATGTTGTGTGTGAAGTTCAGGGTCAGCGGGTTCATTTTGTTGTTGTTGTACTGTTTTCTGTGTTGATGTTAATTATCAGCTAAAAAGTTATAGTTCTGCAGTTTGTTAATAAAAGAGTCAAATCGATGAATAATTGCATTTTAAACAGAAAACCCATGATGATGCTTGCTCGTACAAATTAATGGTTCCCAACCTGAGGTATTAGACGCCCATGGAGGGTTTTCCCAGGGATTTTCCTCACATTTTATATAATCTGGAGCAGATTTGGGAAACTGGATTTTGTATGTTGTTGATAGTGGCTGGATACTCTGGTGCATTTTTAACCTAATAGCAGACTTGAATGTCTCACGTTTTCAATGTGAATTGGCCATGTTTGAAGAGTAGAGTTTGGTCAAAACTTTATTTAGGCCATAGTGAATTGGAGATTTAAAAAAAAACAAAAAAAAAAACCTTCTGTATGAAGACACAGGCTTTAGTGGTGAAAAGTTAGTGAAATAAAACTTAAGATGCATATGAATAGTGAAGCAACATGAAACAGTTCGGTGCAAGTCTTTATTGGTTTTCTTATGTGTGGTATAAAAAGAGCTGCATTGTGCTTATTAAAAGAAAGGTGAACCCAAATGCGCATAAGGTTCAAACTGAAGGCAACATTTATTAAATGCTGGGAAATACGATCAAAAAAAAAAAAGAAAGAAACTTTGTCTGTTTGCCAAACTACCTACAATTTTAGAATAAACATCCTTATTTCATGTATAGCCTCCATCTGTTCTCGTTCTCTTTCATTGTTTCATCCAGTCCCTGCATTCACTTTAACACTAAAGCTGATTTACGATGTAACAACCAGTTATGTAATATTCGTATTCATTTTTAATGTGATAATTCATATAATGTAACAACTTGCCAATGCTGCAATAACTTATTAAATGATTGCAGAAACATTAAAAAATACTCTCAAAATGTTGTAATAATATGTAAACGGGATTATATTCCTCAGAAATATTCTTTGCAGGTGTTCTGGCAGTTTGCTCATCAAAATCTATGTTGTTAAAAAGATCTAACCTTTAGTTCAAAGTTTAGAGGTTTTTTTGTGGTTTTGTCATTTAAGTGGAGCTCTGAGACTTGTTTCTTTTTTTTTTTTAAAGAAATATGACACTTCTCATGATTGTGCTCACGCTTATCTTCACGTGTTTCTTCAGTCTGTGGACTATGTTGACTTTTGCACGGCCATCAACTGGCGTCCTGATGTGTTTCACCGGTGCCTGAGGCCACGTTCACAAGCGTGTTTACAGAAACAGATATTTCCCCCTCTTTGTTTGCTAAAAAAAAAAAATCTTCATTGACATAGACCCGCATATACACCTGGTTCAGAGCTACTATGAGCATGCCGAACCTGTAGGGGGCAGTGTAACGAGACGCATGAAGCCATAATAGCCAATCAGATACCTGGAAAAAAGCCTGTGAAGTATATCTCCACCTACCCGTCTTTAGATGCAGACGGAGACAGTTTTTCTAAATCTCCACTGCGTTTATGTGTAAATGCAAGAAACGCAGAGAAATATTACAGGTTTTTTTTTAAAATACCCGGGTACGTGTAAACGTGGCGACGAGTGTGTGATGATTTGCAACTGGTGACTTTATTGGGCTTTACTTGCGTGCTCTGGTAGTCGGTCCGTCTGTGTTTTCTGCGTTGGCTGGGCTTCATCTCCAGCCTCTCCTGTGGTTAACACTCTCTTAGACTTTGGCTTTGTGGATGTTTGCTTCTGCCTGTTATAACAAAATGAGCTCTGGCGCTTTGAGTCCACCTCTTCTCAGCCAAACGTAACAGACGGGGGGAAAAACATGTTTATAAATCAGTGAAAAAAAATAAAATACAAACCAAAAACCAGAACCGCAACATGAACATTTACAGTTTTACTCAACAGAAACATACAATCACGAAGTACCTTCAGTGATTTTATGACTTCTTCTTTGAGTTTTATGTGATGTTTTTAAACATGAATTAAACTGATCTCAGATGATCTGAGAGCAGAAACAGTCACATTGTTTTATTCTCTATCATCAGACTGATAGCTACACCCATTATCTCCATCTGAGGCTTCGTCGCCTTATCTATGCTGCTGCCCCACTATTCCGTCCGTCCCCCCCGGGCTGATGGCTGATTAACCCCCATCATGTCAAACTCAGGTGGGGACTCTTCGATGGCGCCACATTGAATTTTCCCAACTCGTTGTCACTCAATATTTGTTCAGCAATGACTCACCTCACTAAATTATTTAGCTCCTTCTCAGCGATATAAACAGGCTCCCAGACTGAGATCTCGCAGTCATTTAAAAAACTCATTTCTCTATGCCGAAGTTCAATGCAATCTGTCAACATGGTAAAATATTTGACGCTTCCCATGAGAAGGACGGAAATAAACTTAACTAGAATGATGCAACAGCCAGTAACTGGGCAGGCGGTGCAATAAATCACTCTTTTCGGGGTAAACTTTTAAAAGAACATGATTAAAATGTGGGTCTGAGGTGCAGTTACATAATAGTTTGGTGATCTATGTCATCAATGCAACAATTGTCCAATAGCTGCTTCTTATTCTATATATTTCAATATATCAGTGCCCAAGTGATTTTCATAACTCTCGAAGTAACGAGTGGCTGGAATCAAATTCTATTTTTTAATAATGTGCACAATACAGTTTCCGACCCAACCTTTCAGCTCAAATGAAAGAAACTTAACTAAATTAAAGCTGCAAGCAGCCTTGAGCGGGACTTTGCACTCTGGCCTGTCGAGGTCCGTCTAATCATGGCCTCTGGCTCATTCAAATATTGATAAAATATACATTTTAAAGGCTGTAACAAACAAGGACTTTTATTTTGAAAGAGTGTGGGGCTTTTACTTTGAAAGCCAGCCAACCCCTTAATATCCAATTTGAAGGTATTGACTGTGTTTTTCGTAAACAAGGACTTGCATTTTGAAGGAGCTTTGGGGCTTTTATTTTAAAGTCAGCTGAGCCGTAGCCTAGCTAATGCTTAATATCTATTTTGAAGGTTTGAATAAACAAGGACTTTTATTTTGAAGGTGTTGTAGGCTTTTATTTTGAAAGACAGCGAAACCCTATTCTATCTAACCACTTAATATCCAATTTGAAGGTTTTACTGTGATTTTTATAAACAAGGATTTTTATTTTGAAGGAGTTTGTGGTTTTTATTTTTACAGCCAGCAAACCAAAACTCTAGCTAACCTCTTAATATACAATATAAAGGTATTAACTGTCATTTTACATTTAAGAAAAAAAAGGACTTTTATTTTGAAGCATTTTTGGGCTTCTATTTTGAAAGCCAGGGAACCCCAGGCTTAGCCAAGCACCCAATATCCATTTTGAATGTTTTAATTGTGATTTTTAATAAACAAAGACATTTATTTTGAAGGAGTTTGACACAGACACGTCTGCAGTGTACAGCAAGTGGAGTTGGCAGAGAGTCGACTCTCCAGTAATGATAGAGCAGCCGTTTATTCCTCGGAGAAATGTTTCATGAGGCCAATTTTCAGCGCACACAGCCTGATGGGCAGCGTTAGCGCGCTGATCAATCACAGGACGGTTTGCTGTAAAGATTTCCCTTGACCGTCCACCTTTCCCAGTCGATGACGGGAGAGGACTGAGGTCTGCGGCGTGTGTGACTTACTGACAAATCAGCTAATTATAGGGGACGAGGTTTGTTTGCAAAACACGTTTTCAAGCTCTTCCTCTCACCACTACAAATGTCAAAGCTTATTTTCTCTAACCTGATGGCACCTTTAGAGCCTGCAAACAAGGCTGACTACCCCCAACACACACATTCTTGCACACACATTTTTGATTTTTTTTCCAGAATTGTCCAAACTGAGGAGGAGACCATAAATAATATATCTGTGTGACCGACAGGCGGTAACGGCTGTGAGGGTGAAATCCGTCGGATTTAGTTAGTTGGTGATGACAGTTTGCCGGAGCCTCCCTGACGTGACCGCCAGGCCTTGGCGGAGGAAACGTGGCTGAGAGGCGTCACTGCGGCTGGGACGGCGGCGGGCTGAGGAGCCTGGGGAGGAGAGACGGGACAGTAATGAGGCCTTCTGCCTGGAGGCACAGGACATGTGAATAAAATGCAGCATCCGCCTATTTGAGAGGCGAATCTGCAGGCGTGGGGGGGTGGGGTGGGGGGGGGGGGGGGGGGGGTGGATGAATGATCACGTCTTTATTTCTCCATCTAAAAGACATTATTGCGTTGTGATCTTAGACCTGGGATCAGTCGCGGTCGCGTTTGCGCCGCTCGGGTCAGATAAAGAGCTTGAAAACTGTATTATATCAACACACACCGAGAGGAAATATGTGGAAAAGGCTCTTAGGAGTGGATGAATGTCTTCGGTCCTCACCATATGCGAGCGCCTCAGCAGATATCGTTTACCAGATAGTGTAACTCTAACCTGTTTGCTCGAGTAGAGAGGTGCACAGAAACAGTCTGCACGCACATATGCACACACACACACACACACACACTCACCCACACACACACACTCCTCCGTCTGTGATCACTACATTAACCTACAGTATGCAGTACAGGCTGTTTGTCTGATTAAGCCCAATTTGGAAGCCAAAAGCAGAGCAGCTGGTGATACAAAGAAATCAAAACCTCCTCGCAGCTATAAAAAGCCTCCTCCCTCTATTCTACTTTCTTAATGTTTGATAGCAGCCCTTCTCCCTGGATGTAATTAGTCTTTATGACACCAAGCATCGGGAATATAGAGTCCTGTAGTTTATATTTATATTGCACAGTAAGTACAGACAATTTACATATTTACAGTCTGAAATGCATGAAAATCAAAGGGGATAGCGATCGCTGTGGTAACGAGGTGCTTATCCAGATCACACAACCAAGATGTAAAATCCTCCTAAAATTGTATAACTCATTAGCTCATTTAATGTTGTGAGATACTGTCAAAATATAATACTTTCCGTTGTACCCCGTTGGAGGGGCGCCAGACTGTGATGTTTAGGCACATGACAGGTCAGAGGAAGGTCGCGGTCTTTCAACCTGTTCTAAAAAATTTCTTATGTGACGTTACTTATTAAAGATGAGGTGATTTTTTTTTGTTCTGCACTGGGTAGTATGGTCACTCTCGTTTACACGTACCCGGGTGTTTGAAAAAAAACATGTTTTTTCTCTGCGTTTTGGCCGCGCACTCACACATAAACGTCGCTACGACTCACCACAAACAAAGATTCCTGAAAACTCCGGCCGCAGTGGAGATCTTGGATAAAAAGGCGGATATTTACGTCACAATTAGTGACGTGTTGTTTTTTTCAAGGATTCTGACTGGCTATCATGGCTTCACACTTGTCATTACACTGCCCCCTACAGGTTTGGCATGCTCATGGTAGCTCTGAACCACTTGTTTATGCGGTCCACGTCAATGAAGATTTTATATATTTTTTTAAACGTAGAGGAGGAAATATATGTTTTTGTAAAAACCCGGGGACGTATAAATGTGATGTAAGAACACCAGGATATTGACAGATGAGACACAATCAGAGGAATTTAGGGTGGAGTTCTGAACTTCATGACCGTCTTATCTTTTGCCAGCACACAGACTCAAGTGTTTGTCTCACTCTCTTAAAGGACTCATATTATTCAAAATTGACTTTCTAAAGGTTTCTAAAAACAGTGATAACCGTCCCTATACCTGGACTGACACCCCAGAAGTGAAGACAGTCTGTCCTCTCTCTCCCTGGCTTGTTTCAGTTTTTATAAAGTGTGTTGCTCCAACCAGCCAATCAGAAATCAAACCCTATATAGTGTCATCGGGGGGTTTAGCCAATCCCAATCAAGGAAGGCCCTCCCTTTGACTCCTCCCACAATTAGGCAGCTCTGCTCTGGCACATGGCACCACGAGAGGAAGTACTTCCTCTTCTTCCCAAGATGGCCATGTGTGGGCGGAGCCAGTCCAGCTCACTCAGACACAGCAGATTCTGAATGCAGCTCCTATGATCCAATATTCAAATGGGGGGAAATGAAGGAAAAGCTGGATTTGGAGCAGTAAACTTTGAAAACAGATACTCCGAGCTCGCTGTCCGATGAAGTTGTATTTGTGAGTTACCTCCTGCTGTAATACTCCTGATTTTATTTAGAGGGAATTTAGTATTTTCTATTCAGTGGAGAAAATTACCTGAATTTTGACTTGTTACGACAACTTTATTTGTGGCGCGCTGCTATTTTCTGCAATTATTAACGATGAATTAACACTATTTCTTATATCACTCACAAAGGATTGTAAAGTAACTCAGGTCTAAATTAAAGTTTGTGTCACTTAACAACAATACCTTTTACTGTGAGGAAACGGGACGTTCGCCATTCAACTAAATTTCACTGCTTGGACTGAGATTGAGTGTGTAGGAGTTTCAAGGTATTTGTGTAAGTTTTACTCAGGCTGTGCGAGTGTTGGCAGCTAAAATATATTTATTTGAAGTGTGTTAGTGTGGTTCTGTTTGGTGTAGTGGGTTTAATCACTGTGGGAAGGGGACAGATAAAGGATATTAATCTGGCACGTTGTACTGGAGATGTGTGTTTTCTTTTTAATGCTGTACGAAATATAGCCGGGCGGCATCCAAAGCTTTCTGAACGTATAAAAGTCACTGTTGATGTTGTGTCTCTGATAAACATGAACAAAAGCGTGAAGAACAAAGTGTGTTGTTATTTTTATTTTTGTATTGTTGTCTGTCCCCGAAGCTGTTACACCACTGCTAGAAATGTTTCCAGTCAACTGCTGGCAGCTTCTCGTTACACTGCCGCCTATAGGCTTGGCATGCTCATAGCAGCTCTTGACAAGGTTTTTATGCAGGTTTGTGTAAATGAACATTTTTTTGGTTGAAAACAATCTGGTGTGAACATGGCCGGGTATTTAATCACTGCAAAAAAGGGTTGTCCAAATATAAGATATACATTTTTTAAGAAAATTACTTTAAAGTGTAACCGTCCACGCAACAAATTAATTTTTCTTGAAAATAAAACTTTAAATAAGATTTTTAAATCCAGATTTAAGATTATAGTTTAAAATAAAGGAGTAAAATAAATAGATGATTTTGATTAAAACAAGCCAAATTATCTATTATGTAAAAAATTTGAGCTCAAATCTTCAGTGGACAAACTGAAAACTTCAATTCAACAAGGAGAGTAATAATATTTTCCATTTTGTACAATGATTTATATTATCTCAATGGTATTTCACTGTCATATACAGAGTAATACACTGTATTTAGTGATTTTTTTTATATAAATAGTTGAGGATTACAGAAGCTTGAAGGTAAGATGAGCGCTGCTGTAGTGTATTGTGAACTCGGGCAAATAACAAAAAGATTATGGGAAAATTTAGAGTTACTATAGAAGAAAACGACATTACTCTGAGGTGAGCGTTATTCACTGTGAATAAAAATGTATTCTGGTGAAAACGTGACTGATTGCTTGTGAGATTTCTTCTTACCACTGTCACACAGTGAAGTCCCTCTCTTCTCAACCTTTTTCTATCTTAACGTGAAGAGTGCACTGCGTGGCCCTGATTTATATGACATTTATAAACTCATGATATGAAACAATGTGCATGAGCATTTAAATTGGGGGATCAGCGACTTCAGACACAGAATCATTTCGCCCAGAATGATCATCGGCACACTGTAGAGTCACGGCATGCATACTGTTTGAAATGAGCTTTTATTGTGGCAAAACCCAAGTCACAAGGCACAACTGAGCTCCATCATCCATCCATCCATCCATCCATCCATCCATCCATCCATCCATCCATCCATCCATCCATCCATCCATCCATCCATCCATCCATCCATCCATTTTAAATTTACTGGTGATTATAGCACAAGAGAGTGTTAAATGGCACCGCGAGGTTATAAAGGTTGCAGATCCCTAAATTACATAGTTTTAGCAGTATCCTGTCATTACGGATGTTTTTTCCCCAACGATACCGATCACATTTTTAATAATTGTTTATAGACACACCTGAGCTAAAGAGAGGCAAAGATGTACGTTGGATGCATTGAAACTGCCACTTCTTCTTCCCTCTCGGCACTTTGGCCGAACATTTCCTGCAGACCGCAGTCAAGTTGTTCTTTTCAGAAACAGTGACAGATGCCCACACCGGTGATGGCGGCGCCGTGTTCATGTTTGAGGTGGCGCATCGATACGACATAATGCGCGTGACGACAACAACAGGCAGCAGCATCACGTGTCAAACAAACGGACTGAAAATGAGCAAATACAAAGCAATGTTGGCCGTTTATAATTGGATCTAGTTATTGGCAAAGAATTTCATTGTTGGACTTATGTGTGTAACGCCATTTTATCCAATATGGAGCCCATAATCATCGCTTCAGATAGTTATCGTGCATCCCTGGAAATGTTCCTCCAACAATAAGTCATTTAGGCAGTAAATATAAATGCAGCAGTAAGAAATATTGCAGGAGTGTCACCGTAAACAGCTGTATAGTTTATTCCAAGTGATAAAATGTCTCCAGAATTTCATGTTTAAAACGTCCCTACTGGTGTACATGTGTCAAAAAAAAAATATGATGATTATGAACCTGAAACTTTAATGTCTGACTCATAATATTTGCTAATCCCGAATCTCTCCCACAGAGGATGGCTGTGAGCACACGCACAGTGCTCATTAGAGTTCCCAGTGAATGAAGGAAATGAGTGTGATACGGTACATATATCTTGCTTTAAATTTGCTCCTAGTCTCACCACAGGGGAATTGAAAAAAAAAATTTTCAAGCATTAATATTTTAAAATCACAGTAATGTGGGTGATATGCAGAGAGCTAAGCCAACAATGCTCGCCAAATAAGCGGTTACCGCATGAAACTTTCACCATGACAGATCCTAATTAGCACACAGTTTACATTCACTGTACCCCCCCCCCCCCACACACATCTTCCTGTCAGTGGAAAGGGGTCCGCACACCCCCACTGCATCTCCAGGTCTGTAATTAAAACGCTGTAATCTGGGTGGATCGCCTCTATTTTTAAAAGGCCCCTCTGTCATCGTGTGACACAAAGGGAAGCAGCAAGCGGTAAAAAAGCAGGAGGAGGAGGAAGAGGATGAGGATGAGGGGTGCTGGGAAGAAGGGGCGTGGTGGTGGGGGGGGTGGGGGGTGGTAGGAACAGCTGAAGCATCAGGTGATGACCGACTCGCTGAAAGATGAGCAAACCAATAAACTTCTTAATTGGCAGAAGGGGCGTGAAAGATGGTTTTCATCCTCCAGCTCTCCAGTGTGGCCTACGCACCTCAAATCAACAAGTTTGGCAGACTGCTTTTAGAATAACAAAATGTTGTGCAGAATGCCACAAGAGAATCTAATCAATCTCTGATAAATCTGGCTGCAAACACTTTCACCACCATGAAGGAGAGGCTGAGCAATATATTCACCCTGTGCCAACGTGAAGCCTCGTTACTGTGATAATGACTGCTTACTGAGGTTTTGTTGTCAGAAAACGTTATTTACCAAAATAAAAGGTCAAAATGAACACTGTTTGCTCCCCTTGCTAGAGCTCGATTTCACTCCAGAAGATTCAATTGACTTAGTTGCTCTGTGTTGGATGTTGTGCCTTTTTGTGGCGTGTATCCTGTTTTGTTTTCGTCTGCCTTGGGTTGCACGTGATTTGTGTGACTTTGTGAGCACTGGATGAAGTTGGTTTTAAGGATTTTAGAAAGAAACACATTCTCCTCCTACAGTTCAAAAGCATGTATTTAAGGGATTCTGCTTTTCATTACAGCCTGCAACCATCACACCTGTTGTATTTAGTTACACTTACATCACGTTCATATTATATAACAGGCCAGGCAGATGAACTTGTCAAATGCTGTGATCGTTTATCTGCTATATTGCTTAATAAATTCATTGGAATTAAAGTATAAATTGTGACCATTCCTACGCAGATATTGAAAGTAATTCTAATGCTTCGACCATCTGAATGGTTTTAGCAGCGTTGTCTGGACCATTAGAACTAGTGGAGTCTCCTCAACACCAGCTTAAACAGTCCTCTTACAATATATCTGTTAATGTAACCCTCTTCAGATTTAAAGGATCAGACCCTTTAAACAGAGATCTGGTCCAGTACCTTTATTGTACGAGTTAATATACAGAATCTAACACAATGATCCAGCATTCAACTTTTGCAATATGAACACCAGTTTGATTATTAAAGTAACTTTTGTGTAAATCTGCTTGTGATTCATCACATACATCACTGTGTCCGAATATATATTACCATACTTTGTTTTGGTTCTTGTCTTTGTTTGCAATCATTTTTATTTATTTTTGTGATTTTGCATGAGGCATTAGGGAGCATTCATATATGAAAAGTATTGTAAAGCTGCAGAGCTGCTGTCTCTCTTTATCCTGCTCACTCAGCTCGAATTGTAGATGTTGTCTTCACGGTTACTATTTCACCAAACGTTTGTTTAAAGGTCCCATGTTGCTGTTTTTAAAAAATTTCACATAGGAGTCAGAGGTTCAACAACATTGTGTTCAAAGTTTATTTTCTAATTCAAGTTTTGATCCTGAATTTCGTCCAGTCTAAAAGTCCCTCTACTGAGCTCTGCTGAGAACAGACTGTGTCTGTGTCTGTGTCTGTGTCTGTGTCTGTGTCTGTGTCTGTCCTCGCCGCTCTCAGGAAGAGGATCAGTGTTGCTATGTTGGGTGGGTTTCCTCTCAGTTGAGATTATTAGGACGCCTGTTTGTGTTCCCTTTTTTCTTTGTTTGTTTAGTGCAGTTATGTGCTTATTATGTTGTCTTCTACCGAGTTCCTACAGAGGCTGAGATTTGGGCTGGTCGTTAAGAAGGTGGGTCGGTTTCATGTTGTTTTGGGGCTGGAAACAGTGAGTCAGATCTGGCAACCCGGTTGATGATGCGGCTTTCACTCACACTACCATTCGCTAATGTTTCTGGTGGATTTAACACTATGGCTCAAAAACATGCTTTTTTTCAACACAACCAGTTGGAACCAGAATCTGACCCAGAAGGATAAGCTCCTAAAGATTGTGAAATAATGTGTGTCTAAATGTGTTACTTTACTTGGTCGTATGTGTTGTTTACAATTACTACCAAGTAGCTAACGCTAGCTCCAGCTAACTGTAATGGTTTTTCATATTATACTGAATTTATTCAGTATATTATACTGAATTTATTCAGTATATTATACTGAATTTATTCAGTATATTATACTGAATTTATTCAGTATATTATACTGAATTTATTCAGTATATTATACTGAATTTATTCAGTATATTATACTGAATTTATTCAGTATATTATACTGAATTTATTCAGTATATTATACTGAATTTATTCAGTATATTATACTGAATTTATTCAGTATATTATACTGAATTTATTCAGTATATTATACTGAATTTATTCAGTATATTATACTGAATTTATTCAGTATATTATACTGAATTTATTCAGTATATCAGTAATCTTTCTATGTATTCATTTACCTCTGGTAGAGTCAAAGTGAGTATCCACTACAAGAGGGAGTGGTTATTTCCCTGCATGATGTCACACAGGGAAAATCTCTGATTCCAATATAGGGAGGGAGATAACAGGCTTTCTTAACTTCTGGGGCCTCATAAACCGGCTATGGGGACACATATCACTGTTAGAAAAAACATTAGAAAGTGAATTTAGCATAATATGGGTTTAATGGATAAGAAGCACCTCATTATTCTTGAACGAAGTTGGTCTAAGTTTACAGCAGAACACAAATAATGTCCGGTGACATAACGTGATGATTAGCTTGTATCCGCAGTACATGTAGCTTAAATATTAAAAGTATTACTTCTTACTGAAGTTAGTTTAACCAAGTTTAACCATAAAGTAGTCACATGTGGTCATCCCACATGCCCGCTGCTCAGGATCTACAGGCTATAATTAGATAATTTCACTGGGCACATGTGCATAGCTGATATATGTCAAATATAAATGAGAGCCTGCAGCTTTCTGGACACTGAAGCAAGTCCTTCTATAGGAATGCTGAGGTGCGAATAAATTATTCGCACTACTCAGTCATATTTAATCCTGCGTCGACACACACACATAAATGCACGCGGTCATCAGTTTGGCTGAAGGGATAGCTCATTGCATTAGGGATCATTTATTCATACCCCAGGGTGCTTAAAAGAAGAGCATGCCATGGAGATGGCCTGCAGCTTCTTCTGCTTGGCATCACTGTAACCTACAACCTCCCCACTCTATAAGAATAATCTTGTCAATACACTCATTGAAGTTGTTGCCGCCGTTGTTGGCAGATGGTGACAGAAAGATGGCCGATTTCATTATAAAGCTTTTAGCATTAGTATAGAAGTCTGAGTCACTTTCACCCGTCCTCACACACACACGCACACGCCCCTCTATTGCCCCTCACCCCCTGCGGCATCAACTCAAGAACATGGCCATTACCTTTCCCCGTTCCTATGGCAACACCAGTCCTGCATGTGGGGGTAGCAGTGTGTGTTCATGTGTGTGTGTGTGTGCTCTGTGGTTGAGGTTTGTTTAGATAATGTCACTTGAAAAGTGCGATCATTTTTTTTTTTTTTTTTTTAAGGGTTTAATGTCGTCCACTTCCTCTGGCTGTCTGTCACTGATAAATGTGAGACGGAATCCAACAGCAAGTTTCAGGATATTGGCGCTCTCGTGTTACACCGCAGTGTATGATTATGAGTTTGTCTCGCTTTCTGTCACTTTTTCTTTTTGACTGATCGCTCGCAGCAGGTCATTAGGAAAAAGGTTTGTCTCGTCTGATCTCATGTCATGTCGACCCCTTCAGAGAAGCAGCGCTTTAAAAGACCTCTCTCTCTCAATGATCAGTAATAGTAACCGGATGGGGGGAAGAAGAGGTATGAAAGGAGATCTTGAGATGACAAAACACACACACACACACACAAAAGTGTCACGACAGAGCCCAAACAGGCGGTGACAAAAGGATGAATGTTACTCTCCCTTTGGTGGTCCACTGTCTGGCAAAGAGACGACCAATGTGAGATAAGGCTTTGAATATATCTCCTCTCACTCTCTTCCCGAAGGAGCATGTCTGACTGACAGAACCCCCCCCCCCCATAACCCCCCACCTCCACCCCCGTTCCACCGCCTCCTCCTCTTTGCTTGCTTTGTGGCGCTTACCACCAACTTCAGCCAATTAACACATCTCCATGCACTCTGTGAGGTTATTAATACGCAATAAAGAACTTAGCCAGAGACAGTAATTATCCTGAGTTTGGCTGTTGGCTTGTCATTGACCGGATGAGGTCTGGTGATGGCGATTGGATCAGTTGGTAATGATGTTGTAAAAAGCTGCAGTACTATTTGGTCAATCGTGTTGATTTTCAAAGGAAATCAATGGGATGAGACACCCAGTGTCCCCGTGAGAGGACACACTCATTAGAGGAGAGCGTATTAATGCCAGTTTGCCTCAGACGGAATGAGCTCCAGCACTGCTGGATGTTTAGTTTTTTTTTCATTTGTTTATCGTGGGCTTGATTAGTCCCATGATGATCTTCTCCATCTCAGCCAGCCAAGTCGGTGCCATTGTGTCTTGACTCGCTCTTCTTCTAATCAGACGCAACCTGTGCCTGCCCCCCCCCCGTTCCGATCCGATCTCCCCTGTGCAGCGCCGTCTCCTCGCGCCGACTGGATCTGTGGAAGTGGGCAGATGCAGGCTTGACCCCCAGGGGTTAAACGCAGAGACGAAGAGGAGTCTGACTCACCATCCTTCTCGAGAATTAGATTGAACCTCACCGCCAAAGGACAGCGAGCCTGGCTTGCATCATGCTCCCTGTAAAAAGTTTCCTTCAGGTTACAGGCTCATTAGGTAATTAGATTCACAATAGTTTACGATCTCGTACTTGCTCTGCCTCTTTTTTCCTGCTCAATGCATAAAAGCTACAGTGGAGAGTCCGATTGTGGAGCCAAACGTGCTGCTAAAGATCACACTCCCACTGACTTTCTCTCTTTTTTATTTCTTTTTTTTTCTGGGGGGGGGTGGTTATTTTATTGCAGACATCTGTTCCTTTTGAATACGATTAAGTTCTTTACACAAAACAGCCCAAGTGAGAGCAAAACCTGTGAATTCTAAGTATTCATTTGCATATTGTTTGCAGTAACTCACAAAAAAACTGCAACAGACCGAGGTTTGAATTTAATAGTCCCACCTTTGAAATGTGTAAAATCACAACCTACACAGACAGTGTTCTGGTGTTGTCATTCTTCACATGAAATGAAGTCCACATCCATTAAGAAAATAATAAAAAGGAGGATGATTAATTTCTTCAAAACCTCTGTTGTTCCTTTTTTTTTCCCTCTTCTGACAAATTTCATTTCTTTTCATGTGCCATGAGTCATTTCCACTCAATTTACTCCTCAAATCACACACTATCACCCCCTTGATGTTTGCTATTATCTCCTGAACTCATCCATTATGACATGACTGGGTTTGTTTTGTATGGATTTCAATGGAAAAAGTGGCTTTTTGAATACATCGAGGGCGGAAGGGACAGAATTGCTGGGCAAAGCTCAGGACTGGGTGAGGTTAAAAATAAGCCCAGTGACGCGTCACATCATAGAGTTGTGGCTGACAGAGCTGTATTATTATGAAGGCAACAGTCACACTAACAAATTATCCTCACAGTCAAGCTGTGACCATGGAGCTAGTGCATGGAAACACATCCGTGGGTGTGAAAGAACGGAGGTGTATCATTTTGTGGATATGCTGAAACGTGTTAATTGAGTTATGCGGCTGTGTGTGTGTGTGTGTGTGTGTGTGTGTGTGTGTGTGTGTGTGTGTGTGTGTGTGTGTGTGTGTGTGTGTGTGTGTGTGTGTGTGTGTGTGTGTGTGTGTGTGTGTGTGTGTGTGTGTCATGTGTGTGTCATGTGTAAAGGCACGGAACAGACAGTTTAATTGTGTGCTGTTCATTGGCTTGAGCTCAATGCATTTGTTTCACATCTCAGAGTGGTGCAGCACTTCGTAATTTCTCCGTTCAGTTTCCATGTTCTCCCTGTGTGTGCGTTGTTATTTTTTCCCCTGGTTACTCCGGTTTATAAATAAGCTGTAGTTAATTGCGACACTTCATTCTCACACATATGTCCTTTATATATGGTTGATAACAGCATTACAGTCCCATTCCAATAACACTGACTGGCATTTCCAGATTAAGATTACTTTGGTGTGTTTCAAGATCATGTTTTATATATATATATATATATATATATATATATACTGTATTCTTGATATTCTGCTCACATAATTATCTACTCACCAGTAAAGTTCGAATTCCACTTTTGAATCACTGTATTTGCTTTAATGGCTTTTTACCACCTTTTTTCATGCAGGACAAAAAGGTTTGTTTATGAGAGAAGTGTTTAGGATTAGTTCACTCCTTTCCCAGCGGCCAGTTCCACTTGACCTCAGTGGTCAGTGATATCATATTTACCACATCAATGCCAAGTCATCCCATTCTTTTGAGTGTGAGCCAGTAATACTGAGCGGCACGAGAGAGAAGAGGGCGTTTACATGCACCTGTGTCAGATCATATTGTTATGACTGCCTCTGTTGAATGCGACTCATCCCATCAGAAACAGATTGAATGGGGATGAAAAAGGCCACTCCATCCTTGCGGGACTCGTGTCTGGCATTGAAAACGGATTTTTTTTGTGTCTTGGTTCACCTCAATCAAAAATAGTGAGGGAATTAGAAATGACTCCACGGTGTCTCCACCTCAGCTGCGATATTTCCCATTTTACACTCAGAGCCCAGTTTCATAAGAGAGCTATCTTTGTCAGGCTCTGAATGCCACTGCTGGTTTAATCACCATTATTTCTGTTATGATTCCACGGCCAGCGCACCGTTCATTAGTTTCAGTGAGGTCTCTGTTGTTAAAGGTCAGCAGTGACGCTTCTTGACAAGCAAATGGGAAGTTATAAAGAGAAAGATCCCAAAATGCAACAAACCTACAAGAGTGTTACACGTTGATTGGGGCGAAGGGTTAACATGTTAATATGCTTTTCCTGTGCCACCACTGCAACATTAGCCTATTAATATCCTCTCTGTGCGCTTGTTATAATGAAGTACATCTGAGCAATTGCAGGTGCAGGGCTGCTCATCATAATTATGGCTTCTTGTTATTCAGTCCAAGATTAAAGCCCATAACTGTACCAGTGGTCCTTCCTCAAACAAGTCTCTGTGATTATTACAGATCAGGGGATGAAGACAAGCACAAAGAAGATCCACATTGACAGCCGACTGCATCACCTGCGCTCCTCGCTAACTCTTCAGCATGTCAGAGATAATAACAGGGATGCCAACCCAATCAAGGGTCTGATCTACTCAAGGTGTTTGCGTAGAAAAATGGGCACAAATTTGAAATGCTAATATATAACATGATTTACAAGGTTTGTATTGTTCAGATCCAGCCAGTATCTGAACCGAGACCTTCTCTCTGCAAGAGAGCTAACCACTGCTCCACCGTGGAGTCACAATCTGGTTTTTGCTTGAGGGTTCTGCACTGCATCCAATCTCTGCATGGTGAACTTAAGAAGACGAACACAGAAGGTTTTCTGCAGATTGTTGTTGTGCAAGCAAAGTTCTCAGTTAAATACTGATGACTCTTCAGCTCAGACATGGAGTTCCACAGGGTTCGGTCTTAGGACATATACTTTTCAAATTATACATGCTTCCTGTAGGGAATATTATCAGCAAACACGACACTAACTTCAAGGATTCAAAGATTCCAAGATTCTTTATTGTCACATCTGTACACTGTAAGATAAGATGGTTCGGAATTCTGTATTTAAGGCCCGGTCAACGTCGAAACGTATATAAGTTAAGAATAAAAGAATGAAATAAAGAGTAATATAAAATAGGAATGAAAAGTATAGGCACAATTAAAACGACATATACAGTGTTTACAATAGTAAACAAATAAACAGATGAATAGGCGTGATGTCAGTGCAAGTTGCAAGGGCTGCAGAGGTACAGGGCACCAACAGACTTCAACAGTCTAACAGTCCTGGTCCTGGTGCTGGTCCTGGTCCTGGTCCTGGTCCTGGTCCTGGTCCTGGTCCTGCTATTGATACTCCACAGCCTCCTGAGTGAGTGTGCGGGGTGTGGGTACAGTTCTTCAACATTCTACTGTTATAACTGTCTGTGGTGGAGGATATCCTGCTGGGGTCCTCAAATCGGACATAGGACGTGTCAGAGAGGGGTGATGTGCTTCCACATGCTCCAGGGGTCATTGGTGGCAAAATGGCACTGGAGTTTCTGTTGCCTGCAATCGGCTCTCTCCTGGCCGCTCTGAGTCCTGATGCACCACCTACCCTGAAGGCAGCATCCCTGGCTATAAGTCAGGGCTTCTAATTTGGGGTAGGTGGCGACTGTCTTGGTGGTGTTGACATCAGCAGCACATTTGGGGATGAATCCCAGGACAGTTGATGCGTAATCCTCGAGATCCACCTCTCCCTCCCATATAGCCGCCTCCTTGAAGACCTGCCAGACCGTACACTGGAAACAGTCCAACGGCACGGAGGCACCATGCTGCCAGTGACGGTCCTCTATGCAGTCTTACTCTGAGTCAGCAGGGGGCAGTAAGCAGGAACCAACAAGATGGAGGTGTGGATGGACAGGCCAAGGTGGGGGCAGGGGATGGCTGTTACACACTGCATATGTTTGTATACACAAAGTCCAGCGTGTTGTTTGTACGTGTTGCTATGGTGACATGCTGGTATAACCTGGGTAGAATGTCAGTCAGCTCTACATGATTGACTTCTCATGCCACCAAGTCGAGCGCCACTGGGTGCTTCTACTGAAGCAAACTGCTGGTATCTTGTAGCTGCTTTAGTGTTTTCTTTCCATTAGCTCCCAGTGCCAAGTAAAAAATGATGATATACACAGTACAGTACGGCAAAGAGCACCCAGACCCAAATCTGTTGTCACCGCTGAGAGTACAGTTTAAATGTAGGCGGGGTTGTGAACAGCCATGTAATGACGCAGGGATGTGACCGCATTTCTACACGACGGTAAACACGGGATTCGTGCAGCTGTTGTGGTCCTTCTTCACTCTGTGCTCGTCGCTCCGCAGTTGCTTGGATTTTGTGCGGCACTGCTCAGGTATCCAAGCAAAGTCGTCAGTCTTCATTCTCTGTGACACAGCCTGGAAAACTTTCTCAATCCAAACAGTACCATCCACCTCCTGCTGAATCTCCTCCTCTCCTATGATGGAGAGGAGCGTCTGCACCTCGTAGGACGTAGCCCGCCCGACATTTCAAAAAACCAAGCTAACAAAGCAACCTGAATCTGCGATGTGTCATATGCAAACAACAAAGAGAGAGCTTATACAGATGCTCTTATACTGTGCTCCGTACCTCAACAGAGGGTTTATGAATAACGGTAATGTCAGGTTCGCTTCCTTCAGTATTATCCACAACTTTTGTCATAGCAAACACACCAAAGCCTGTACCCTACCAGCCCATACTATGCAGTGGCTATATGTTCTATCGCCTCGGCTCTTTACCAGGTTACCGTTTGTGCACTAACCTTTGTTAAAATACACACAAAGTCCACCCCCGCGAGTTTTCCTCAACAAATGATTCCGGTCCGCTGGCATGTTGTTTCGCCAGGTTTCCATGAGATAAAGTGCTGCACAGTCCCTTATCTCCTGATAAACCTCCAGCCTCAGACATAACAAGTCCATCTTGTTGTCCAAGGATTGGACATTTGCCAGGAAGAGTGACATATCGGTGTATCTTGTAGCATTTTGCCAGTTCAGCGGGCCGGCTCAAATGCCCCTAGAATAGAATAGAATCTAGAATAGAATTTACAAACTTTCTTTTAACTTATAAAGCTCTTAACAGGAGCTGTTAGTCCCTTATCATCCCAGAAGAACACTTGGTTCTCAGAGTGCTGGCCCCTGGTGGTTCCTAGGTTTTCTCAAAGTAGAATGGGAAGCAGAGCTTTCAGCTTTCAGGCTCTTCTCATGTGGAACCAGTTCCCAGTTTCACTTAAGGAGGCTGACACAGTCTCTACTTTGACAGTTAGGCTTAAGACTTTTCTATATATTTATTTATTTATGTTGTAGATCAGGCCTTTCGAGTTTGAGCTTTTGACTCTAAACTCATGTTCTTTTCTTATGCTTAGCCAGGGGTTTTGGCTCACTTCTAATATTTCACAATAAAAGACGGTGATTGACAGCCATTGAAATCAATGATTTTGCATCCTATTATTTGTGCTGTATAGAGTAGCAGTGTAATACAATGTTCACTCCCTACAACTTTTACACCCACCACACTCATGGTGTCACATCATATTTAGTTTCAAAACTTCAAAAATGTTTTTTTTTTTAAGTTCTTCTCATGTAAAACTTATTTGCTATCATTTCTTCTCAAGACTAAAAGCTAAAAAGCAGCACTGGGAATCAACTCCAGCAGGGTTCGGTATTAGAGGTGCATGATCCAAATATTAATGCAAAGGTGATTCAGACAAGAATAAACTGAACTTTTCGTGGTATTTTGGATGAGCTGGTTGGTTTTTCTGTCTCACTGTTCTAATTTGCAGCATGAAGCAAGAAGTTCCCCAGTCTGACGACGTGTGTGAGCTGAAATAATGTTTCTCAATTGCAGACCAATTTTTGTAAGGTTTTTGATTCTCCTATTACTCTCTGAATTGTGCTCATAGTGGGCTTTTTTTTTTTTCCTGATTGAATTACCAGTTGCTCTACGGACTTACCTGATCTTTTCAGCTCGTGTCTTATCAGGAGATACAGAAACGTTTTCAGCTTCTCGTGTTTTGGTGCAGACAGGAATTACAAAATGTCCCTTGCAGCCGTTGGTATCTTGGTTGAGCACCAGCAGCTGGTAGAGCGATCCATGGTTAGAGCGACAGAATGGCTTGAAACAAAGAAAAAGAGAAACACTTTTATTGTCATGGTTTTACAAATAAATGCATATTTCAAAAAGTAATTTTTTAATTAGTTTTTATTCACGTTTTGTGTGTCGCGATGTCTTCTGTGTGTATTTTGATGAATACACCCTTAATTCGATTCAATTCAACTTGATTTATATAGTACCACATACAACACAGTCATTTCTTTATGCTTTTAACACAGAAAAACCCAACAAATCCACATGAGCTTAATGGATTTTGCCATCTATTTCTATCATAAATATGGATTCGTTAATGGCTTCCATCCGAGCACAAAATCAAATATGAATAGCACATCTCATCAGGCTCTTTAGCTTCAATATGGATTCCATGTACATTTTCTGTCTCTGTTTCAGCTCAACTTGGTCTGAAAGGCTCTGGTTGCTTTATGGATTGTCTATGGTCTGGATATTCAGATTAACCTTTAAGCCCACTTACAACACCAAAAACAATACATCTTTAAACATTGCGGCTCTGCCTGTATGTCCCTCAGGTCCTCCTGAAACAGATGTCCTCTGTTTCTGCAGAGCTCCTGGTAACTCATTCACTTAAACTGTATCTGTCATCTAAACTCACTGGCCTTGTTTAAATGTCCAATATCCAGTGAACTGTGAGGTTGTAAGCTGTTTTTCTTGTGTGAGTGCGTGCTCAGACATTCACGGAAACAACATCAGAACAAATGTGTTTATTTTAGTCCTTGTGGTTTATCACATCATACAGACTTTGGAAGAGTGTATAAGGCATAAAAATATGTTTGAGTCATTTTGAAACAACCCACCAAAACAAATGTGGTAACACCAACGAAGCTTAATCATCTCGTCACGTAAAGATGTAGTTATATTCATTATCACCCCTTTAAATCATTTCAATACTGATCAAAACATGGGGGGGGGGGTTCGCACCATTTCAGTCTGACGTGTTCTGAAAAGTAACTTGGTTGTCACCATGTCACCATGTTTAAACACACTGCAGTCCTGACATGCACGCGTGTGTTGCTTCGGAGTTGTTCTTCCCCAATAAAGTCTAATTATCTAATGAATTTTACTTATTCATGGTGTTTTCCTGAGATACTTTTGTCAGAATCTGCCGGTCTGTTGCACATCAGTGTCCTACGTGTGCACGGTGAATGGCCCCCACGTGTGAATGCATGGGTGTGTTTGTAAGGAGTCATCTGGCCCAGCTCTCCTAACAAGTGCTGAAATAATAATGAGAACATTGGTTGCTTCTGAGAGGAAGGGAAGAGACGATTCAAGAGGACAGGGAGGAGATATAGAAGAGAGATTGAGCCCAAAATGCTGTGCTGAATACAACAGAAAATCTCTGGAGTTTTTTTTTTTTTTTTTTCATTCACTGTCTGTGATAGTCAGCGAAGTTTTTCTTCTGAGAGAATAAATAGGTGTGAGTAATTTATACGTAGAATTTTTTTTTCATATTTTAAAGCACTTCCCGCATGTCCCCAGATGTCTTCCTTTGCATCACATCCTTTTAGAGAATCAAGAGTATAGGTCTTTCACTGACTCACATTTTTTTCACACACTTTCTAATAGAACAAAAGTGTCCAAAGGTTGTGCTTTTCTTCTCTCAATCACATATTTAAACGTTCAGCGTTCCGCTGCCGTCTGCTGAGGAAGTGCGAGCAGAACAGGTGAGCCTGATTTCGTTTGGATTGCAGGCGACGATTTCTCCGAGGGGTCAGATTAAACGCTTTGAAACCGAGACGACCTGTTCTCCTTCAGGAGGCTCGTCATCTATATACAGCTGCAATAAATCCCACACAGCTGCTTTTACCGAGTACCAAGTTAAGTGTTATTGTATGTTAGTGTCAACATACAATTAGTGTTATCTCTCCATTTTAGGCTTAAAAAAAGAAAAGAAAAGAAAAAGAAACACCGGTGGAAATAGTACCAAACATAGTCAGATATCATTACATTGTGTAAATACACATGGAATGATGTATTGGTACTTTGTTACTGTATTTGAAATTAAGAATGAGCAAATTACATCAGCATTGGTTGAATGTCAAGACTTTTCTTTTTCCACTTCAAAAATAAAAGTATTCCCAAAATAAAAGTGTTGTTTTGTGTATTTTTAGGTTTTTTTTTTAGTTATTACCAGATTGTTTTGTTCAGAAATGATTTAGTTTCTGACTCAAAAGTGTGGTACAATCTGAAATATGGACTCTTGATTAACCTGTTGTGTGTGTGTGCATGTCTCATTGCAGATATTCATGCCAAGAAAACAGCATTGTGTACTTGGAAATAATTTTATTTGCGCTGAACTACATTTCAAAAAAATTTCTTTTTTACGTCTTCCTATGAGTATTTCTTCTTTTACCCAATTAATTTTTTAACATCTGAACACTAAATCGCACTCAATTATAGTAAAATACAGTTTTTAAAGAATACTCTAAGTATTTCTTTGCAAAATAACTATCCAGGGTATTAGTGCCTTTAAACTACAGTTGCATAGTCAATAGCAAGTGTTGAATTATTTTTTTTTAATCTTTTAACATTTCTAGATTTCAAGGTGCTTTTCTCAAAGAAAATGTGTTACGACAACTTTAGTTAACACAGCACCAATTTCCCCATTTAAGAAACATGAGAATAATAGTTAATGGCAAAAATTGTGTTAATTAATCAAAGTAGTGACTGCTGACTTCAAACGTTGCAAAGTAAATGGTGTTACTTGTATGAGTGCAATGTACATATCTGGGAAAAATACTTTTAAAAAAGCAAGTACCTCAAAACACTACTTAATTACATCAATGTGTGAAGATGTGATTTCTTACTTCCACCACTGTGATTAATCCTGCTGATGTTAAACGTGTACTTACTGAGGATGTCAGAAAGGGTTTTTGTCATCAGATTAAGGCTTAAAATATTCTTCCCAAATTCTTTTTTTTCGTGCAAACTTATCAAATGTTTTATATTGAAACAATCAAACATATTTAAACATTAAAGAGATGACAGGAATTTATGCTACAAATGGTCAACTGTAATAACAGTAATATAATACACAGTAAACTAAGAGATGACCAAGCTGAATGTTTTCATTGCAATAATTTAATTGCATGCTGCGGTTTCAAGTTTTTTTGGTACAAAGTAATTCATGCAGCATCAGTGATTTCAAAAGTGCAAAAAACGGGTCCAAAATCACTTTACAGTAGAATCAGCGAGCATGCCAAAAACAATAAAAAATTACTCCATAAAGATGTGACTTTGTTTCACAAACAAAACAAAAAACAACAACAAATTTTCAGTATTTATAAAAATAGATAAATAAATACCCACATATCCATCACTTTCACGGAGTACACTGGCAGGCGTGGGACAATAAGAATTCACAATCATGCTTTTTGGACGTTATTCGAAACATTCATCACCATCGTTTCAACTTTACAAAAAAAGAAGTCACTGACAAAAACATGAGGTAACGGCTTGTAAACATCTTCGTCACTTTGTTCAAGTTGGCAACGTCAAATCCGCTGGAGAGCGTTAACGGGCGGCCCACATGTAAACAAGTGTTCGTATTTTACGCACGAACTTTACGCACAAACATTGGTCGCTGGGCTACTTTCCTGGAGTTCCTGGACTTTTCTTTCTTTCTTTCTTTCTTTTTCAAGGAAGGGAATGTGAAGTTGTTTTGCATATCTTTTCCTCACTGGAGAGCGCTCCTTTGATACGGTGAAACATGCAGATGCAGATGTTGATCAGCGGTTGAACAGGTGCTCCGGGTCCCAGGGTCCCCCACCGCGCCATGATCTCACTGCATTAGCTGAGCCCGATCATGACGGTCTCTACGTCTTTGGACGGTCTCCGCTCCTTCACCAAGAAGTTAATCATGCTCTCCGATTTAATCATGAGGTTGCACCCGAGGAAAAAGATCCCGAAGATGACGGTGAGCGACAGCACGCACAGCACCGCGATTTGTACCACGCGCATGACGAAGAGTTTGCGCTCCTCTTGCAGCAGCACCAGCGATCCTCCGCCATCCCCGGTCACCACGTTGTCGGTGCTGTTGCTGGAATATGTGGCCAGAGTCCCGGCGAAGGTCTGACTCCCGTTAAATAGCGCACCCTGTGTCATGTTAAAAAAAGACACATTCATGTTTGCTTTCCGGTTTTCGGCAACAAAGCACGCGACTCCAATTGATACAGTCTCGCCACAAAACCTGGACTCCGAGCGCAACTTTGCGTCATGTGACTGATCAGGCAGAAATGAAGAGGAAGGAAACGAAAATTGAAATTCCTAAGTGCTGATCTGGACGCAAAGATCCGAGTGCGTAATGGCCACAGCTACATCACCGGCAAGGAGCCCCTCGTCGGGTGAACAGAAGTAAGTTTCTTCAAGTTCAGGTCCGTGTTTCTTAAAGGATTTTCAGAGAGTCCTCAAAACAGCGTGCAAAGTGCGAAACAGTGTTTCCCCCCGGTGTAATAAGAGATACTCCCTGTGCGCCCGAGCTCGCCCGCGAGCGCTTCTTTTGTGCCAAGTCTCTGGTGCGTTTTAAAGTGATGATGAGTTCCCCGTAGAGCGCAGCACCACTCATCTCTGAGGGAGACAGTCAGGTGGCCTCTCGTAATGCGCTGCTGCATATGGAGGAAAATAAATAAATTACGTTGAAAATGTAGATTTACTTTCAGGTTTGTTCTTATTTCCACGTGATTATATGATTCAAGTGGGCAAAGCTAAACTGGAAAAGGTAGGTTTAAAACTATTTCAATGATCCTGTCAAGTTCACAAAGTGAATTTGTTTCCACTTAGTGCCAGTGAGTGAAAGTATTTCCTTCAAGTGATGCTTCACTAGAAATTACTTCTCAAACATTGATGGAACTTAATGGCTCATAAGCTTGGATGTTTGTTTTTCTTAAAGTGTTCTTCTTCCAGTATGCACATCAATAACAGCTCAGAGCCTCACCAGTATTGACTCACATGCTTTACATGAGGGTTTCTTATAAATGTGTTCAAAATCTCTTCAAACTTGAAAATATTCAGTTCAATTAGGATCCATGCCAGCAGCGAATTGTCATCTGCTCTGGAAAAGCAATAAGAAACTGAGGTGGTATTTATAGACTTAAACATCGATAGATAGATAGATAGATAGATAGATAGATAGATAGATAGATAGATAGATAGATAGATAGATAGATAGATAGATAGATAGATAGATAGATAGATAGATAGATAGATAGATAGATAGATAGATAGATAGGCAGCTCATATTTACAGTATATTCACAGTCGGGTGGCCTGGAAAGGCAAAACACTAGAATATAAGCACAAAACATTATACAAAAGCCAGAAAGATTAAAAAATAAATAAATAACAGAAACCAAATTGAGAAAAACACAATGGCTCTTGTAAAATTCAAAAAACACTACAAAATTCACAGGCACAAGGGAAAAGGTAGGTACTTCATGATGGCAGGGGTCGTCACTGATTGGACGAGCTGCCAATGAAATGCCAGTTGCTGATTGGACAGAAGCACATTTCGTCTTTTTGTCTGGAGTAGCTTTTTTTTTTTTATCTGATCACATGTGTGGAATCCTGACCCAGAGTGTTTTTAAGTGTCCGTCTCATGCATCTCGGGCTGACCACTTGAGATGGGATTGTGTATAGCTCTGCATAGGCCGCTATAAGACACCGTGTCTCTGCAGACCTCCAGGCACAAATGTCCATGTGCAAGACTGTACGACTCAGACTGGCGCGTTCCCTTAAACGGAAACATGGCGCACACTGATGTTTGTTTACGTGTGAAGTATTTTTCCACTGCCCCGGAAAGCGCTCACGATGCATGCTGTTGACGCCACAAAACCTCTGCGGTCGGATGCATCACGGACCACGTCAGGAAGTGGTTTGAGTGGAAGCGCTTTGGTGCCTGTTCACACTGGTCTTTAGGGCTCGCCACTTGTGATCGGATCACCTGAAACACATGTTCAGGCCAGGTCCGTTAACGCTAGTTCTGTCAAACGTGTCTTCAAAAGGCGCAATGCTAATTGTTAGATTATAGCAAGTATCTCCTCATACTCATGCACCACATAAAAATAATGATGGATAAACTCGGTGTAGTGCTTTTAAATTTGGTAGTGTTTTCTTAATAGAATAGAATTTTTTATTGTTATTGTACAGGTACAATGAAATTAAAAGACGACTCTTGTGGTGGAAAAGTACAACTAGAATAAGTCAAAAAGATAAAAACTATAATAATATATGAACCAATAAAAACTATGAATAGTTGTAGTTTAAAAAAAAACACAAAAAAAGATAAGCTTGACATCAAACAACATCACTGAAACACAGGATACATATATAATGAACATACAGACTTAAACATGATGTTGAAGTGGTTGAGTGTTCAATTTTTGTGTTTTTGTTTTGTTTATTTCTTTTTTTGCGGGTTAGTGTTTTTTGGATTTTGTAGTTTTGGGGGATTTTACAGTCTTTTCTCAATTTTTGCTGTTGTGTCTTGCACTTCCAGGCCACCGTACCAAGCAGATAAACTTAGAAACGACATGAATTGATAAGCTCTGACTGAACCATGGCAAATATATTCATCAGAAATAACAAAGCCCAACCTCCCCTCTCCCATGCTCGCTGTTTTCCTTTTATTACAATGAAGCTGAAATGACACTCCTTCCTTTCTGTTCGGCTTTTTGATGAAGCGTGTCATTCAAGCATCACTTTGTGTGTAATGTGCTAATTATTGCAGACAGGTGGGGTTGAATCCACTGCAACGTGAGCTGCAAAGAAGAAGAAAAAAAAAAAAAACAGGCGGAGCTGTGTGACGCTTAACGTGCAAATAACTTGCAGAAGTGATCAGTTTACCAAAGTCTGTTTAAATGATACTGATGTCTTTCTCCTTGATTTCTCATGCATGCTCACTCATGCATAATGCAGGGTTTCATTTAATGGTGTCAGAGTTCATGTTTTGGAGAAGAAGAAGAAGAAAAAAACATCCTTGCAGATGTTCATGGACTTTTAAATGATGCAAGAAGATATGAACATTATAAACATCAAAATAGAGGCAGGTCGTGACAGACCATTTTAATATTCATTGTACAAGCGCCTCCAAAGGATTAAAGTGGATGTAATCACGTCTAAACTGCTAATATGATTAAATTATATACAAATAATATGGAACTGCTGGAGCAGAGTTGTTTTCAAACTTACTCAACGTGCTATTTGTACTCCTGCGGACGTGGAATCGAACTGATTCTACTGAACTGGTTTGGCATAATAGCTCAAGAATTGTGTTCAGAATCTGTGAAAGATTAATCCGCTGTTTGTCTGAATAGGGGAAAAAAAACAAAAAAAACGAAGACCTTGAAATTGAATTTGGGATGCTCCCGATGTTTGGGGCTAAGCAGCTTTCAGCTGGTGAGCATGTGTACAAACAAACAGCGATTAGCTCCAGACGTAAATACCTTTTATGAACCTTGAGATGGTTTACGCACATAATGTATTAAGGCTTCATTACAGAAGAACAATAACCACTTTTGCGCGGGCGCGTGTGTGTTTATGTGTGCGTGTGTGTGTGTGTGTGTGTGTGTGTGTGTGTGTGTGTGTGTGTGTGTGTGTGTGTGTGTGTGTGTGTGTGTGTGTGTGTGTGTGTGTGTGTGTGTGTGTGTGTGTGTGTGTGTGTGTGTGCAATGGGATCGAATCGTCTCATTAGCTGCTGCTGCAAATTAATCGTCAGCATGTAAAATCAGGTTGCTTTTGTTCTATTATTCAGTACAGTGTGATTATGAGCAGCAGCTCATATTTACACCTAATCCCTTTGTCAATATGTAAATCCTCTGCAGACAGACCCCCAACAACAAACTGTGGATGCTCTAAACCTCAAAAACGTTCACAAAAAATAAGAAGAAGGGAAGAGAAAAAAGGATCTTTATTTTCTAACTTATTTAGATTTTGATTTATCAAGTTTTTAATAATTTTAACATAACTTTAACAGTTTTAATCCACTCTTCCATGTCCTATGCTATAACTTAGCATCGCACACACACACACACACACACACACACACACACACACACACACACACACACACACACACACACACACACACACGCAAATCTGAGACTCAAACCAAGGCTCTTCATGTTGTGAATCAAGACTGCCAACAACTACGGCACAATCCATTAATTTTGTATTTAAAATTGAAATCTCTGGTTGTTTGCTCTTTGTGAGGATGGCGTGCAATGCGGGTAAAGCGAGCGTGAAAACCACTACATCACCTTACAGCCGGACACAAAACACGATGGAGACGACGCGCCGTGCAGATTATGAGAAAAGGAAAGTGTTTTGCAGGCTGAGAGGTGGGAGATGGTTTGTGAGATGAGCCAGTCTGAACAGGTTGACTTTGGTACGAGTCCAGGCCGGGGATTGAAAGTCCTGTGGGAGACGTCTTCCACTGTCTGCGTACAAAGCTCTGGAAATAAAGAGGATTTGAATGTCAGAGGAGAAGTGATGTAGTTTGTGGTGGTGCGTTGTGTGGAGAGAGTTCTGCACCAGCTCAGATTTCTATGGAGATTTCGGAGCAAAACTATGGAAAAGTGCATGAAAGATCATTTTGGGATTAAACCCTGAAAATATAAGATATACAAAACTAGGGATGTCCCGATAACACTTTTTTGCCTCCGATACCGATCCGATTTTTCAGAAATGAGTATCGGCCGATACCGATACTTTCCCGATCCGATACTCACATTGCTATTGCAAATATACTCAATAGTGTATTTTTGGAGCTACTAAGATGTCTGAAGCTGAAAGCGCTATTGGCAGAAGCTTTGTTTAGCCAGAAATTATTGTAAAACTCACTTATTGAATCAATGTTCTTCTCAGAATGACTTACGAACTTATTTAAACTTTATTCAGTCATAACAACAAAAACCCAATTACACTCTGCAGTCTTGTATCTCTTATTTATGTTAACTTAAACAACTTCACCTGGATTTTGTGGCAAATAAATCACTATGAACACGGCTCAACACGAGGCTTCAGGGCATGTAGTACACATGCCACGCCTTTAGGGGCGCTGTGACTGACCAAACACAACACACCACATAGAAATTTAGAAGTGGACTCCTGCACAAAAACACATAAACCCCTATATATAACTCTAGTTTTATAGGTCTGTGGCCCCGCTCCGCCTGCATCTAGCTTCTGCAGCTCGACCGGAGCTTGTAGTCCGTGACGTTGCGAATGTCAGTTTACGGCAGGTCGCAAACGGGGCTCGCTTTAGGGCAGCTGACGTGTAAAAGGTATTTTTGGGGGGGTTTTTTTACATCAGCGGGGTGATCGGCTGGATTTGCCGATTCCCGATCAGTCACAAATCACCAATATCGGCCCCGATCCGATATCTACCGATCGGATCGGGACATCACTACACAAATCTTTAACTGAGTTATGTTTCTGATTTTATGTTTTCTGTCTTTCTTTCTTTTTTGTAGTCTGAGAGGGCGTATGTGTTCATGTAGTGTTTAGATTGTTCCAGTGTTCATACTTTGTTAAAAATGTAAAAAGAAAATAAAAAAACATTGTTGGAAAAAAAAAAGCTGCATGAAGGTCTTCAGGAGAAGAGACGTCATGGTGGGGGGAGTGATGAGGTGGTTGAAGTTGCTGAGGAGGAAGGTGTTGGGTGAACAACGTGGTGATATCATGAGACGGAATGGAAGGATAGAGACATTCAGATGGTAGAAGTCTGTGTGTCCTGGGAGCAGTGTGGGCTCGTCCTCAAGTCCTAACGCCATCTTGTTCTCCAATGGAATAATTGACAAAACCGAGGCCCTGGCCACACGAGCCAAGACCCTGTTTCTCCCCGTCGTTCATAAATAGCTTCCCGTCCACACGGAAAACATCTGTGTCCATTCATTCATTCATTCATTCATTCATTAACAGCCTTTAGATAATCCACTGCTGGACGTAGGCCTTCTCCAATCTGTAACGCTGCCACACCAACACACCAAAAACAGCGAAGAAGACATGCAAAAATGGAGAAATCAACAAATCTAACATTTCCCCTTATCAAACCAAATGGCCTCATAAGCTTCTGCAGCTCCATCTAGAGCACGTAGTCCGCCATTGCTGTCGTTGTTGTTGTTGTTGACGTCGCCGAGGGTTACAGGTTGCCAGGTGGGACGATGACATCATTGTTTTCAGCTAATGCCAATCCACATGTCAAAGCCCAGGCGGCCTTTTCTAAGTTCTCCACTCCGGAACCCGTTTCCAAACAAACGATGCGATTACATGAAAACGGCGTTGTGGCGGGGCGGCCGCCTCAGTCAGATTATAGAACAAACCTTTTCTTTCAGGTTCACCGGCGCGCACACCTGTTGAGTTTTGAGAGAATGTTTGTTGGGTTTTTTTTAGCTCAGATGTTCAACGTGCATTCGGTCCTTTTTTTAAATTTAGTTAGAGAAAGTTGTGGTGTGTTGAAGGGTCCAGAGTGGACACGACAGCCCACATTTGAGCTCCGTATCGAACCCTTGAGAAGATTTGCGTCGCCACTGAAGTTTTTCCTCTTGAAGAAGTCGTAATTTAATTAACCTGTTGCTGCCTCGCTGCTTCAGACTCTCCGCGGAGCATCTGAGGACTCGCTTCACAGCCCGTTGACTCAGGAACCCACGGGAGGATTCTTTCTCCTCCAAACCTGCGGCTATTGTTAGTGTAACTTGTATATGAAGATATATTCATATGAGGATGCATACATAAATGCGGGTGTCTGCTCACTTGTTCCTTAGCAACAGTGGACTTGTGAGCCCGGTGACAGATGGTTGGTGAAGTTATTTTGGTTTGGAGGAGAAGGAAAAAAGGGAGGGAGTGATGAGGTGCATGGACGGTGGGGGCAGGGGGGGTGGGGTGGGGGTGGAGGGGGAGGGTGGGAGGGGGCGGGTGGGGGGGGGTGGGGGGGGCTGTTTCCACTTAGCACAAGGGAATTGGCAGCCTAGCAACACAAACTAAGTGAAGACATCCCTAGCAACACAGAAATGGTGTTTGACCCCGCCCACCTCCCTTTCCACCGCGCTGCGCCCCGACATCGCTCCCTGTTGTTGAGACGCTGATAAACCCGGTTTAAAGCCCCCGACCCCATCCCGCCCCGCCTCCTCCCAGAAGGGGGCAGACGTTCCTCTTGACTGTCTTCTCCAAAGGGCGTTTCACTTTTTCAGTAGATATGAGTGAATCATGAAAATAAAATGTGAGAGGCCATGTTTGGGTCTGCCCCCTCTGGGACTCCTAATCATGTAAATGTAAATAGAGTAATTAAGCTACACAGTGATACAGATCGTAAGGGCGCAGCACCGCGGCAGAGTGCTGCCCTACATCCGTACCAAGCAAGTATCCGTCATTAAACCTGCGGGTTCATCGTGTTGATCTGCTGGAGGACTTTACATCCTCGCTCAGAGTGCTCCTTCGGCAGACTGTCGGCTGGAATCCAGCCGGAGAGTTTCTCCTCCGTCGCCCCGGTGCAGACATCTCATGCACTCAATCGGTACACCCATTAACCTTATTTCCATCTGAGTACATCACATCGACTGTCTCACTTTCATCCAGCACTTTGCAGCCTTTGTTCCTGCTGTCCCTTCCCTCCGTTCCAGTCGTCTCCTTTATATTCTGAATTGGTGCCGGTGGAACTGTCAGAAAAGTACATTGTGCGAAACGCCTGGCGAGACACAGTTGGACACGATTGGCTTTGAAACATACGGCGAGCTGGAGAGTTTAGTTTTCATGTTTAGATGTTGTGCATGAACTTTTAAATCCAAGTAAATGAAAATTGGAGGTCTTGTCCCCGGTCGAGGTCTCGTTGACCTCGAGAGCCGCCAGCCTCCGTCCATTAGACCTCCTGCGCTCCACCTCTTCCTCCAAAGGTTTATTTCTTTGTTTTCTCTTCCCTCCACATATAAGCTGTCGTCCCCCGGGAGCGGTAACACAAGCTGCAGGATCCCGAGAGGGGGGCCAGAGGAGCAGGCACATCGAATAGCAAAGCATCGCAACACAAAATACACATTGTTCCGTTGGGGCCACGTTTCATAAGCCCGCGGACCATTCACCTGAGGAAAAACTCATATCCTCCCACCTGACCCTCCCCCCTGCTGGTTAAACCCGAGGAAGCAGGGAAGGGTAAGCTCGCCCTTCTTAGCCAAACACTGATTCTGTCTGAAAACGATCGAGTTGTGATATTGGCTCTGTGCGACAGCGTTCAAAAAGAGAAAGAAGAAAAAAAAAACAGCTTAAAGGGCTCCCGATAGATCTGTAACACAGGTCAGGACCCCTCCGCCCCCCTTTCTCCCTCCACTCTTTGCTTCTTGCTCCTACTTTAATTGGCTGCCATCTGACCCAGTCTGGGGCTTTTTTTTTTTTTTCTCTTCGGTACAACCGGCACTACACTAAAATGCCCTTCATCTGTGGGGGCGTTCGCCACCATGGCTCTGCAGCCAATAGATCCAAATCAGTCAATAGGAGAGTGGGATTGTCATTGCCCACTGTGTACTACCCGCACCATCCGCCCACACACAGAGCTTAATGCCAGCTAACAGTTGACTATTATAGCTTTTCTACTTATTTTTGTATTTCTGTCATTTCTTCTCGCAGCAATTCTTGAACACGGGTGGCAGTAGCTTAGCAACCGCTCAGAAAATAAGGAGCGAGGCACAGGGATGGAGATTCAATAAAGGGACAAATGCAGAGATAAGAAGCATTGTCTGCACATACGAGCACCGTCACACGTTATACATCCACCTCACACGCTTTGACCTCACATACTTCCAAAAGTGGATTTGTGTGGCGCATCATCCAGGAGCATCTGATCGTCTTCCTCATGCTCTTCCTGTGTGTTTTCTCTTGTTTCAGAAGTGGTAACTTCTCCCTGAGCTTTATGTTATGAGACATGTTATATCAGATAGCTCAGAGTATGAATGACATATGAATGAAAAATTAAAAAAAATAAAATAAAATGTGTGGAATACATGACATTATAAAGTAAATGTGTGAATCTGTTTTTTCACATCTTGAATTAAAAAACAACAACAATATCTCTTCATTCATAGTGTTGGAATGTTTTATTAATTTATACAGATACTTAGAAAACATTAGGGGTTGTTATTATTATTATTATTATTATTATTGTTATTGTTGTTATCATTATTATTATTATTATTATTATTATTATTATTATTATTATTATTATTATTATTAACTATATTTCTTTTTCACTATTTTCAGCAAACCTTTATGTAAATGAGCCACTGCTTTATTCTATCCACTAGAGGGCAGAGTGACATGCAAAATATAGTTTCCAACAGCTAGTTATTGACTAATTCCATACTACACATTTTTAGTTTAATCAAGTTTTAATTCATTTAAGTTACAACTTACACACACACACACACACACACACACACACACACACACACACACACACACACACACACACACACACACACTTCTCGATGGAAAAGTAATCAAGAGGCAGAGCTTACAAATGATAATAATAATAATAATAATAATAATAATAATAATAATAATGATGATGATGATGATGATGATGATGATGATGATGATGATGATGATGATGATGATGATAAGAAGAAGAAGATGAAGAAGAAGAAAAAGAAGAAGAACCTTTTATTAGACATGTGGCCATATGTGATAACAGCTGTAACTTCCTGTTTCTTCCTGTGCAAATCGATGTACTCACAATGCACCAAAGATCATGTTATACACAGATTTACACACATATAGAATATTGCACATGTGTACCAGTCAAAATACTGGGCAAACCTTATGCTAATATATTGTTTTACAACACTCTGTGTGATTTTCAAAATGTAAAATGTTTGCATTATTGATGACTGTGTCTATTTGTCCACGTTGAATTGAGGTCTACTCTTCTCAGCCTTTAGCAGAGATGCTGCTCTCATTGTGATGAGGCACATGGTTTCTCATGGCTGTTGCAGACTTTATTCCACTGTATTTTCTGCTGAACATCTTCTTGGATCTTTTCAAATTCTGAATGTGTTATGTTGCTCATCTTTTCCCCACGGTTTCAATTTAGTTTAATGATTTTCTCCAATATTGCTTTTTTTTTTTTTAAATATATATTTTTTTTAATTCACATTTATTTGCCATAAAGTTTGAATACATCTGAAAGCTTCCATGCACCATGTTAATTTGGACGGGGGCTCATGCAAATAAACATGGGTCCCGTTCAGACCTGGCGTTAACATTGAGACCCCCAGGTGTAGACGTCCATGTCCTCTTCCAGAGTTTCTTTGGAAAGTTGGATAGACTATATAACTTACTCCAGCCCATTCTCTTAAATGAAAACACGGCACGCACTGATGACGTCTACGTATTACGTTTGAAGTATTTTCCTGCAACGCCACCATCTCAGGATGCGTTCGAGATGCATGCTGTTCCCACGAACAAAGCTCACAAAATCAATCCAATTAATTTGATGTAAAACAAAGGACAGATATAATTATTTCACTATTTAATTGATGATGTCACGGTCTGATGTTGCTTCATGAATTTATTTTATCTGTCAAACTTCCCAGTCAGTGGGCGGAGCTAACGCTGATCTAATTAGATCCATTGCTTTGGTCTGAAGAATTTAAGAACATGGCGGCTACATTACCGGAGGATCCGCAGGAACTTTCTATGGAGTTGGTGAGAGATGTTTTAGAGCAGGAGTGTCAAACTCATTTCCACCGAGGGCCACGTCAGCATCATGGCTGCCCTCAAAGGGCCAAATGTAACTGTAAGACAGTATAAATGTAACTAAATGTAAATAAATATAATGTAAAATAAATGTAACTACTCCTCAATTTTAAATAACTCTGACTTTATTACTGACTCATATTACAAATATTACATATGCATTTGCATAGATATAAAAATATAGATCTGGCTAGTTGCTCTGTTAAGTTTAACTTTGTCATACTTACCACCGTACTTGGTGTCAAGATGTGGACTTATATTTTACTCTTTGACAACCGACACGCCTCAGAACACTAAAGACAAACTGTTTTTTCTCCTTGAAGCACAAACATGTCTTCTCCTCCCCATCGTTCATGAAACAGCCTTTCATCTGCATCAGGTTTTCTCTTCCTGGACATTTTGGGATCATTTATATTTCTCAATTCTACTTGTTGAAAATTGCATTGATGTTTATACACTGCAATCTTCACGTGTAATATAATATAACATCATATATAAATTGTACACAAATTGTAAATGGGCCAGATTGTAACAAAACTGCAAGATTAAATCTTTAGTATTTTAAAATGAATAGAATCGGCATGCATTGTGGGAAATGTAGTTTATGGTCAATGCAGTTTTACAAAGATATCGTGAGCTCAAAGAAACAAACCTCACTACTGGATAAAATTATATTTTGCAGTTGGTGCAAAAGTGCATAAACAACAGTAAATCAAATTTTTGAAGGCGTTTTTTTTTTTTATTCTTAACACCGCTCCGCCCGGGGCTTGAACTGCGTCTGGGGGGAGCAGTCGCCCCGTCCCTCTTCCAACATGCCGCACCGCGCACTTCGTTCGGCCCTCGTGACCCCGTGTCAGTGCCTCAACGCAGCGCACGCGGGACAGGGGGGGGGTTCGCCCCTCGCCGCCGTGTGTGGTTCTCACGGGGGTTGTCTGTCGTCGGGTGGAACACTGGTCGGCGCGGGGAATATCTTAATCTGGATATGCACAAATTCACAATTATTTCCGCCTGAACGAAGGCACATGTAATTACCGTAATGTTGCCAATAGACGCGCACCCCAAGGCGTCCTCTGCGCGTCTGTTGAAAACACTACGGTATTTTTTTAAAGACAATCAGACCTTGAAGCTCTCGCGGGCCACATAAAATAACGTGGCGGGCCACATAAAATAACGTGGCGAGCCACATTTGGCCCGCGGGCCTTGAGTTTGACACATGTGTTTTAGAGTGTAAAAGGTCTCTCACCACTGAAGCGTTTAACTATCTCAGAGTCTGCGCCTTGGTTTTTGTCAGACGCAAATAAAGTTTTGGAGATTAGTGGAGTTTTACGGAGCGCAAGGAGCAGACTTTACTATACAGCACCACCCAGCGTATCGGAATATGTTCACTCGCTCTGCAACAATCCATTAATCAATCTGGGATCGATCTGTCTTGACTTGATGTGCAAGGGAACCAATCAGGTGTGAGGATCTGCCCACTGACTGTGATGGACGAGTTTGACGGACAAAATACACACGCGAAGTAACACGTGACCATGAAATAATATAAAAAAAAAAAAAAAAAAAGGTTTAATACTGTAATAAATAAATTGATATTCTAATGAATTATTAACATATTTAATGACATGTATGTATTTAATTCTAGTATTAATTAATCAATGACACATTTAAGTAATTATTTGATAGTGTGTTTATGATTTTGGCATTGATAAGGATGCACTTTATACAGAATCTTAGTTAATGGGTCCCTTGGGTTCTTCTCTGTCACTCAAACAAAAGTGTCTTGATCCGCCCCTGCAAGAAAAAAAACAAAAAACACATATTCACCGATAGACGAGTCTCTCTTGAAGTATTTCTATCTTCCCGTTATTTTGCCGGAACTCGTCAGATATTGTGGCATTGGAGGTTATCGGAGCCTGAGACGAGTCTGTGCAGGTCTGTGACATGAAGATCGGATGGAGGGAGAGGGAGAGAGAGAGGGCGAGAGAGAGAGGGCGAGGGAGAGGGAGAGGGAGAGGGGAAGGGAGAGGCCGTGAGATCAACATGCGGAATGAGGAAAAGCGCTCAAAGTGGAGGAACCCACGGGGAACACACACAATCCTCCACTCTCCAGCCATGGCAACTTTATCACACCGCCTATTCATCCTGCTTTCCCTTCTGTCCACAGCCTCAAACGCTCCCGGTAAGAATCTATTGTTGTTTTATTTCCTAAATTATTATTATCATTATTATAGTGACTTTTATTTCCGAGGGCTACTTCCGAAATGTTCACCTGCTTTCTGAACTTGAGTGGCGCTTTCATATTTGCCACTGCATATTTACAATACAGATATGAGCCATTGATCGCAGACATTTAATATAAACTCCTCAGAATGAATGAATCTATTCGCTTCCCTGTTCGGAGTAAATTGCGCTGCTCCACTGGAGCTTTCACCACCTTCCCTTATAAGGCAGAGAAAACACTCCGAAGGTGACACACAGGAAAATCATTACTTGAGCTGTTCAAACACACATGTGCAGTTTAGTTTTAATCTGATTACACTTTACACGACTTGTTGAACTAAACACTTTAGTCTATTAATAGAATTTCCATTTATTTGCTTGATAAAACTATAATAACAAAAACTTTAGATTAAAAAACAACAAATAGGCTTACCATGACATGCTCTTATCTCAATAAATAAGTAATAGTTAGATCAATCATTTAATTTAAAATGTTTAATGTTTTGTAAGACTATACTACATGAAGAAAGTGGTACATTTAGTGACTGGCAGTGTTTGAACTTGAGTGTGCCACACCCAGAGGCCATAAAAGATAACAAACACAAAATTAGAATTTGCTCACCTGCTAAATTAAATAGTGACACGTTCAATGTAGATTTCATTCAATTCCGGCAGACTTTGATTTTGAATGTTTTGTTAAAAGTTTTCTTTATTTTACCATACAACAAATCTGCACAGTCATGTCACAGGATCGAGATCATACAAACAACAAAAAACAACAATTCCTGCACAAGCAAACATGAGCATGACATGAGCATGAGGTGGCAGGAAAACGTTTCCATCAAAGAATTGTACAGAACAAGACTTGCAGAAGCAACAGCACCAGTCAGAGGTGGAGTCAGGGCAGAGATAAGAGAGAAAAGAACACACTCTGTCTTTTATGACCAAAAGAGCCATTTTTGTCACTTTCCACCAAATGAAACATTGAAGATAAGACAATGTATGAAACTGTAAAGATTTGCCATATGTACAAAAACAGTCTTATGTTGCATCGAAGTTCCACTAGTGCAACATAGAAAAGTAAACATTAGATATTTAACTGTTTTTGACTCTTTTTTTTTTCTGAATGTTTTTCTTCCTTTTTTTCTTTCCAGTGGATTAATCTGTTTTCTGAATTTAAGCAGTTTTATTCCTTGTAGCCATTTTACCAATTTTTTAGAATTATTATTTTAGACTTGGATTTTCTTTATCGTTTTTCTTTTACACATTTTTTCATGTTTTATTTATTTATTTATTTGTCTATTTATTCATTTATTTGTGCCATTTCTGAACACGTTTTAAAGCACTTTAGCTAAAGTTTCATTTTGAAAATGAGTCCGGCGTGTAATTTAAGATGTTTATTACTACAAAATAATTGTCTAACCTTTATTGAGCCACAACAGAGGGGCCGTAGAGCCACAAGTGGCTCCAGAGCCACGTGTTGCAGACCTCAGGACTAGACAGTGTCAGAGCCAGAAGACAACATGGTGCAGAAGGGTGCCAGCGAACCTCCACAGATCAAGAAATTTGAGTCCTAAAAGGCAGGAAGGCGTCGGTCTAGACCGGAACAACAAATCAAGCACAGAGCTGTTTGTTTCTGTGGTTTCAATGCAGCGCAGGTTGAGCTGAAACTGGGGGCTTTATGAAAGTGATACTCATAACAAACATTATTGCAAGGAAACAGGCTGATCTCGTAATTTGCCTTTGCTGTCATTTCTGTCAGGTTCCAACATTTGCACTTCACAAGGAGTGACCACTTGTCAACAGTGCCTGGCAGTTCACCCGAGCTGTGCGTGGTGCTCTCAGCAGGTAAAAACATACACAGTGTCTGGTTGCTCCTCCTATTCATTGCTCACTAAAGCAAGTTGGAACAAAATTTGCCAACAACATTCTTCTTCTTGTTACTTCAAAGAAACGCTTCAAACCGCTTCTACACTTCAGCCTGTGGAGTGAAAATCGCAAAATACAGCTGTTGTTTTTGTCCCTATACTCTAATAAGCACCATCATCAGTGAGGACTTATTGTTTCTCGAGTGATCAACAGAATGGATGTGGTTGTTGTAGGAGTTTGGTCAGGGGGGATCCAGCACTTCTCGCTGCGACCTGAAAGAGAATCTGCTGGAAGGCGGATGCAGTGAGGCCACTCTGGAGTTTCCTATCAGCTCCCTGAACATCCAGAGGGATGATCCGCTCAGCAACAAGGCCTCGGGGGCGGCCGATGATGTCACGCAGATCAGGCCCCAGAAACTCCACATGGTGCTGAGACCAGGTCTGTTCACACACAGTCATCTTTGGCCCGTCGTTTCTTTTAACGGAGGTCCTCATAAGTTACTTAAAGCTTGAGAACAAGGGCCCAAGACATGCACACGATTAACCTGACATGCATTTGGACAGTGAGAGGAAGGGATCATCTATAAAGTTGCCATGACACCAGGAAACAGTCCGATAGGTACATTGGAGAATGTTGAAGATGACTAATGGCATTACATTAGTAACTTACTGTTTCTCAAACTTGTGCTCCTTCTTCCACTCGCAGGAGACGCCAAGCGATTCACTGTGAGCGTGAAACAGGTTGCAGACTACCCCGTGGATCTCTACTACCTGATGGACCTCTCGTTTTCCATGAAGGACGACTTGGCTCGTCTGGTCACTTTGGGAAACAAGCTGGCTGTGGCGATGGGCCGAACCACGAGCAACCTGCGCATGGGCTTCGGAGCGTTCGTGGATAAGAGCGTGTCTCCGTACATGTACACCTTTCCTCCAAAGGCCGTCACGAACCCTTGTGATGAGTAGGTGGCGAGCGCGTGGCGGAAGATCTTCAAGTATATCGATTCTTCCTGACGGACGTTCACGCCTACTCTGCTCTCACCCAATGCAAACAGGATCAGCGATGTGTGCCTGGCTCAGTTCGGGTTCAAGCATGTGTTGTCGCTGACCGAGCAAGTGGCTCGCTTCACGGAGGAGGTGGAGAAACAGCAGGTGTCGAGAAACAGGGACGCTCCGGAGGGCGGATTTGACGCGGTCATGCAGGCCGTGGTGTGCAAGGTGTGCAAACGCGATCAACTCAATATGTCACCACTCTACTCACTTTACCAGTATTTTCTTTTAACTTGTGCTTCATGTCCGTCGTCATTAGGAAAGGATTGGCTGGCGTCCAGATGCCTCGCACCTTCTGGTGTTCACGACAGACGCCAAAACGCACATCGCCCTGGATGGACGCGTGGCGGGCATCGTCCAGCCGAACGACGGACTGTGTCACCTCGACAGCGACAACGTTTACAACAAATCCACCGTGCTGGTAAAACAAATGCTAACTTGATTCAGTTTGTGAATGTTTGTGAGAGGTCCAGTTTATGGGATCCCTGTTCCTTGTATTCAAAGCAAACCCACTTCTTGGTATTAAAGATAATTCAAGTTCAGTCACTGTTAATCCAAGAAATGGGGATTCAACTATGAATGATGTGAGAATTGGACAGACGGCTTCTTTCCAGGATTACATGCTTCTCGTTTGTTTCAGGACTATCCCTCATTGGGACTTATCAATGAAAAAATGTCTGAAAACAACATCAACTTAGTTTTTGCTGTGACCAGCTATGTGGAACCGCTTTACAAGGTAAACAGTGCGCCAGTATGGTTTATCCTCGTTACAAAATATAAACAGCTTTGACAGAGTTTTTCTTTGGTTGTCTGCTCTCTCAGGAGTATAGTAAACTGATTCCCGGCACCACTGTAGGAACTCTGTCTGACGACTCTGGAAACGTTATTGAGTTAATCGAACAGGCCTATGCGGTAAGAAATGTAATATGCACATTTATACAGTTCATGTGTGAAATTGCAACTCATGTGATTAATTACTTCCTGTTGAGCAGAAAATCCGTTCCAAAGTGGAGCTGGAGCAATTGGACGTCCCAGAGGAGTTGGACCTCTCCTACAACGCTACCTGCTTGAACGGAGAGATTATTAAAGGACTCAAGTCCTGCTCTGGCCTCAAGATTGGAGACACAGTGCGTAGAGTTTATATGTCGGGTCGAAATGGATTCAGTGTTTCCCTGTGTGGATAATCATGAAAATTCTTCCTCAGGTGTCATTCAGTGTGGAGGCTCAGCTGCGCGGCTGCCCGAAAGAAAAGAGTCGCACTTTTTTCATCAAACCTCGAGGATTCAAAGATTCTCTGGAGATCACAGTGGATTTTGCCTGTGGTTGTGACTGCGAGGCCAGCGCGGAGGCGGACAGCCCCCTCTGTAGCAATGGAAACGGGACCCACGAGTGTGGCGTGTGCCAGTGTCACCCGGGTCGGCTGGGCCCGCACTGCGAGTGCTCCGTGGAAGACTACAGTCCGTCCGATGACGCTAACTGCATCCCCAAACCGGGCAGCCCGATCTGCAACGGGAGGGGCGACTGTCTGTGCGGCCAGTGCTCCTGTCACGCCAACGAGTTCGGTCAAGTTTGGGGAAAGTTCTGCGAGTGTGACGACTTCAACTGTCTGCGATTCAAAGGGGCCCTTTGCTCAGGTGAGTAGATGCACCTTCTTTAGCTCGATGTGCGCGAGATCAGGCGGATGTTCTCTGAATATACAATGTAAGGGAGCAAAGAATATGGATTTCTGCGAGGCGAAACCACACGTTGCATCCATCGCAACAGCATGGCTTCATACTTGACGAGTTTGTATTTCACTATTAAAAAAACATTTTGAGCATCGCAAAAAGAAATCTCAAGCATTTCAGCCCCATAACTGTTCACCAGACAGCAAGAGGACCACATTCCTCTCCAGAAACTTTTCCTTCCAACGTGTTTAAATCCGGCTGGAGGTGGATGTTACACATGGTGACCCTGCCTCAACATTTTTCGGACGTGTCTCTGCAATCAAATTCAAAAACGAGCCAATATTTCCCATGAAATCATGAAATCTCTCAATTTCAACATCTGATTTGTGGTTTCTGTTCTGTTGTGAACAAAATGTTGGTTTATGGGATTTGTACATTATTGCATTGTGGGGTTTCTTTACATTAACACAGCTCCACATTCATTTAGATGTTAAGTTTCATTCACGTTATCTCCTTCATGGCTTCACCTGAACATGCAGAGCCTCACTTAGTCTGTAAACACATCTGTGTTTACACTGTTTCTGCTCCTTAGCTGGACAAATCATCACGTTTTCACTTCTTTTTTTAACTAAATACCCAAATCACTGCATGCAGAAGACATGTAAATAGTTACAGAACGCAGTTGCTGTGTATAGAGAGGAATGCATGCAAAAGACTAATGCTCTGTGGGGTCTGTAAACTTGTTGTGGGTACCTTATTAAAGGTGTGTTAGTGAATTATTGCAGCAGTCGGCGTGGCGTCCCCACCGCTCACTGCATAAAGTTCTAGCACTCCCTTTTGCACGCCTCCACAGCTCAGAGAATAGTTACTCAATTACAGCGGTAAAACTTTAGTGAGCTTTGTTATTGGGTAATTTATTGTTTCAACAGTTTGGCTTCACGGTTGTGAGGCGGGGGCTTGAGCAATAGCAGAGTGGAAAGGAGGCTAATTCATGTTTGCGTGTATTAAGAATAACAAACTTGAACTCTGCGTGGAAGGGAGTGAGGTGAGTGTCATGTTGACCATATCCTGCTGGAAGAGAACTCCCTCTCAGCCTATGAACATTGCTTTCTTTGGCCATGGAGGAGCTTTGGTAAGCGGAAGGAAACAAGCAGAGTCAACGAGGTATCTCCTGATGGACTGAAAATACTTAATGTAATTCCTGCGCTACAGACATGGATTATGGACTTGGAGAAAAACATGAGTTAAGACCGACAGGGCTTAACTAAAACATGCTGTCAGTGACCACAATAGGAAGTGTAAGAACCAGCAATGGAAACAGAAGCTTTGCACAGTATCTGGGTGACTTTTGTGAATCCTCAACACTTTGGACTCGTACTTTTTATACATTCTAACAGGGCACCGAGAATTTCAATGAGCCAAACTGAAAGTATCATTTTCTTCAGTACGTCCTTGAACCTGGGACATCGTGAAGTTGTCATCTGGGAAGTTTCCACATGAGACAACGTATCAGCCCAGTGAAAATATGCACAATAATGTGTCATTAATAATGAGACTATTTCTGGTCATGAAGTGACGTTATTATCAAACTAATTTCTACACATATAGAAATAATGTGTTTTTGTAGCTAGTAAACAATGTATGCAAGGGTATTAACGTGTTGCTGTTTTCTAATGAACTCAGATCAAAATAGAGTATTACAAAATATTTTACAAGGGGATATTAATTAAAATCTAGGTGGACAAATATTGTGGTGAGTGACATTAAATTTGCGAATGTCCCTTTTTCGCAGTGCAAAGTTTCCAGTTTGACATAATTCATTTGTATTTTCACTCACTTGCAAGTCATAATGTACGCCCTTTTCTATTTATTAATGAACACACGCAGTCACAAACATAATATGTATATACTGTATATGTGAAGTAAAGACATCACAGACTCATGAGACCTTTAGGTTTCATCTCTTTCCTGGTAATTATACAGGACTGTCTCAGAAAATTTGAATATTGTGTTAAAGTCCTTTATTTTCTGTAATGCAACTAAAAACATGAAAATGTCATACATTCTGGATTCATTACACATCAACTGAAATATTGCAAGCCTTTTGTCGTTTTAATATTGCTGATTATGGCATACAGCTTAAGAAAACTCAAATATCCTATCTCAAAATATTAGAATATCATGAAAAAGTATACTAGCAGGCTATTTAACTAATCACTTGAATCGTCTAATTAACTCGAAACACCTGCAAGGGTTTCCCTGAGCCTTTAAAAACACTCAGCTTGGTTCAGTAAACTAAATCACAAGTATGGGGAAGACTGCTAACCTGACTGCTGTCCAGAGGACCATCATTGACACCCTCCATCAGGAGGGTAAGACACAAAAAGAAATTTCTAAAAGAGCAGGCTGTTCACAGAGTGCAGTTTCAAAGCACATTCACAAAAAGTCTGTTGGAAGGAGGAAATGTGGCAGGAAACGCTGCACAACCAAGAGAGAGGACCGCAGCCTTAACAGCATTGTGAAGAAGAGCCGCTTCCAGAATTTGGGGGAGCTTCAAAGACAGTGGACTGAAGCTGGAGTCCAGGTATCAAAAGCCACCGTTCACAGACGTGTCCGGGAAATGGGCTACAATAGCCGTATTCCCATGGTCAAGCCACTCCTGAACTCAAGACAACGGAAGAAGCGTCTGACTTGGGCTATGGAAAAGAAGCACTGGACAGTTGCAGAGTGGTCCAGAGTCCTGTTTTCAGACGAAAGCAAGTTTTGTATTTCATTTGGAAGTCAAGGCGCTAGAGTCTGGAGGAAGGCTGGAGAGGAGCACAATCCAAGTTGCTTGAAATCCAGTGTGAAGTTCCCACAGTCAGCAATGGTTTGGGGAGCCATGTCAGCTGCTGGTGCTGGTCCACTGTGTTTCATCAAGTCCAGAGTCAATGCAGCTGTGTACCAAGAGATTTTAGAGCACTACATGCTTCCATCTGTTGAAAAGCTCTATGGAGATGATGATTTCATTTTCCAGCATGATCTGGCACCTGCCCACAGTGCCAAAACCACCAGTAACTGGTGTACTGACCATGGCATTACTGTCCTCGATTGGCCTGCCAACTCCCCTGACCTGAACCCCATAGAGAATTTGTGGGGTATTGTGAAGAAGAAGCTGAAAGACACCAGACCCAATAATGCAAATGAGCTAAAGGCCGCTATTGAAGCATCCTGGGCCTCCATAACACCTCAGCAATGCCACAGGCTGATTGCTTCCATGCCACGCCGCATTGATGCAGTAATCCGTGCAAAAGGGTTCCCAACCAAGTACTGAGTGCATTAATTGACATTTTCAAATGTTTGATTTTGTTTTGCTGTTATAAATCTTTTTTTTTTACTTGGTCTGAGGAAATATTCTAATTTTTTGAGATAGGATATTTGAGTTTTCTTAAGCTGTATGCCATAATCAGCAATATTAAAATAATAAAAGGCTTGCAATATTTCAGTTGATGTGTAATGAATCCAGAATGTATGACATTTTTGTTTTTTTAATTGCATTACAGAAAATAAAGACCTTTATCACAATATTCTAATTTTCTGAGACAGTCCTGTAGACTTGTAAGGCATATAGGCTTTAAACAAGAAGCAACAACTTCTCTGTCTGTCTCTGAAGGGAGCTTGCTCTTGTTTTTTTGAACAAATCAGTATTGAGACATCGGTGTTGACATGCAGGGCTTAGATGCACACACTCTCTTAGGCACACAAAGCCATGGCTGGTGTAAGACAGCCCACAGGGCTTAATTTGGGGCTGCCGTGTTTCGATGTTGCCTCAGTGCAGCCGTAATGTAGTCTTTACAGACGAACCGTCCCACGGCCCCACCTCGATTGCAGCTACTCTGTGATATCCCCCTGTGGCTGTGCATTTCTTCGCTGCTGAGGGGCTGTGGGACTGGCACAGGGCCGGAGCACGAGCAGGAGTCAGCAAGCACCACCTCGGGGCTCATAAATACGAACGAGGAGGGAACAGGAAAGTTTACATTCCTTAGCTGGCTTTTTGCCCAAAAAGCTCTTCCCTCTGCTCACTTGATTCTCTTCCCTCTTCTCCTCGAGCACTTTCAATGCTCTCTTCTCGCTCTGTTTATCCCGCTTCTGGTATTTTCGGTCGTGGGCCCTCGTTCTGTAAAGCTCCAGCATGTGATTAATTGACAGGATTACTGCGAAATCTTACAGAGAGGGAGAGGAGCATGACGTAAACATAATAACTCCCTTTTGTGTGTGTGTGTGTGTGTGTGTGTGTGTGTGTGTGTGTGTGTGTGTGTGTGTGTGTGTGTGTGTGTGTGTGTGTGTGTGTGTGTGTGTTTGACCCAGCTTCACGCTCAATGAGAACAAGTCTCCTTCCTCAGCCGAGTTCTGAGTACATGAGATGTTACTGATTTATGATGCCGTAAAGTTTGTCTACATGTCTCAGCTCTTATCTTGGTGACGGAGCCAGAGAGATCAGCGGCTGCACGGCGCTTCTCTATACGTGAGCCTGTTAACCATTAACACAACAAACCAAGCATGTCTGATCCCTTTCATTGCCATAGACACAGTCTTACAGCAAGGCCGCCCTCCACAGGGTGGATTCTGGGTACTTGTTTCGCCGTGTTCACAAGTGATTTGTTGTGAGCTCTGGCGTCAGGGACCCTTGAACCCCTCCTGTGACATTTCATGACTACTCTTTGCTCTGATCTGATTCAGCTGGGCCGTGACTCACTCACTTTAGTCATCCAGTGCAGAATCCTGTTTGGTTTCCTGCTAGGAGCTGAAGTCTCGGGCCGTTTCCAGGATGGCTTCATTTGTTTACGTGGCGTGTTGCTCAGTAATCCATCGAGCTGAATAGTTGGGTCACTGCTGCCAATGACCTGGCTTTCAAGTTTCTTCACTTCAGGCATGTCCGAGGAAGTGTTAGTCTTCTTCTCATTGTGTTTGTCTGCCCATAATGAGATCAGCCATCATTAGAGTGTCTTCTATAATCTGTCGTGGTCTGAATGGAAACGATTAGGATAAAAGCATGTTGTCTTCCTCTGAGTAGCTCAGCTGCAAAAAAAACATTTATTTACCAAGTTATTTCGTTATTCAGCTTTGTCAAAGTAAGAGGAGGAGATGAGAAGAGAAAGGTTATGCAAGGTATTGTGTGAAGATGCTTGAAATTATGTACTTACAAAACAGGATTAGTGCATTATTTTTAAGAAATTTTCAGCAACTCAATCAGTTTAACCAACTATTGATAAAAAGAATAATTACTGACGATGCAAACAACACATTTTCTGCACCTTTACCCCAATTATTGTGAAATATACATATAAATCCACAGTTACACTGTAATAATCAGTCCTGGGACATGTATTTAAATACACAGGTGACAAACACCTTCCACAAGAACGAACACACACACCGACAGACGTTTGTACAGGATTACTTGTGGGGTCTTCTGGTTGAAGTAATGCATTCATTAGCCTCGTCGTCCCTGAACGCAGCCATCACAACTGTGGCCTTAATCAAAAACCATATCCTAACAAGATTACACACACACGTGCAAATGCACACTATCACACACACACACACATTACAATGGCATCAGCCCATTTCCTGGGGACCAACCCACCACATCCTGTTCAACACACACAATGACTGGCGCAATTCCACTGTATTATTATGTTTGTTTGTGTCCAGCCTCCTCCATGTGATCTTCTGATCATCAACACTGGAACCTGAGTCGTAACTGACACACACTGAACAGGATTGTTTCCGTGCATGAGGACGGGACCGGCCCGCTTCACTCGCTGTCTTTCTTTCAGATCATGGGAAATGTAGTTGTGGCATCTGCCAGTGTGACGCCGGCTGGAAAGGAGAGAACTGCAACTGCAGCACGCGGATCGACGCCTGCACGTCCAGCAACGGCCTGCTGTGCAGCGGCCGCGGCAGCTGCGAGTGCGGGGCGTGTCAGTGCACCCAGCCCGGTGCCTACGGACAGACCTGCGAGAAATGCCCCACTTGCCCTGATTCCTGCACCATAAAAAAGTAGGTCCACCACCATGCCCACCACCCTGCGTTTCAATGAATGAAATAGGCTTTCTTATAGGTTTTACAAACTCTCACAAGCACCAGTGATTTCTGCCCTTGAGATGCCATTAGAGGTAAGAGTACAGGGTCCGTTGTTTTATTAAAGACCCTTCACACAAAACTTAAAAAAAATAAAATAAATCAGAACATGTACAGACACACTAATACTGCAGATTCCAACTTCCTACTATTATTAAACCCCAATATTTCCTTCAAGAAAAGCTACAGACCCAGTATCTGATCTCTGATCTGCCCAAGTAAAGAAAAACAGAGTGCATGCCCTCTACTGCCATCAAACAAGTGCTTAGTTATACTGGGTCTGATGGATTCTAGAAAGTTAGTCATTAAGGTTTTCTTACATCATCTAATTGTGAGCAGATTGGGACCTCTGGTGGCCTCCATTTTGCACTCAATTTGCAGTGCTGATATACAATATAATTCATTTTTTCATCCTAATTAATCAATTCTGATACAATTTACACACAATCCAGGTAATAATAAGTATCCAGACACTTGTTTTATTTCATATCAGAGCTAATATTTTGTATTGGACACATACTGTGTTTGGTTATAAGATCAGTGACTGAATAATGACTATTGGCTATATAAAGAAAAATAAATTCAATTGAAGAATTTTCAGTCTTGTTCACCACTTGCTGGATGAATGATGTGAAAACATTTCATGGAGTTGCTCAGTTCTCCGAGGAGTTATCACAGGCAGCTCCCACACATATTTCCCACTTAAGTAATCCAGGCATAGCGTGGAGAAAGTTCAAACTTCGGCCTGTCCTTCTCGCTGCTATCTGCCCCTTCATCTGAACCTAAAATCCTGAAACGTGCTGTGCACGGGCTGTGTTCGCAGGGCGTGCGTTGAGTGTCAGCACTTCAAGAGAGGACAGTACGTCAAAGACAACAGCTGCAATCGGATCTGCAGGAATAAAATTGAAGTAGTGGACGAACTGGGTGAGAACACTTTCAATGTTCATGTGGCTTTTTAACCTGTAAAACCTTGGTTCGTTATACTTCCAAACAGTTGCATTTTCTACACACTCACCCGCTTCTTCATCCCGCAGTGTTCCATGACACGAACGCAGTGAACTGCTCGTACAAAGACGAGGTTGACTGTGTGGTGCACTTCCAGTACTACGAGGACGACAGCGGGAACTCCATCCTGTTTGTGGTGAAGGAACCAGGTACTTGGCGTGTGGAACATTGGCGAGCGTTTCAGAGTTGGCACGTCATCAGAACATATTGCTATCTTGCCGAATACGGTTTGCAGCCTGTTACCCAGAGCTCCGGTAGTTCCTGACGATGTTCCAGATGATTGTGAAACGGCAGGATTGCGTCATTCTATGAGTGTACTCAGCTACATAGCAAACATCCCAGATCCCAGCACTGGAGACCGATTCTCCGCTTTCTCCTGTAACTTGCGTCTCAGAGTGCCCCGAGGGTCCGGACATCTTGGTGGTTCTAATGGCAGTGGCTGGAGCCATCCTGCTACTGGGCCTGGTCGGCCTGCTGATCTGGAAGCTGCTGGTGACCATCCACGACCGCAGAGAGTTCGCCAAGTTTGAAGAGGAGAGAGCCAAAGCCAAATGGGACACGGTGAGAAAAATTAGAGAGGAGATGCAGCTGGAACACTTGCGGCTTTTCATTGATATTAAACTGCATCCCCCCCTCCGTTTTGATTCCCCAGGCTAACAACCCTCTGTACAAGGAAGCCACCTCTACCTTCAAAAACGTAGCGTACCGAGGGAACTGACGGCGAGTGCCAGCGAGGACAAACTCAGGGGCGTCGCGACAGACGTGGAATGTAGCAGCGCAGAAATGGAAGCAGAGAAGATACTTAAACACTGTCCTGTGACCGTCTACTGTGGCGGAAAAGTGCTAACTGCTGTCAGAGAAATGATGTATATACTGTAAAAACAAACCAACAAACAAAAAGACTAGAACTGTCAATATGAGTCCACTTCGAGGCCTTTTCTGCGCTGTGTCGGGGATGTAGCTTTGTTCAACTCAGTGGTCGACCACCTTTTTTTTATTTCCGGATCCTCTGATTATCACGAAGCTGGTGGACCCAGTGTCACCGACATGCAGAAAGCAATATCTTTTCACGTTAAAGCACTGGCCAGTTTTGCATGTCTCCGACGCTACCATAACAAGAGCTACGACCTCAGGTTGAGAACCACTGGTATAAACACTAGTGTGGCACACGCATGCAACAGGACATAAACATCTTTACCGTGAATTTACAGTCATGGAAACTGCTTCTGCGGCGGTTTTCTGCCCCCTGCAGTGTTTGGCCTTAAAGTTTGCTGTACGTGAGACTTGATTAATGCCAGTGGGTGGCAGTAGTGAGTGAATGTTTTTCAGAGTTTGAGCTGTTTTCTGCTTGACAAAGTTTTTTCTTATTAGATTTATAAAATCTGCAGCTGCTGCTTCTTCTGTTTTTGATACAGGACTCACTGCCCCATCTTCTGGTTCAACGCGTTTTTACAAAACCCTTCAGGTTGTAGCTAAGAGGTTTAACTTGTTTTCACTTGATTTCTGCAATATTCCGATGAATATGTTATGGCCACATAATAATATCACACACTGCAGCTGCAGCGAGTCTAAAACTTGTAGACTTGTACTGTCAAATACTGTTTGGATTATTATGATAATAATTATCTAAAATAGAAATGTTTGTATTCGTTCTTTGTCTTATTTTTTTTATAAAGGTGAGATCAGACTTTTATCAACACTCCCAAATTGTGCCTTGTATCGAGTTAGTAAATTGTTTATAAATATTTTAATGCTTTTCATAGAGAGGATCACTTCCCCTTTTATAATGTGCATCTGTTGTGGCGACAGCATTATGATAGATATGGTACAGTGACCTTTTGAAAGAAAAAAAAACCTACAAAAAACATTCATGCTGTTATTACAGTAATATCAGGGGTCCATGTTGCATTTGAAATCAGTCCAAACTTTATTGATGTAATTGTTAATTGCTGTACTATACTTGAGAGGTTTTTGTTTCGTTTCTTTTTTGTATTTTTCTTTTTGTTTGAAACTTAAATGCTGAACTGTTCACTGGTATTTTACTATGCCTCAGGTTTTAAAAGCACTATGTCACAGTGAAATGCTTCATACTGTAGGCTATTTCTGTGGCGGAACACATTTTATTGCACAGTGGTTTATATGCTTGCAAAAGAAATAGGGCAAATATGAGGTGTGAACCTGAACGTGCAGCTCTTATTCTCTCACAATGTGGTCGGTGAACTCACTGCAAAGCGTTTTACTTCCCTCTGAGGTTTGACTCTTAATTTATTACAGAGGAAATGCACAAAGAAATGTTATACTTAATGTGGCACTGGATATTTGAGTTCCATTCAAAACCTTTTATATATCCATATTTTTTATCTACAACATGGGTAAAATATTTCAGAGCCAAAGTAATACGTGACCTATATATATATATATATATTTTTTTTTTTTTTTTTTTTTTATGGGATTTCACGCATGTAGCGCTTTATCACCGCTTCAGCATTCTCTAAAGTGCTTTACATTGCTATTCACATTCACCCATTCACATCAATGGAGACGGCTGCAATGCAAGTTCTCAGTCCATCCTTTGGCATCGAAGACCTTCGACAGACAGGGAATCAAAACTGCCACATTCTGATATGAGCCACCCCTAACTATGTGTTTATTGATGATGTGAGATGTTTTGTTTTAAGAGAGATTCCAATAAACTGTGGATTCAATAAGAATGTATTTTTTTCTGAATTGTTTTCATAAACAGCTATGATTAAGTAGTTCGAAGAGAGGCAGGTTACAATGGTTCTGACAGGTGCCAAGGAGAGGTGTTGGACAAAGAATGTTTGAGATGGAGCTGCCAGGTATGAAAAGAAGATTCATGTAGAAGAGGAGGACATGCAGCAAAGAGATAGATGATAGATGGTTTAACAGTCGAGGAGGAGGGTGAGAAAGGAGGAAGATGACCTGCACTGGCGACCCCTGAAGAAAGGAGCTGGGAAATACAGAATACAGCCTCATCAAAAACACAGCTTATGTCTCCCCCTAGTGGGTGAACACTAAAGAACCCAGACATACTATCCAGGTGGTACCAGGGAACAAGAAAATAAAGAAATTAGAAGAACAATGCAAACCTGGTTTTGAGACAAACTAAGTATTGAAGACATTGCCCCCTTAAATAAAAATTTGCATTCTGAAAGTCCAATCAAAGTCCTAATATTTTCATCTATTTATTTATTTCTTTACCTTTTGACATGCGGTGTTTACTTTAAGGTCTTCAGGGAAAGCGTTTCATCTGGCTTGTTTTACTGTTATCAAATATAAATGTGCCGAACAATTCCAATTGTTTCCTGATTATATGAAAGGTGTGCTTGGAAACAAACCCGAGACATAAAAAAAGCTTGATTTACACATGAAACTTGGTATACTGTAAATTTTGCAGTGTCCAAAGCGGATGAGATGGCGATTCAGTTTGCTATTTAAATGTCTCCAGTTGTTTGCAAACATTTGAAATCAGAATCTTTTTAACATATGCCACATTGTGTGTGCACGCTTTTTGCCCACCTACATTTTTTCGAATAGCCGTAATAATTTTTTTCTTCTGTTTATATGTTTTTGAAAGTAATCTTCCTTGCAGTTCTGGCTGTTTATCCCATTTCCGTTGGTCCCTGAACACATCACCGTGAAAGCTTCCGCCCCTTCTTCCGCTGCGTCACATCCAACATGGCGGCGCCCGGTGCGGCGGACCGAGTGGAGGCAGGCTGCGGTGTCACGGAGCCGTCACAGCCGCCCTGTGGAGACCCGAAGAGGCCTCAGTTCGGGACACGTTTCCTTACGGATCCGCGGCAGGTCTTCCAGCACAACGCCTGGTAGGTAGCTCACAGTCTCACCGCAGACAATACAGAGACAGATGTGCACGCGCACCATCCGTCAGTGCTGATGTCCGCTGACTGGGACAGCTCTATGGTGTGGAAACAGTCCACAAATTTACTTTTTTTTTTTTTTTACTTCATGTGATATTTCTGCCTAAAGTGCAAAATAAATAACTTAAGTTAAGCTTTGCCCACAGCCTAATAACACCTGTAATACCAGTTTGTAACACAAGATGGTGCAGTGAGTCACTCTGCCACTATTTAAGCCATCATTGAGTGAACAGAAGAAGCATGTCAGTCTGATCATCTGTACTTTTTAAGAAGAACCGTCTATTTTTAAGGGTTGCAGTTTGACCAGGGTAATCCATCAATATTATTATCAATAGTGTGAACATCTTTGTATATTCTAAGTTTTTTCTTTGTCCGTATCACCTTGTCATTCATCAGTTTATGTGTAATACATTTTATATTTGTGCAAGTTTCACTGAAACTTTCACAAAAAAACGGTACTCTTTCTTTGTCTTTCAGGTATTATTTATTGATAATATCTTATAATATCTGCTGGGATGTAATATCAACCTTGTCTAAATGTGACAAGAAGTCCCTCCCTTGGGATGTCTGCGAGTTTCTCTGCAGTTATTCTAACTACATAATAATCCTATTTTCTTGTCAACAGGGACAATGTGGAGTGGACGGATGAGCAAGAGGCAGCTGCGAAGAAGAAAGTTTTGGAAAACAGTCAGCCCCTACCACCAGAGAAACAAGGTGCCGTTACAGCTGCCCACACACATAAAGCTGACTGCATGAGCTGGCTGCAGACGTGGAACAGTTTCTAATTGCCTTCCTGAGGATGCAGAACGTGACCTTTTCTGTGTTCCAGGACGTTTGTGTTTGGGCAGAAACCAGCTCTTAAAATGGCATCCGTGATAACGTGTTTTGATTGCCGTCTTCACACAATTAAAGAGCTCATAATCAATTTTCGCTTTCCGTTGCAGAGGAATACGACAGCCGGGCCAACGAGTACTGGAACGACTTTTACACCATCCACGAGAACCGCTTCTTCAAAGACCGTCACTGGCTGTTCACCGAGTTTCCAGAGCTGGCGCCGCAGTGCAGCCTCTACCAGGGACCCAGCCCTGACGTCTCTGGTACAGAAGTGCTTCAGGAGAACGGCGCTGCTCAGACACAATGCACACAACTGGCGAATTTATCTTTAAGTGACGGCGACTTTCCGGGGTCGTCGGCCACGTATCGTATTCTGGAGGTGAGACATCGATATATAAGGCAGCCAACTTTTACTGAATTCATTTTACTGAGGTCTCAGTAATGGATAAGACAGGTTTTGGTAGAACTGAACATGTTTAAGTAGAAAACTCCTTGCAATGACATTACTTGTAATGGAGTATTGTACTCGGTTTACAGCAATGTAGGCCAGTGGTTTATTAAGTGTGGCGCAGATTTTAAACTGATGACTTGATAAATGTTCTTCTAATGACTCATCCATTCTTATAAACACACCCCATATGGTTTAGAGTTTATGAGAATACAAAAGCCTTCATCATCATCATCATCAAGATGTAACTGATATGCTGCTCTCTGCGCAGGTCGGCTGCGGTGTGGGGAACACAGTTTTTCCAATACTAAAGACCAACAAGTAAGAGCAGACGCGACTCTGAGCGTTCTTAAATGACTGCCACTGACACTCTTCACTCGAAAGCTAAAACTGCAGCTTTGCCTCCGCAGCGACCCGGGACTCTTTGTTTACTGCTGTGATTTCTCCAGTACGGCCGTGGAGCTGGTCAAGGTGAGCAGACTTGGATGGCGAAATTGATTCTGAATTTGTGACGTTGCTAAGGAACTGTTCTCGTCGATCAGACTAATCCAGAGTACGACACCGGGCGCTGCTTCGCCTTCGTTCACGACTTGAGCGGCGTGGAAGCTAATTACCCCGTCCCCGACGGGACCCTCGACGTTGTCGTCCTCATCTTCGTGCTGTCGGCACTGCATCCAGACAAGTATGGTCTTCTCGCTCCTCCGCCTTCCTTTTCAGCGGGCTCTAAATATTTCTCCGCTTGTCTAAAAAGTGTCACCTGTGTCTCAGGATGCAAGCCTCCATCAGCAGACTGGCACGCCTGCTGAAGCCTGGCGGCGTGCTGCTGCTCAGAGACTACGGACGCTACGATATGGCACAGCTCCGGTTTAAGAAAGGTTGGTCCAAGTCGAAACTTAAAACATATAAACTATTACTGACGGGAACATGGTCGTATATATATATAACACACCGACGCTGATGAATTCACTCACTTCACAGCAAAGGTCTGTGCTGAGTTCTTCAGTTAATGATGCGTGTTGGATTATTCCCGAGGAGTTTCTACCCACTATAAAATGTAGAAAGGAGTCAAAATGTTGGAACCGCCACACCACCTACCAAGCGTGCGGAGACCTGCTTTTCAATCGCGTGCTGTGTGGCGGCCACACTATGAGGTCGTGGTCCGTTCGCACTGTTGCCGAGAAAATCCCCAATTCAGTTCCAGGATCGGGAAGCCTTTCTGTACGACGTTCTCTCTGTGTATGTGTGGGTTTTCTTCGGGTCCTCCGATTTCATCCCACAGAGTAAACATCGGCCGCTGGTGTCCCGCAGATCACGTACGTCCTCCATCCGCCTCCTCTGTGGCCCGGGGACGTAGTTTCCAAAAAAGACCAATCACCTATAATTGAAATCAACATCGGTTGCAGTTTATTTTCATAAATGTTGTTACACTAAATGTGTTTTCAGGTTGTTTTGTCAAACGCATGTATTTACATTCACAAAGTAAAGTCCTCTCATGGAATTAGTTTCCTCGGATGTGTTAGATCAGAGGGCTGCAACCTTTAAGACCAAAAGAGCCGTTTGGATGATTTGCCACCAAATAAAATTTTGTCTGGAGCCTCAAAATATGTTTACCACCCAGAGTGAAGAATTGTTTGTTTGTTTGTTTGTTTATGTGCTGTAAATATAAAAACAATTTGCATTCGCAAAGTGTCACGTTACAATTTTGATATATATATTTATTTTTTTCCTTCAATAAAAGCAGTTTTAGTCATTTTAGTTTGCTGATTTTCCAGTTTGTTTGTTTTTGTTTTGTTTTTTGAGTAACTTAACATTTTTTTTCTGTTTTCAGCAATTCTGACTATTCTGACATATTTTAACTGTTTTACATTATTTCATGAAAATCAGTGTGAAATTCAAATAAAATAAGAATTAAAGCAAAAATGTTTATTCCCATTACATGGTCTGAAAGCTTCATGGAGCCGCTACAGAAGCGCTCCAGAGCTGCAGGTTGCAGACCACTGTGTTAGATCAATAAACAATGCTGGACAGTTTGTCGGTCCGGTACAGAGGGTGAAGTTTTTTGTGGCTCCCATCTTCTCTCCAAATACATGCTTGTTACATGAACTGGTTTCTCTATATTGAGCGTGGAGTTGTTTTTGAGTCTGACTTACTGCATGTCTTCACAGTCGGCTGAAGCAGCACAGACGGATGATTACTGCGTCTCTGTTGTGTCTTTCAGGAAGGTGTCTGTCGGAAAACTTCTACGTTCGAGGTGACGGGACACGGGTGTATTTTTTTACGCAAGGTACGGCTAAACTCTGAACTTGCTGGTGATTCACGAGAATCTTTCTCAGTTTTAACACCTGTGCTTCTCTTTGCTTCAGACGAGCTTCACGAGCTGTTCACCGAGGCCGGCCTGGAGAAGGTGCAGAGCCTGGTGGACAGAAGGCTGCAGGTGAACCGGGGCAAACAGCTCACCATGTACCGGGTGTGGATCCAGTGCAAGTACCGCAAGGCTCCGGTTCTGCCTCCTGACACATGAGGCGGGGGGTCCTTTGCCTGAAACTCAGAGCTGAGAGGAAGCCTGTGCTCGCTTTTCCCGTAGGATGTACGGAGTTGGAAAGGTTGCAATAAGGAGAATGTGACAGCGTAGTTTACCATAAAGGCTTCACGCAATCTCGGCTACCATCATGTGGATGGACACGTCAAGACTGTTTTCCTTTTTAGTGTCAAACAGGGCTGGTTACCCATCATATACAAGTGTCTATTCTGCCAGGCATTGTTTTTAAATGAAATGTTCTGGAATAACTTGAACGAATTTAATCACATTTTTGTATACACAGAATAAAAAATAAACTTGACGTGTGCTTGTTATCACTTTTAATTTCTTTGTATAGTCACAATCTCTGTGTGAATGGTGGGTGGGGTAATTGATCTGAAGTGAGTCCAGTGTGGGTATGAACATGATGGGAATGGTAACTTGGTGATGTTTTTGGTGTGGGTGGGCGATGTTAATGGTATTGTGTATGGAGGGGTTTGTCATTGGTCCAGAGACCAGAGATCTGGGACAGGCGTGGACTGACCGGAGGTGAAAATACTTTTAAACAATCTCACGAGAGAAGATGAGATTTTACTGATTATTGTTTACATTGCAAAAAAAAAAAAACATGAGAACCGAACCGAATCGATCCGGATTCAAGTGAAACGCCTGCAACTGAAACAACTTCCGAAACAGATCGGTTCTTTCCCCGCGGCGAGGAAGACGACCGGAGAACAACTTTGTTTTGATCCAGCTCGAAAGCCAGGACCTGAAATTGATCTCACCGCCGGGGGAGATAAAGATAGGGGGGGTAACTAACGCCAGCTTCAAGACATTATTTATACCTGGTGGGGAGAAAAAACGCAGAATCTCGAGGGTCGCCATTGTGTGGGACGAGATACCCGACCTTAAAAAAAAAACACCGATATGGTCCTCGGAGAGGGGGCTGTGATGGGGATCCCCGCTCAATAAGGAGCACGGAAAGGCGGGTTCGGGATACCCGGAGTCGTCAAGGCCTCCGAGGGAATCCTCCGTCGTCTTCCCCGAGCCGCAGGAGCGAGCTCGTGTCTCCATCGTGAACAATTGGCAACGCGAGGGTCGCGGCTGTGGATGCGGCCTAGCACGGTAGGATCTGCCGAGCACCGGGGAAACAACGGAGACGGTCCCAGTGTGTGCAGCAGGCCCTTCGGAGCACCGTCGGAATATTACATTACAGTGAGTATGTCGTTAGGCTGTCGGAAGAAACGGATCTGTGGGTGGAGGTGTGTTACAATGAGGCGTCGTGGCAGCAGCACCTGGAGACCTGAGCTGATGCTTCTCTTTCAGTTAGCATGTTTCATACCCAGCTAGCTCTAACGAGTGCCCATTAAAACCGCACACAGCCGCAGACACATGCTATATACAGTCGTTTTTAACCACACAGCTGCTGCGCACCCACAGCTGGACGTATTGTTGTTTATTATGCGGCAAATCGCGTCTAATGTTGGGAGCTAACGTTAACAGTTAGCCCCTAATATTGCTACGCTAACATCGAACTCAGACTGTGGCTCATTTATCCAACGTTGTGTTGTTTTTACCCCCAAAGCTGATCGTTAAAAAAAAATCTCTGCTGAGCCAGCATGCTCAAATTAAAGTTAAAGACTAACGTGTATTCCTGAGTGGACACCGGTGCTGCTGTTATTTGATTAATGTATGGAAGTAACAGATAACACAGAGTTGGGCGTGTAACTTAAACGTTAACCTTCGCTCGAGCTAACAAGCTGGACACTTATTGTCTATTGTGGCCTTTTTTTTTTTTCCATGGCAGTGAGTGTACTTGGCAGTGCCTCCACTAGTGACCTTTTCATAACTCCAGCGCCATGTAACTTAGGCCTATAATGCCAGGGCGTTATCACATGATGCTATAATTTTCCAGGCAGTGACTACACATCTGGTTCACGCAGTAAATGTATGCTCACCATTGGCTTTATTTCTGGCCACTTTATGGTGTCACGGTTTCTTTTTTACTCAGTAAACTAAGTGGCACAGCTGGTGGCAGGATGAACACACACATGATAAGGTTAAACATCATTGTCAAGCCTATTGATGACTCAGAACAGGAATTTTCCACATCCATATAGCTAAAAACAGCCATGACTCATCACAACTGGTGCCTTTCGAAATAGTGATCCCTCGCTCCTACTAGAATATTCCGGACTCCTCAAAATGCTTTTCTTAATCTTGGGCTCTTGTCTCCACAGACATGATGGAAGAACTGCACAGCCTGGACCCCCGGCGGCAGGAGCTCCTGGAGGCACGCTTCACCGGGGTCGGCGTGGCCAAGGTTTGTGTTAAGCAGACGCCATGAAAGATGGAGCAGGGCGCGCCTTCCTGTCAAAGTGCTTATAATCACAGATTCTCTCGATTACACTTTTCTGTGTGTGTGTGTGTGTGTGTGTATGTGAATCTCTCCTTTCTTTGTCTCCCTGTGCCTCGGTATCATTCTGCTGTTTGGCCCAGATGAGCTTGGCCCCACTCCTTTTCTTTGTCTGTCTCTGGAGAAGGTTGAGCTGTGTCTGTGTTTTTTGGCCGGTGTGATATGGCATCTCTCCCTGGCTCGTGATGCAGTGGCTGTATATGCAAGTGGTGACGCCTGCCAGAAAGGCCACAGACGGGACAGGGGTGGTAGCGGGGAGGAGGAGCGAAGGCAGAGGAGGAATGCAGAAATAGTTCTTGACCAGGTGTAAGTGGAGGGAACGTTTAGCCTCCCACCCCCTCGCTCGCTCGCTCCATGGATGGAGCTGTCTTTGTGGAAGGTGATCTTGGAACAGTGAGGGAGCGAGAGTCGGCGCCAGGAGTGGGCCCCATGCCAGCCATAGGCATAGCCCAGAGCATGGCATGGCTGCTATTGCAGAGAAAATGGCGGCTTTTGCGAAGGCATCATGCCACAACCACCCTGTATGACAAGAGATGCAATGTGCGTGGGGTGGGTGGGGGAGAGAGAGGGAGAAGTGTGTCAACAAATGGCTGTGAAAGAATATGGGTTGGTGGTCTAAAAGCTCTTCAATGTCACAGAGTGGCTTCGGGGCTGTTGTTATCTTTTTTTGTTGACCTTGGGCAGTGTGGCACTGCTGCTCCCTGTCATCACTGAATTGGCATTAAAGACAGGAAAAGTGTTATCGTTTCAGGACGAAGCAGTGCAACACCCTTTGATAATCAAACAACAATGGCCAAAAATTGTTGCACGGTATATTTTCTTTCAAACACACAGCCAAGATTTCTTTTTTGGGGGTAAAAAGAAGACTGTCGTTCCGAGATTAAGCCAAGCCGACTTTCTCCCGAGAAGGGAAAATGGCTGAGACCATGGTGAGCAGGAGGAAAATAGATGACATTATCTAAAGGTGACAGACAGACAGAGGAATACTTCCCCAGCAGCATGCCTAATGCTCAACCATTTTCGGAGGGTTCAGCGAGAGAGTTCGAGTGTGCTCTGAATGACTAAGTATCTCCCTGATTGGACAGTGTCTGCTGAATTCTGATGTGATTCATTTGATTGACAGGCATCACCTAGGGAACCGGCACTGGGATTTATGCAGGTCTAGAGTCAGTGGGAAGTTAATGGTGATGGTATTTAGTCAAACCTCTGCATCTCTTCCCTCCGGATTCTCGCCCCTTTCACTTAATGTTTTCTGACTGTGTGCGTTCTCTCCAACATGTGGGCGCATTCTGAAGCGTTGATGTGCCACATATATATATCTGTGTTTAATTGCTTCCTGTGCAGTGTTTTTATAGATTGTACGTCTTGTTTTAACAGGGCTCGGGTCAGAATCAGAATGAGTCATCCAATCAGAGTCTATGCAGTGTGGGCTCACTCAGTGACAAAGAGCTAGAGGTTCGTCTCTGTTACATATTTACAGGTTTACCTTTTTTTTTTTCAGTGCTAACCACCTCTCTGTTATTATACACGTGGCTGATTTATGCTGCTTTTTCTTCAGACTCCCGAGAAGAAGGCGAATGACCAGAGAGCGAGAAAACGTAAAGCCGACCACTTCGACAGCAGCCAAGGTAAAGCCGTCCCTCTGCCATGACGCTTTCACAGTCAATCCCAAATATTGGCTTCCCCTTGAAGTCGACGTCTCTCTCTCTTTCAGGCAAAGCCGGAGGAAGAGGACATAAAATTAGCGATTATTTTGAGGTGAGTGCCAGAAAGTGCGTCCGTGTGTTCCAGCAGAGCGTTGAACTCGCTCGAGCTTGGGATGCGTAGCTTCTAGTACTCGGCGTCTTACTCCTCTTTTTTTTTTTTTTCACTAACATTCCACTGACTCCCATTTTCTTCTTCTTCTTCTGTCTTCCTTCTCATATCTGTCAGTTTGCGGGAGGTAGCGGTCCTGGTACCAGCCCTGCCAGGGGAATTCCACCAGTAGTCCGCTCTTCCCCACAACACTCTCTCTCCAATCCCCCTGTCACGGTGAGCATGTTTGCTCCATGGTCTCTTTTATTTCCCCTCCATGCTTTTATTTTGTTTTTCTTCTCAGTACTCATTCTCGTTTCTCTCACCTCTGCTCTTAACGCCAGTCAGACTCACTTAAACATGGGAATTTTGCTATAAAACCCATGAGGTATGGAAACGATTCATTGAGACCTTTAACGGGAAATCAACTTGATATTTAGTAAGCTGTTTACGTCCTCTTTTCAAGTTGTAAACTCTCAGTACCGTTTCATGGTTTCGCTCGCCTTGGGTTTCTTCAGCCTGATTGGTGTCCTGTCTGTTCAGCACAGGCAGCTCCAGGTCTTGACAGATTCTGTAATAAGATGAAATTGGCACATTATTTGACTCTTGGTACGTGTGAAGTTTTTATTGGATGCGTGTCTCTGCCTCTCAGGTGCAGCAGGGAAGCCCCTCCTCCATCAACTCCGCCAACACGGAGCACTCCTCATGTTCACTGAAGCCTGCTTCTCTTCACATGTTGCACAAAGCCACACAGGTACCAGAGTCGGGATCATTGCCGTCTGCCTGTTATCTTGATTGTTGTAGTTTTTGTTTGAAATACATACTGTATAAACATAGTTGTTACAAGGATCATTGGTTGTATGTTGGGAATGCTTGTTGCCCTGCAGAATGATTGACCATTAATAGAAACACTTTCTGTGCTCGTCCCATAGTCTGACCTTACTATAGAGAAACTAACAGCAATGGAGAACAACAAGAACTCTGACCTGGAGAAGAAGGAGGGCCGAATAGACGATTTGTTGCGGGTACTAATCACATTACATTACATGCTGCTCTGCTTGACATTTTCAGTGGCTTTGAGAGTCTCATGTTCTGGGTCTGTTTTTGTTTGCCCGACTTAAGGCATGTCAGAGTTGAAACATATTTTTATGTACATGTACAACATGAAATGATCGCCTGACATTTTCCCTGCTTGTGTCCAGGCAAACTGCGATCTGAGAAGACAAATCGATGAACAGCAGAGGATGCTGGAACGATACAAAGAGCGCCTGAATAAGTGTGTGACCATGTCCAAGAAGCTGCTGATAGAAAAAGTATGTTCACGTCCCCTAATGTGGAGGAACTGCTGTGTTTTGTGAATAAGCTCATACATGAGCAATATTGAAACAGTCACTGAGGTTCGATACCTGCTGTCTTCACTCTCCAGTCCAAACAGGAGAAGATGGCCTGCCGAGATAAGAGCATGCAGGATCGACTTCGACTGGGCCACTTCACCACAGTGCGACACGGGGCTTCGTTCACCGAGCAGTGGACTGATGGATACGCCTTTCAAAACCTTATCAAGTGAGGGTCTTCATCACCCCCCCCCCCCCCCCCCCTCCCAGACTACCCTATATAATTAATGCATATTTATTAGTTCATAATACATAATTCCAGTAGCTCGAGCTGAGAAAATAATGTTACCCTCTAATGTCCATCTTGTTCCCAGACAACAAGAAAGGATCAACTCCCAGCGAGAGGACATTGAGCGACAGAGGAAGCTGCTGGCGAAACGCAAGCCCCCTTCCATGGCCCAGACTCCGCCCCCAAGCCTGGAGCAAAACAAACGCAAAAGCAAAACCAATGGAACAGAAAGCGAAGCGTACAAAACTTTTCATTGCGTATTTTCTCTTTTATATCTGGTGTTTTTCCAACAGGCGCATGTTCAACTCTGCACTCGGTTCTGTGTCCCTTGCAGGTTATCGCAGGCGGAGTACCACGAGCAGGAGGAAATCTTTAAGTTAAGATTAGGTCATCTTAAAAAGGTAATCCCACAATGAGGATAATGTTTTTGATGATGTGCGTACTCTGGCTTGGGTTTTTTTTTTTCCATTTATTTGATGAATTGCATAACTTTGGATGGTGTTTTCTTGGCTGTTGCAGGAAGAGGCTGAGATCCAGGCAGAGCTGGAGAGATTGGAGCGAGTGCGAAACCTGCACATACGCGAGCTGAAGCGGATCCACAATGAGGATAATTCACAGTATGAGACTTTTTTCTTTTTTTTTTTTTTTCACCTGCATAACACACAACATTGCAAATTTCATTGCAGTTTTAAAGGGTTTCTGGGTTTCATTTATACATGGATCTTTTATATTCCTCATTCTTAAAGCCTCTGTCATAAATAACATATAAAGGGACATTAATTCTATAGACATACAGTGATGTCACACATCAAATTAAAAAGAACCGCGCCAGCATGAACATGTAGGATAGAGCAGTTTTCAGTTGCTCCAAACACGAGTCCAACATTAACAAAATGCCCAAATCCATGCGGCATCGTGTCATCGAACCAATTGCTACACGGATAGAATCTGCATCTTTATGCAAGAAACACAAATTATTCAATTGATGCCACTTTTCATCGTGTCTTTCTTGATGGTGCTGATTTTTAGGCGCCACTATTTTATCATGTGTCTGCTATTGTTTGTACATAAAGGCTGCATTTACACCGTCAGTGAAATGTGACCCAATTCATATCTTCTTGCTCTTATGTGGCACAGATCGGACCTGCTATTGGACAGTACAAGCAGGAGAAAGACGCATGCATTCTACTTTGAGATTTGAAACAGGCCTCATCAGATAAATATCTGATTTACTGTCACATGAATATGTGCTGATGCGACCGCCGTGTCACCAGGCTGATCCTATTTTCTTAACATGGAGGCGATCTGATAGAAGGAAAACCACACCGTGGTCAGTTGAGGAGGTCACATGACTTCTCTGTCTTTGAGAAGAGGAGGAAATGATTGCAGCATATGCATAAGATGCAATTCTGGCCATTTTCCTCCGTGTTTGGAAAACTTCTCGGGCACCACGACATTAAGATCAAACATATGTCTTCATCCATGGCTTCACAGTTTGCGCTTGCTTCCGAAGTTTATAAACACTAGAAGTATGCATGTGTGATGATTCTGAAGTTGTAGGCAAGTATTATCACAAGAATCAGATATGGGTCACTTCATAAAACTATGTGTCACTACATTGTTAAAGAAATTAATTGAGGCAGCAAATCTGATGTGACTATCTGGACCTGCAGTGTAAATGCAGCCTTCCACATGTTTTATCTTGTAACCGATAGAAAAGTGTTGCTGGCTTTGTTTCCGTGGCCAAAGTGTATAAACCAACACTGCTGTGATGTTAAATAATCTAAACTGAGGTTTTTCCTCCCAACTCTACCTTTGCATCGACGTGTCCTTGTGTCGGAAGAACTGAGTTTGTATTGACTTTTTCTCCTGTGCAGATTCAAAGATCACCCCACGCTAAATGACCGATACCTGCTACTCCATTTACTGGGACGAGGAGGTTTCAGTGAAGTTTACAAGGTGAGTGTGAAAGGGAGAGAGCTACGCACATATACATTACTGTTCTGGAAAGAGGTTGATCATTTCACCACGTGATATTTTTCAGACATCATCGTCTGAATAATCATAGAATTAGACCAAAACATAATGTGATTCTAGAGGTTTATTATATTGGTGGGCTTCAGTATCAAACAGGTTCTTCTAAGCACGAGACAAATTAGGCGTGTTTGAGATGTGGAATCATTGTTGGTGCGTTTTCAGATCAGAGGTCACGGTGTGGCACCATTCAAAATAATTTGAGAGTGTATTGGAGTGTTTTCACTAGTTTTTTTTACCTGCATGTATACTTTTAACTTACATGAGATTTCTGTTCTTCAGGCCTTTGACCTAACAGAGCAACGGTATGTCGCAGTCAAAATCCACCAGTTAAACAAGAACTGGAGGGACGAGAAGAAGGAAAATTACCACAAGTGAGTGTTGTGTAATGAAAACATCATCACAGAAGTGTAATTACTATTTCCTTAATTGGTTTTTATTTTCCTCTTTTTGCAGACATGCATGCAGAGAATATAGAATCCACAAAGAGCTGGACCACCCACGAATAGTTAAACTCTATGACTACTTTTCACTTGACACTGACTCGTAAGTCCCTCGCGCTCAAATACAAATTTCCCCTCCAAGTGTATTTCGGTGGGATAAAAGTCTAACTGCACGCGCCCTTGTTTGGGAGCAGGTTCTGCACGGTGCTGGAGTACTGCGAGGGCAATGATCTGGACTTCTACCTGAAGCAGCACAAGCTTATGTCGGAGAAGGAGGGCCGCTCCATCATCATGCAGATCGTCAACGCCCTCAAGTACCTCAACGAGATCAGACCGCCCATCATCCACTACGACCTTAAACCTGGTGGGTTCACACGCCGTCGATAACTTTTATCAGGCATGAGACCACAACTGGGAACTTAAATCCGTTTATTTTTTCTTTCTTCTCCCCACACAGGTAACATCCTGCTGGTAAACGGCACCGCTTGCGGGGAGATCAAGATCACAGACTTCGGTCTGTCGAAGATCATGGACGACGACAGCTACAACTCGGTGGACGGGATGGAGCTGACGTCTCAAGGAGCGGGGACGTACTGGTGAGATAGTTGCTCATAAAACGAGTGTGCACACAAATACAGGAAACCAACAAGGAGGGATGAAAGCAGGAATATGATAGGGTTTTTAAAAAAAAAAAAATTTAAATGGCCATTCAGGGTTTTCTTGCATTGCACTGCATCCTTGTCAAACGGGAAAAAAGAGCAGCTTGTTATGAAGAAAACACTTGCAGTGATCAGCGGAGACGTCTTCAATACCAACAGAGAGAAAAGTCGTCGTCTTTGATCGTCGATGTGTCACAGAGACAAAGCATAAGAGGATTATAGGGCACACAGTGTAAAACATCACTTACTAACTTCAAAGTGCCCTTTCTTTGGCCAAAGGAACATTTCCAACACATTTCTTCTCTCTCCGTGGTTGTAATGTAACTGAACGATTCCTTCGCCTGGTTGTTTTTGCCGCTCGGCTGGTTTTGCAGGTGCAAACACAAAGATCATTTAGCAAAGACGAGCCACCTCACAAACAAACTCTGATTGCCGGGTTCTTGGAGAGAACTGGCTGCTGCGCACAGCTTTTCTTTCTTTTTCTTTTTTTCCCCCCTTAAATTACCGTCACGTTTTTTCCTTCACATGTGGCACAGAGCTGAAGTGATGCTGCAAGAAAATGACTGGTGCACAAGTTGAAATATGCAGGCGGTTTGATCCGGTTCGTCTCGCTGAGTCCCACTCTTTCTCACCTTCAGGTACCTGCCTCCTGAGTGCTTTGTGGTCGGGAAGGAGCCCCCCAAAATATCCAACAAGGTGGACGTCTGGTCCGTGGGAGTCATATTCTACCAGTGTTTGTACGGCCGCAAGGTACGACACGCAAGACAAATATCAGTATTTCAACAAAACTGCGTGAGAATTCATTTTACATGGACGTCTACCATATGTAGGAACAGATGAATGAAATCGGACGGTACTTTAATGCACTCCACTCTGAAACAGGAAGTTTAACAGTTGACAGCATCTTTTCCATTTCAGAGTCACCCACCAACGTATCGCTTGATATTTTTTCTTTGGGGGGGGGGGTACTGCTTCGTTGACTTTTGTTCCTTTCCTTTGCCTCTGCAGCCGTTTGGCCACAACCAGTCGCAGCAGGATATCCTGCAGGAGAACACCATCCTGAAGGCAACAGACGTTCAGTTTCCCCCCAAACCTGTAGTCACACCTGAAGCTAAGGTAAACGTCCCATCAGTTCCTAATGAATTAACAAAGCTCACATCGATCTCAATAGTTGAGAGGTTTTCAGTCTGGCTCAGTCACTTTGGCAATAAATCAGGTGTGTTTCTGCTTGTTTCCCTCCAATAGATGTGAATCCAAACTCATGTTGGGGAAATATGATGGTTAAGCTTCAGCACAGTATGAAGTTTTAACAAGACATTTCTTTGGCTGCATGTTCTCTCCACAGGCTTTTATAAGGCGCTGTCTAGTTTACCGGAAGGAGGACCGCATCGACGTGCACCAGCTGGCCAGCGACCCCTTCCTCATGCCGCACATCCGCAAGTCGGTGGCGTCCTCGGGCACCTCGGGCATGGCCGTGGCCTCCACGTCCAGCTCCTCCAACAGCAGCGCCTCAAACTGAGCCCACGCTTGTTTACCTGACAGACCGGGACGTTTCCGAGTGCGGGACGGGGAGGGTGACGCCCCCGCCCTCCTGCTTGAAAGCATCCCACCTGAAGAGTTGACAGGAAGTGGATCAGATGGTTGGGTTCAGACGACATGGACAGGTGAGGAAGGGCGGTCCGCGAGGCCCTTCGTCCCTCTCGTGTCTGTCCACCTCGGCCCGGCGGTCCTGCTTTCTGGAGGAAAAAATAAAAAAACGGGGGGTGGCATTGTTCTGGGGGTCAAAGCCCCGGATGACTCTCACAGCAAGGGGCAAGTTCTGGTGTTCAGGGGGGCTCACTGCGGGGTTAAGTGTTTGGGATGTTTCTGTTCAACTTAAACACACAAAAAAAGAAGAAAATAAAATGAAACTGCTTCAACTTGGCCAGATGGAAAGGACTGGGAAGGCCTCATACCCCCCCCCACACACACACACACACACACACACACACGCCCTCAGCTCTGCTCAGCGGAGGTCTGAACTCCACAAGCTCAAAGGTTTCAGTCGTTCTCGCCTCCCTGAACCCGACCGGCACCCAGCCGCTCTGCACCGCCTACGTGTGTCGACTCCTGAAAACCTTTCCAGCTGAAGCTCCACGCCCGGACGCTTTGTGACGGGGAGCGACCGCCTCGTCCGCCCCGCTCCCCCTGCCCCTGCCCCTCCCCCCCATGTCCTCATCAAACTCCTGTGACCAAAGCTTAGAACTTCCAGCTGGTGGCAGTGTCCCACCTCCAGTTTTTATAACCAACGGTTTTAGAGTTGCTACTTGTTCTGGAGTGGAAGCTGTTGAGGAGCGACCCCCTTTTACATATTTCTTTCTTTTCTTTTCTTTTTTTTTAAAGAAACTTTTCAATTTAACATGTTTTATGGAGAAAACTTGTGTGTTTTCCAGTTGCCTTTAATTAGAACTGTTTTTGTTTTGGATTGATTTCCCCCTCCTTTCCATAAACACATATTTATTTAGGTATGTTTGAATTTATTTTTTGGCCAATAAAATGCAAGGGACTGGTTTATCTAATAGTACTGTTGGGGGAGATTGGGCCTTAGCAGAAAGTTGCGTAAACCATTAAATACTATTGGTTAAAATGTGAGCGTCTGTGTGATTCTATGTCCTTCCTGCACTGGCAAATAAGACTTCCAACTCTGTGTGAGCTGGAAGTGTGGGATACTAAATAGATGAAATACATTATGTATGTACAGGAGCATTAATGTTCACAACAAGGGGCAAATTAGAGATTCCAATGACCATTAAATGCATATTTTTGGACTGGAAGAAAATGCAAACTGCAGGAAGACCTGGATTCAACCCAGGGATTTTTCTACTGCGAAATGAGCGTGCCAACCACTACACGTCTGCACGACACTCATTCTCATGTTTCCTATAGATACAGAAAGACTGCTCTTCTTTTCTTTACACCTCTGCAGGTTCCCCTCAAAACATGGATCTAAATATACTAAACCTGTTAGATACGGTTCTGTTAGTTCACATCAAAAGAAAATATAAGTCCGATTTCTGACCATTGAAAGGCCCCGTTAGAGCAAACTACTGCTTAACTGTTGTAAGAGTTACTAAATAAGCAAGTTTCATATGAAACTACCAAAGAAATCATATTATTGAAGTTAAATTACTGTTTTTTTGTTGGATGTTTTCTTTTGAAATTCATCAAAATACACAAACCATTTGAAAAACACCCTCAAGAGATGGAGAGAGTATTGAAAAGGAAGATTCAATTGCAGCTATTTTTACAATGTCTGAACTATACTCGATTACAAGTCAAAGTACTGTTCAAATGTACTCAAATCTTTTTGAAAAGTAATTGTATTTTCTAAAAGAATTTATTTGTTCATTAAAAAATTGCCAATCAAAACAAAAAGTTCTCTGTTGAACTTTTTTCCTAGAATAATGTGGATAAGAAGGTTAAATATGAAGTTTAATTCTGAAACTACCCAAACACAAAGTAGCATACTTGGATAGTGATCATGAAAGTATAAGTACCTAAAATTGCTACTTAAATACAATATTCTGAGTATTAGTAATTCATTACTTCCACTGTACACACGGAGAGCTATAGTGATGACATACAGAAAAAGTATTGAAGTACAATGTATGAGCATATAATTGTTGCTTTATTTTTACCTGATTTTCAAGGTTTCATTGTTTTTTTTCCAGCATTTTCTTTTGACAATTTTCACATTTTAGCAGTTTTAACCGTTTTGACTTTTTTTTTTTAAACAGTTTGTGTCTTTTTTTCTCCTATACATTTTATTTTCTTTTAGAAATCCTTTTAAAGCCTTTTTAGCTGCCCCCCCCCCCCCCCCCCCCCCCCCACACACACACATTTCTTGTGGTTTTAGCTCTTTTTGTCCTCATTTTTTGTCCTCATTGTCACCACTTTTTTAAAAGCCCTTTTTAGATAAAAGTCTTTTTGAAAATGACTGTGTGCATATCTAAATGCACACAGTCATTTTCATTTAGGTAAGATTTTGTGAAAGGTTCAAGGGGCCGAAGGTCGCAGATCCCTGAATGATCCAACCTTATCCTGACTTGTGATTGGATGATTGTGACTGATCATGTAAAAATCACTGTGGTTGTTGAAAAAGACAAAACATGATTTAAGTAAAGTCCAGCTGGCCTAATAGGCAAACAGACATGCAATGTTCATCAGTCGAAGGAGTGAGTTTACCCTCACTGTTTCTAACCGGAATCGAAAATTCAAGCACAGGTTTTGTTGAAGATCCTGCACAGATAAGAAAAGACAACAATGATTAGTGGAAAACAGATCCAGGCTGTAAAACAGACCCAGGCGGGTATATTGTGGTGGCCTTGGGTGACCTTATACTCAAACTACCACTCCTCCCACTTTTACACGTCTTTAACGCAGCTTCAAAAGACCAGAGTGACTCCAGCGTGTAGGCTGGGCTCACAAACACCACGCTAACAACACGTTACACTCCTAACATGCCAGACGCTCGTAGAGTGAACTCAGTGCCGGGACATGGCGCAAAACAGAAAACCCACAGGATGAGAAGACGGATGGAGATGTTCAACAACAAAGTCCAAAAACAGGAATTCAAGCTTAATTGGTGACTTTAAGTTCCCCATAGTTGTGAATGTGTGTTACTGTCTGCCTTATTGTGTTAGTCTTGCCTCCACTCAACCAGCTGGGATCGGCTCCGTCCACCATTAACCCTAACCATAACAATAACCCCCAGCCGGATAAAAGGTGTATGTGGAAATAGATTTTGTGTGAATGAGTGATACTTAAAAAAAAAAAAACAAGCGTTAATACTGGTTTTATGCAAATTTTGTAAAAACAAACCCAGGTGTCTGCAAGCTTTATGACTAAAACAGACATTCTTTTTGATTTTCCAACAAATCAAAGATACATGGAGCCGCAAAAAATATTTAATCTTTAAAACGAGGCGAACACAGCTTCAGGGGTTTCTTATATACATTAGTTTTGAAACAAAAACTATATCTTATATTGCATTTATGAAGTTGAAAAGGATGGTAGACATTTCATTGCGTTTTTGGTTGTTTTCAGAAAATGTTGTCATTTTAGAATCGAATCGAATAGAATAGAATTTAAATACTTTATTAGGCCCAGAGGGAAATTCCTTGAAGCATTGTTCCACACAAAGTACTTATATATAAAGTTGAATATCAAATGAGACAGGATAAAAATGTAATTTTAAATATTAACATCTATAAGGCATAACGGTGACTAATACAAGCACAGAAGGGATGTAACGAAGCAAAACTTTTTCCTCATTTGGAAATTTTGATAATTTTACTCCGAACTGCGCTACATGCTACATGCTACATGCTACATGCTACATGGTTAAAGTGTTTCAGGACTCACACACCAGCAACGCTGCATGCTATATGCTACATGTCAAAGAGTTTTGGGGCTTACACACCAGCAATGCTACTTGCTACATGCTAGAGAGTTTTGAGGCTCATACTCCAGCAATGCTACATGCTACATGCCAAAGAGTTTTGGGGCTTACACACCAGCAATGCTACTTGCTACATGCTAGAGAGTTTTGAGGCTCATACTCCAGCAATGCTACATGCTACATGCCAAAGAGTTTCGGGGCTCACACTCCAGCAATGCTACTTGCTACATGCTAAAGATTTTCAAGGCTCACACCAGCAATGCTACTTGCTACATGCTACATGTTAAAGAGTTTCGGGGCTTACAGACCAACAATGCTACATGCTACATGCTAAAGAGTTTCCAGGCTTTTCCCCAATCATGTTCTAGGTTTCAATTAATAAACCACAGGAAAAATCCTAAAAAGTTAAAGGTCATGAAAATTCATCCAGATCTAGCAATTTGACGATGCATTAACCTTGAATATTAAAACGTTTCGGGATGGGATCGGTATTGGCGATACGAGCCCTGAATTTACTTGGTATTGGATCGATACCAAATCTCACAGTATCGCACACCACTACCAAAGACAAGCTAAAATTCAGACAGTGACACATTTGGGGCGATGATGACCACTGCTGCTGCGACCTGTTTGTTATGTTTACATGTCACGTGACTCGTTGGAAAAATGTAAAAGTGTAAAGGCCAAGTCTTACTTTCCGCGCACAGACCAGAGTAACAGACAGCAACAATGGACGCCTACTGAACGCTTGTGTGAGGAGATCCGCCGTTATCTCCGTCTGCACAATCCCAATTCAAAAGAATATAAAATTAGCCAGACGGCCCAGAACTTCATGGAGTGACATATAAACAACTTTCGGGAAGGAGGAGAACGCCGGCCACCAGAAGTGGAAATATTACCGGGATTGTTTGGTTATGTTATGGAGCGCGTATGGACGTTTTTAGACTCCTCCCCTCCACGCCAAAAGAGAGACAGAAAGTTGTAATCGAAGAAAAAAATGATCTCCGAAAAAAATATTGTAAAAAGAAAAGAGCTCTGACGTGTCTCTCTTTTTCAAAGACAAATATTATTTTTCAATAACAACCTGCCGTGTCCCTGTTTCAGCGCCACACGTTTAGTTTCATTAACGACTCTCTTTTGTTCTGCTGCAGACGCGTAAAAGCCCCCGAACCTCACTTTGGATACCACACACACACACGCACACACACACACACACACACACACACACACACACACACACACACACACACACACACACACACACACACACACACACACACACACACTCCATTCATTGCGGTGGGAGGCGGACGGAGCTCCTCAGTGGAACAAACCCGCTCCGACCGTCGCTGCTCCGGCTTCACTTCTCTCCTCGCTCCGCTGATTTATTCTGGATTTTGTATTGTTTTTATTTTTTTGCAGCTTGTGGCTCGTGTTGAAGCTGCGAGCATGCAAAGCAGCGACCGCAACCGAAACAAGGACGCAGCGGCAACATGGACTTGTCGGCAACTTATCTTGTACAAATGCACTTTATATTTATTCCTCCTAAGTCTGGAACTGAAGAGGAGCCTGACGGGTGAGGAAAGAAACAAACCCACTCGCTTCACTTCATTCACGGAGAAGTTTTTTTGGGGGGGGGGGGGGGATTGGAGGGAAGAGATTGTCCTTCGGCTGCATGCGTTTGCGTTTGGTTTGAGGACTTTTTGTTTGGGACAAATGCGTGTGAGCGCTGCGTAAATGTGGATTCGGTGCGTCGGTTTGCCACGAACCAAAAGTCCGAGAGCTGAGTGGAACCAGATGTGGAGAGAGAGAGAGAGAAAACCAGAGGGGGGTGGAGGAGGGAGGGGAGGAGTTGTAGAGCGGCTCCGGGATTACTGGCTTCTATTTATGCGTAAAAGTTGATTTGAAAGCACCGGCGGAGTCGTTTCTTGTTTTCGTGGCGTTTTTGGTCGCTTTGAGGCCGAGGCTGCGGTGACGCTTCGTTTGGCACCCCGCGGCCAGATGTGACCTTTGCGTCCTGCTACAGGCTGCAATTAACACATTGAGTGCAGCCATGAACAGCTTCCAGACCACTGCAGCGACACACACGACAGCAAAATGTAGCACTTCTTACCCAGCTAAACTTTATTTATTTATTCTTTGCGTTATTGCCACACAATGATTTATTTTAACATTCTCATTTTAAAGTCGCCCAGCTTCTCAGGCTTTTCTTTTGTAGAGCTGTAAATAAATGAGGGAATACTTTCAAATCTAGGTCAGTTTAGGTCCTGCAATGAGAACACCATCAGCATTCTAACCATAGAATAGAATAGAATAGAATAGAATAGAATAGAATAGAATAGTAATACTTTGTTGATCCCAGGAGGATGTTCTTGTAATCGCACCACACAGAATAAATAGAAGTTAAAATATCGATACAGCAAAGCCAAGTTAAATAAGTAATATGAAATGTTATTATATACACGGTTAAGCAGAAAAACACAAACACTATTGACAGGGAGGAGTTATAGAGTTTTATGGCAACAGGAATGAAGGATCTCCTGTGTAGTGACCTTTGGTGGTAATAGTCTGTTACTGAAGATGCTGCTGCTGCAGACCAGGACATCATGGAGGATCGTGGTCGCCGCCGCACACTCATGGAACACCTTCAGCACAGTCCTCAAAAAAATAGATGACTTTGGCCGTTTATAGTCTTCACGCACCAAATATTTATAATTCTCCACATTGTATGGAGACAGAAACTGACTCATGAGGCTCCGTTCACACTGCAGGTCCTGATGCTCAATCTCGATTCATCAGTGTGAACAGCGTCCGACCCCAAAGGGACTCTGCACGTGCAGAAGAAGGCGCGACGTCACGCCGAATTCGCTGTCTATAGAAGTAACTATGGATGGAGATTCACTGACACAAAACCTGGCAATTTTTTCAACGAGGACAGCAACACGGTGTGCAAAAATCAGAATTGCAACGTTCACACTATTACGAAACAGATCGGATATGAGTCACTTGTTGGGCAGAAAATCAGAATTGTGTTTCATTTGCCTGCAGTGTGAATGTAGCTTAACATGGTCATTCCCTAAGTAGACACAGCTGCTTCCTAAATAATCTTCAGCTCTTTCCTATGAATTTTTACGAAGCTTAGTCTCCTATTTTTGAAACGTCCATCTGTCATCAAATCTCTCTCCCACCACTGAATCCCCTGTCAATCACTTTTAGTCCAAATGGATGAGACGCTATAAGATGTGAGGGTTTGCCCCGTTTTGCTGCCCGGGTTGTTTCTCGCTGACGGTACCTTTAAACCCATGCTCTCCCACAGTTTGATGAGTTTGTGTGAAAGAGGAGAGAAACCTAGGCTGCCTGATATACTGGGAACTGATGTACGTCGATGCTTAATGGGTAGAAATGCAGCATTCACAGTTTATGTGTGAAAGTACAATCTAACATGCTGAAAATAAGTTTCTATTCTAATTCTACGAAGGTGCAGGCAGTGATCAGTTCTCCATTCGCAGCGGAAATCGACGTTGGGTTTGATTTCGCGCTGATGTAACAGCTGAAAACACACGTTGTTTACTCCACACCGTCCACCAGCGTGGGAGTGATGGAAAGTTTCGACGGCATGCAGTTATTCTCACTCTGGTTTCTAAATCCGAGCCTCTACTTTGCTCTTCTTGTCTTCGAGTGTGGCTCCAAAATGCAAATATATGCACTTTTCTCCAGTGGGCTGCCCCCCCCCCCCCCCCCCCCTCTCCACAGTTTGGGTTTCTTCAGAGGACAGGCCGCCATAAAACACCAATGAAACAAACACAGCAGGCTGGAATTTCCTGTCTATTTGCTGGTTACTGTTTTATCACACTGACCTGTTAGTGTGTTTCCATCACAGACATCTGTTATAATAAGTTAACAGGAAGACGCTTACATCTCCAGATTGGTTCTAGACAGATAAGAATCCAGCTTCATTTTGTCTGAGAGATGAAGAGTCTGAATCCACCAAACAGGGTAAAGTGTGTTGATGAGTCGTCCATATTTTCAAGTGGGTTTTTTCCAGGGATGACCTTACTGAGGAGGTGGAGGTTCTGGGAATATCATCCCCTCTCAGCCAGCACTGCTGGTTGTTCTTGGCCGTGTGCTTTTTGGGTCTCTCCCTCTTCGTACTGGAAAAAGAAAAGAGGTGACAGGGCAGAGAAGAGGATGGGATCACAGCAGGAGAGCTGTTGTGGCTTAGCTTTTCACGGGGGCTCAATGGCTTAAAGTTAATCTGGAATTCTGCACTCTCTCCGATTGCCCCGCGACTTTTTCCTCACAGCGAACATCCAAGTCGTGACGCCTTCCGGGACGAGCGTGAAAAACTTGTGTTTGAGTTTCACTCGTCGACTCTTTCCAGAGTGTCCCGCATCCGAGCGGCATTAAAGTACTGAAGTCAATTCAACACAAAGTCTTTACCCGGTGAAATTCTTCTGATTTGTTCATCCCTCTTTTTTTTACTACTTATTGTGATTTAAAAGGCCGCAGGATTGGCAGTTTTTTCCAGTTTCCCTGTATGTTTTTGATGGCAGAAGAAGTAGCTCATGATACAAACATGGTGAATCTTTACTGCGAGTAAACACTCACTCACACAAAGCTCAATGTTTTTATTTTTTTGCTTTGGAATGATTGTTTTGAGAAGTTTGCCTGCCAGATCCTTTGAGCACAGGAATACGAGGGTTAAAAAAAAAAAAGAAAAAAGAAAAAAAAAGCTCTAATTACCTGTAGACGTGTCTAAACAGCATCAGAGTGAGTTAGAGGCATGTTGCCTTGTTGACGAGTCACCGTTTCTCTGAGTTTAAAGTGTTGTCTGGCCATGAGAAGTAATATTGTGGCGTATTGACGTCATTGGCTTCTGCTGTGGTACAACACAAATGTGTAATCAAAGGGGCAGTGAAACTGGAAAATAATTTGTTTAATTCTTAATCGCAAAATGTGTAAAGCTTTGAATCTTGATGGGAACAATATCATCATCTTATTATCTTCATCATTTTACAGTTGTGTTAGTTGTTATCAGCCGAAAAAAGATTTGATCTGACGAAAGTTTGAAGGATTTTTTTCCAGTCAATGGATTCACCAGACACTCGTTTCCCAGCTTTGGATTATGTTGCATTCATAATAGTGAATAAGATAAAAGTGACTCGTGCTCCTTTCAGACAATCGACTCAAGTAAACAAGACCGTAATCGAGCAGCAGAACGATGGAAGGCTTTATAACAGGAACAGGAGGGATGATAGTGTCTGATTACACAGAGCTCAGCCAAATTTGTGCTGAACGAGTCTTTTTCTTGGTTTTGCCATCGAGCGAAGGAGCGAACGCAGCTACGTGTTCGTCGCCTCCTCCAGATCGCGGGGACTTTTCTTTTTTGTTATGGACTTCTTTCATTGTCTCTGTGTTTCGAGAAAACTAAACGGGAGATTTGAAGAGTTTTGAGTTAAGAGGGAGGAAACAAGGGATTTAGGCAGACCGTGCTACCGACAAGTGAGAGTCGTGTTTTTCCACCCAAAGCCTGGTGATCCTCCACAAACACTCGACATCCGGGCCTCTTACAGAGCCTGGCGAGAAGGAACGCTAAAAGTTTTGCTCCTTGTCTACCCCAACTGGAAGAGTTTAATATGCTTTTCTTCACACAACTATATTAACAACCGATTCAGACTATGTGAGCACAATATGCTGTATTGACTCTGTTGTACACATCAAATCTTTTCTTGTTCTCTTTCAGTAAAGTCAGTTTTTAATGTCAGACTGCAGCTATTCCGCACATGGACGCGCTATAGAAACACAATCTGTCACTTCCTTTACTTTGTAGTCAAAACACTGTAAAATTAAGTCGCTCTTGGCTGTAAAATTCTCAGTGAGGATTAACTTTGCCGCCAGGCATTTGTTTGACAGTCGCTTGAGAGAGTGGCCGGGGATCAAAATGAAGTGTGCTGTAAGAAAATCCAACATCATCAAGTTAGGAACCAAGTCTGAGGATGATGACGAGGAAGCTGAAATCATGCGACTTCAGTTAAATAAGCAATAATCTAAGATAATAATGATAATGTGTCCTATTCTATTTGTTTATTCTGAATGTAAATATCGCGATAACAAGAATATTGTGCAGGTCTATTCAAATATAATCGTGAAAACCTGAACCTCTTTCCTTCCCTCTTACTGAAAATACCATCCAAAAACACTTCATTATAAAGCCGTAGCCTCTTGATATTCTCTCGGTGAGTTAAGCAAGACAAAGCCAGAAGTAAGTTTTCACTTTCAGGTCAGCAGCAGAGTCGTGGTGGTGTAATAATGTAATAGCACTGAATTTATAGTAGCAGTGTGTTTATTAGGTGAGGGGAGTCGTGGTATATTAAGCCCAACAGGTCTGTATCGCCGGGGTTCTTGTGCAGAACAAATAGAAAAGAAAAAACAGGAAAAGAAAGAAAACCACATCTTTTTGGGAAACGGGTGTTGGGTTTTGTTCCCGAAACTCCAGTCACCGACGCTGGCTCGCAGCCACAACAAGTTCAGCAGTTTCCTTTCTGCTTACGTCTGATTTACTTGAGGTGTTTCAAGACGTACATGTGAAAATCTGAAGGCGAGTTTTAGCCCAAGTGTAGTTTTATCATTGGTTAGCGTTAGATCCGGTAAAAATAATTACTTATACCAGCCAAATGTATGTAGTTCCTGTGCTCATTTCATCTTCTCTCTAAGTCAAATCCCACAAGCACCAACTGCTTCTCCCTGTACGGTTAATGAAGAGTGAGAGTCCATCCAGGTTGAACTCTTACACTTCTTTTCTCTAATTACTTCCCTTTTTGTCGACGTGTATGTCGGATATTGGAGTTTGGTTGTATTATTGGAGGATTAATACCACTGGCTTGTGCTGAGGCTCCAGCCTCCACCGATCAAATTAACCCTCCATCCATTAATAGAGATATCGATCCGGTGTCTGACCTCGCCTCCTGCCACATCAGCTGCTGACACTAAACTCTCTTTTCTCATCAGCGTTATTGACCGCCGCCGTTGTTTCCCTCTCTCCGCACAGCGCCGCTGGAGTCTGACGACTTTGCTTTCTTCCTTGAGGGCGCTGACGGGTGCCTGGGCGTGCGGGATCACTCCCTCTTCCTGTCGCCCTCCTGTGAGGAGGCCAGCCAGCGCTGGAAGTGGGTGACCCGGGGTCGCCTGTTCAACCTCGGGTCCTCGCTGTGCCTGGGCATGACCACGGGGAACTCCACCCACAGATGGGACAACAAGTCTCCCTTCGGCGTGTACACGTGCGACCGCGAGCCGCCCCGGGTGCGCTGGACCTGGAACTGCGGCCAAATGCTGGAGCACCTGAACAGCTACCTGCCGTCGTCCTCCGTCTTGAACGCCTCCTTCCCCTCCTCCACCTCCAGCTTCAAATGGACTCTGTACGGCGGCTTGGAGGACCTGTGCTCCAAAACATATCGAGGTAGGAGTTCTGTCGTCTGCACGCTCCGATTTATCTGATGAAAGGTGCTCGATCAAACAATCACCGAGTCATCCTGGATTCAGTATATTTCAAGCTGAAATACTTCAGGATTCCACCAGCCAACATTACATTCTGTGTTTGATGCATGATCGAATCGACCGATCCTTTTTTATTAGTAGCATAATTACAAAAACAGAAAAACAAGTTATTATGTGCATAAAGTAAAAAGGAGTGAATTTGATGTGCGAGTATTCGCACTATCCTGATGTTTGAAAAACATTTGACACCAGATGAAGAGATGAGTTAGTGAGTCATCAAAAGGTATTCTCACATATCCAGTCTCCCCTGAATGGTCTTTAATTCAATTCTTAAAATTTATTAGGGAAAAAAAATCAAACACAGAGCTCATTCTGATCCTTTTTCATATCGCAACTTCCTCTCGAGAGTACATGCGAGATTTTGACTGGTACAGATGTTAGGCGCACATTGATTGGCTGCAGGAGCTGTCAGTAACAACGATAGCATAGCGATAGCGATAGCGATAGCATAGCGGTCCTTTGCTCACATGAAAAATAAAAATAAAAAAACAATTGTTAAGCTGTCTCCAAACATCCAAATGAAATGAAATACATGGCCATTTGAAAATCACGTGTGGGTCTAACGTTTATACTAGTCTCGTTAGCGGCTAAATTTAACAGAAGTGGGTTTATGATATTAGCTTCCTGTGTTGATGACAACACGAGAAACACAATCAAAATCTCCCATTTGTGGACGATTCTGGTTTGAACGAAGACCCCAAAGCTCAAAAAACTCATCCACTTTTAATCTCCAGATTTTCAGCTGAGATCCCAAACCAACATACATGTTTTAAAAAGGAAAAATGTGATTTCCGGGTGATGACTCCTTTATCATGTAGCTCAGGGATTTAATAAGAAATGTAATAAATATCATGAGAGAAGATTGTTTTTTTATGGCTTCTTCAAATAAAGTCTCTGATCTGATCTTCATCTATGTAATAAGTGTCAAAACACACATTGTATTCAAGAATAATACATTGGAAGACGTGTCAACATTTCTAAGAATTATACATCAAATAGTCTCAGATTGAGGGAAATTACGTGCCATCTTTTCCTACTTAACGTAGCTGTATTGCTCAAACGCCTGGCTTAAGGTCTGGGCTCTCACATGTCCACTACGAAAGGCAGATTCCCTTTGTTTCACTCTGTGGTGGAGAAACTTTGATGCTGAGGGTTTTTTTTGTTATTGCTGAACCTTCGTCACTAATCGTGACGCTGCAACAGACAGTGAACCGATTGAACTTTCTGCCGTTCAGCACACAGCAGAGAAACATCATGTCGGTGTGAGTGGCTTTATTTCAGTTAGTTCAGCCTCGTTTGGATTCATTTCTCCGAGGTACTTCCTATACTTATTATAATATCTCCAACTGTGGGCAGATTCATGTCTAAACTCTTTGAAATTACTTTTCTAATTCTTCCCAGCTTTCTTTAAAGTTCTTCATGACTTTCCTGAGCTCTCCTGGAATAGCTGAATAGCAGGCCTGTTTTCTCTGTTTCCCATTATTCAAAGTACACCCGATCTCATCTTATTAATTTGACTTTGGTTTTGCCAACTCCTGAATCCAGTGAGCTGTTGTTGATGTCATTCTCCTCGAGGGCCTCGTCAAAGTCGGAATGATGAAGAACAATACAATGTCTGTGCTGGTAGTCCAAACAGAAAGAGTTGTCGATTAGATGAAGCTTTACGACATGTTTAAAATGAGCATATACAAATATATTTGTACTTTGAATTAGATTTTCTGCTTTTTCTTCCCCCAATATAGTTTTTCATTTAGTTTGACCTGAGTATGACATAGAACTATCAGTTCGATCAGAGATCATCTATCGGTGTTTGTTAGTGTGCAGATGGATTGAACACCTGCGTGCCGCTGCGTTTCAGCAGATAGCCGCTCTGTTGTGCACATCACACGAGAAAATGTTGCTCTAAGGAAATGTTTGAGGGCAAGTGGCAGTCCGCCAGCCACCAATCCAAAGAAAACATTGTCCGTGTTGGTATTCTCCAGTAAACACACAGATTTCCCCGGTTCCCTCAAGTATGTGCATATTTATTTATAGTTTTCACCCTCGATTAAATCCATCCGTGTCCAAGCCATTATTACCTATACAACATGTCATAGCTGTATTTACAATCCATGCTGTGATGTGGAAAACTGCAGTTAGAATCAGATCCACTATTAAATTCAACCCAGAACCCCCCCCTTTGCAAATTTTTTTTTCAATCTTTCCTCTCTTTTGCATTCATGTGGCAAATGAAGTGGGTGCAGTGCCACTTTTTAACTTTAAAGCGCCGATCTTCACAAGTTTCTTTGTGGAGTGGAGCTGTCTCTGCCGCGGAGGAATGCCTATGACATTAGTCAGCCGAGGAGCAGCTCGCTGCAGCCAGCCGGCGCTGGAGACGAGTGGGAAGCTCCAGAAAGCTTTTTTCCTCCCTGGTTTTAACATGTCTGCCCTACTTTCCACTGCAACGCTCCAGATTCAGCCGCTGCTTCTCGCTCTGTTTTACACTCCATACCACACTTGTGGAATGTCGAGGCTCGGACGGCGAGTGGAGGGAGTTTGGTTGAGCCGCATAAATCAGCTGAACTTGCCTAAGTTCAGGAAACTCGAATGAAACAGGCGAGAAGAGATGAGAAGAGAAAATCTTTTGTCCCGTTGTTTCAGAAACAGCTTGAAAATGTTGAGCAACTCCAGCTGGAAAGGTATGGGTAGTGATTGAGAACTGAATACATTTATTCAATCGAATAAATAAACAAACAAATAAACAAACAAACAAATAAATAAATAAATAAATAACTAGATAAATAAATAAATAAATAAGTTTCAAAATATATTATTTTCCTCCGAATATAGAAATATTTCCATTTTAATGTTTGGAAGAATTTGTGAACCACTTTGAATTGTATTTCATTATTTAATCATTATTTTTAATTGATTGATTGATTGTGTAAATATTATTTTTTTAAATTATAGTCAATGAATTGTTTTTACTTGAAATTCATGATAACATGGAAACTTTAAGGACATATAGTAAAACTATTCATGTCATAAAAAGTCGTAAGATCATTTTTTGAAATAAAATAAAAATAGAATAATATTTACTTTCATTAGAATGTTTTAAAATCTTTTCATACAGAGTATAAAAAGTGTTAAAATACAAAACCTCTAGCCTATTTTTATCCGCTTCCGTCTACTGACCACTGTGTAACTCTGCTGTTTGGACTGTAACAATATCCTCTGTTTTTCACCGTGTGTTTGATTGTTCAAGCTGCTGAGAAAACATATGAGGTATTTCAGCTCAGCAAAGTTCACGGCCGTAGCTTCAGAGCAGGATTGTCTCTGCTGGTGATTAGCACGCAGGCAATCAGCAATCTGTCTCATGTTTGCTCTCTAGAGATCTACACGATCCAGGGGAACTCCCACGGCCGGCCCTGCTACCTGCCGTTCCTCTACGACGGCCAGTGGTTCCACAGCTGCACGGGCATCGGGCGCGAGGACGGCCACCTGTGGTGTGCCACCACCTACGACTACGGCAAAGACGAACACTGGGGGTTCTGTCCCGTCAAGAGTGCGTTGTCCACCAGATTTGAAAACGTTGCCTGTTGCTGTTTCATCCTCGTGGTTTGACCGACCCCTCACCCTCACCCCACCCCCTTTCATCCCGCAGGCGGCGGCTGCGAGACGTTCTGGGATACCGACCCGCTGACAGACAGCTGTTACCAGTTTAACTTCCAGGCGACGCTGTCATGGAGCGAGGCCCGGATCAGTTGCCAGCAGCAGGGGGCCGACCTGCTCAGCATCACCAAGCTGCACGAGCAGACCTACATCAACGGTAAAGGGTTCACACCGACCTTCATCTTCTCAGTCCTGTTGAACAATTCTAAAAAGGATTGGGTGTGATCGAAATAAAAACACCCAGGATATTTCTTAAATCAATGTTTTCTTCACAATAAAACACATGACATGACTGTTTTGTGGTACGGTAGCATCATATGGTAAAACTAGAACATTTCAGATGAAATCTTGTGCATGCCTTCCGCTCACTGCCGACTCTTTTCTCACCAAAACCCCACCTGATTGATTTTTTTGCCATTTCTTTCTGGAAACGGTTTGCTGAATCATTAACAAAAGTCATAGCACACTGTTTATGAAGTTTTCACATGTTCTGATGTGCTTTTTGTGTACGCACTCCCGATGATAAGGGACTAGTTACGCGCCAAACATTTCCGTGGAAGAAAAAGATTAAATTTGAACGGGTGCCTGGGACAGTAATCTTTCCGCCTTGCCTCCTAAAGAAGCAGGCACACAGAAACAAAGTTGGGATAGAGCAGAGATGTCAAAAGTTTAGCCTTGTTTTAATGCAGAAAAGTAAAAGTACACATCCAATGTACATTTCACACAACATATGGCAACTTAAAATTCCTTTGAAAAAGCTGCAATCCTCTTTAGCACAGAGATTCTCTTCACGCTGATGATGAGAAAATCCTGGTGGCTTCTCGGGAGGTGAAGCTCTGTGCATGTTTTAACAAACTCACTCATGCTGATGTAATATTGCTAATTAAAAGGTAGCTATCCTTCACTGCAGCGTCTCAAACAAGCGTCTATCTCACTATTAGCAATGACTTTTATAAAAAGAAAAAAAAAGAAAAATTTCTTTCTGCAGTCGCTTTAGGACCGTGGGACGCATGAATTATACCTCTGGTGTAGAGGCAGCTAGAAAAAGCACTTTTTCATTTGAAAATAGCAGCTTGCAACAGTATAAAACTAGCCATTCGGAATTTAGGTATTGATAAAACACAATTTCTCCAAATTCTGGATGAAGTTTGAAAAAATATTGAAAAAGATGGATGTAAGGAAATCAGATAATCTGTGTGTATCATCCTCAGACCTTCAGGAATTACTGGACTAATAGCAGAGATGATTCTATATACATAAGCATGTTTTCAATTACAATTCAGTTTTTGGGAATTGGGTTTTACAAGCTTTATTAAGAGAGACAAATAGTTAAAAGTTGACTATTAACTGTTAAAAGACATTAGTTATCATTGTGGATAGATGATTTAAGTGACTCTGCCTTACTTGAAGTGGAGTTTCAATGTAACTTTCACTCCATAGCGGTTATAAAAGCCTTGATTTCCTTCTACAAACCTAATATTCATGACTTAATTACATGTCTGTCCATCAAGCTTTTGTCTCGTGGCTGCCCTGTGAGAAGCATCAAGAGGATTTTAATAACAGTGAAATTTGCCGCGCACAAACACAGATTGTTTCGTTTGCATATTCACTCTCCCAGCAGGAATAATTGATTTTTTCCGCTGGTTGTTTGACCCTTTTGCCAATATTAGCCCACATTTAGACTAATCTTATATAATGTTTCCCGGGCCGGTGCAGCAGTGGCAGTCACGTCAAAGTGGAGAAAGCGTTCCCTCCATGAGCTTGTTTCATATCATTTACACAAGGAGTTTTCTCTCCGCTGCAGGTTTGCTGACTGGCTACAGTGCTGCTTTGTGGATTGGCCTCAATGACCTGGACATCCATGGAGGCTGGCAGTGGGCCGACTCCTCGCCACTCAAATATCTCAACTGGGAGCCAGGTTAGGCTGTAAAAACAATCCAGGCTTTTTCTGCCTTTTTAGAGCATCAAGTGTGTGTGATCCTTTTGTTAAAAATATGTTTATTTCCCACTGAAGGCTGAGTGAGCATGCGTGCACGTTTTTAGCAGCGCTCAGTTCAAACGCCCGTCTGGCAGCTCTCCAGGACAACCGCAGTATTTCTGTGTTGACCCTTCGAGTATGTGGGGATCAGCACCTTGGGGTGAGTGTTTTTATGAAGAATTCTTTTTCTTATTATTGCTCCGTCTCAAGACCAGCCAAACCACGCAGAGGAGGAGAACTGCGCTGTGATCCGAACAGAGTCATCGGGCCGTTGGCAGAACCGTGATTGTTCTGATGCTCTGCCGTACGTCTGCAAGAAGAGGCCCAACGCAACCCTGGACCCCTTCACCACCGGTCAGTGGAAAAGTCTTTCGTGCACCAGTTATAGCTCACCACCGAGGACTTTGATGGGGTTCTTATTAATGTCTTTGCTTCCGCAGATTCGTGGGCAGATGATGAGAAATATGAATGTGATGTGGGCTGGCAGGCCTTCCAGGCTGGATGCTACAAGCTCGCTTCAGAAAAGACCGACTGGGACGCGGCTCAGAAAACGTGCCAGAAAATGGAGGCCAACCTGGTCAGCATCCACACGCTGCCGGAGCTCGAGTTCATCCTGCGCATCCTGAAGAAAGGTCCAACAAAACACAAATACATCTTTTACTTTGTGCATAATCACTGTGTTCTCCTCAAACAAGCGTTTCAAAGGGCCTGTATTTTAGAGTTTTGGTGTCAGAGGTCCAACAACAAGGGTTTCAAAGTGTATTTTTACAAATCCAGGTCCTGAATTTCAGTCTAAAAGTCCCCCCGGTGAGCTCTACTGAGAACAGGCTGTTTCTGTGTCTGTCTGTGCCTACTCCAGGCCCGTCTCAGCGAGAAGAGCTTTCTGGTGTTTCAGATTAAGTGGTTTCCATGTTCACTGATGACCCTTTAGTGTCACTTTCGCGTCATTAAAACACCCAACAGAAATTCGTAGCTTTCCTTGCCAATGCTGTTTGACAGCAATTGTACCTTTTGTGAGTTCTACTTTAGTATATGCTGTTCTGAGCAGCCACGGTTATTCATGGTGGATTTATCGCTACGACTCCTGCTACTGTTATGGTTTTTCATATTATACTGATTTTACTCAGCATATCAGTAATCTTTGTACATTTTTATTGGGCGCGGGTCAAAATGACTATCATTTACAGGATGGAGTGGTTATTTCTCTGCATGACATCATGAGGGGAAAATCACTGATTTGCCTGTATGGGCACACATTCGTTAAAACGTGGAGTAAGCAAAGTGATGGAGGTTACAAACTTTCTTCACTTCTGGGGCCTCATACACAGGCTATGGGGACACAGATTACTGCTAGAAAACCATTAGAAATTGAATTCTGCATAATATGGGACCTTTAATCTCAAACTGGACATCTCTAACACGGCTGGCTTCAGGGTTCAATGCCTGTGTTAGAGCTTTGCCTTCAGAAGCTGAACTGAAGGAATAAAGTTGGCAGTTTGACAGCTTTATAAGCATTCTAGACATGGAAGCCAGGGAGTTTGACATTTGTTGCACGAATGTGAAATTAAATATTGTCACGCTCAGCCAAGGACAACCAGAGAATAGGAGTGCGTGTCAGTAATGTCGAAGTCCAGCAAGTTAAAACAGAGGTCACTCAAATCTCTGCTATTGTTCAGGTTCAACTTAAAGTCAACACATTGTAAAAGTTAAAACAGCTTTTTTGCAGATTTGCATGGTTCGTTTAGCGGGTGAAAGGCCACAAACAGGGTATTGAAATGAAAGAAAACGTAAACTCATTGGGCTTATGTGATTTTCCATCCATTGATTTTTACCTGGTTTTATCCAAGTTGGAGTTGTGGTGGGCTGAAGCTGATCCCAGCTGACTATGGGTGAAGCAGTCCATCACTGGGCAAATAGAGAGAGACAGAAAGTCACACGCGCTCACATTCACACCTGTCGCTTTAGAGACGCTGGACTGGGATGTAGACTTGAGTACCTCGAGTAAAACCTTCCATCCATCCATCGATCCATCCGTCCATCTATCCATTCATCCATCACTTCAAAGGTCTCATTCATTAGTGTCTCAGACTCCAACGTCAGCAGTAATGGCCGACCTACAGAACCGCAGTGTGAGGCTTTTCATAATAAGTGGCTGAACTGTCAGAATAAATTTGACATTTTGACAGATTTATGATTATTCCAGACAGTACAGTCTGTGCAATTCCGACATTCATTGCATAAATGTGAATTCAGATATCGTCACACTTGAGAAGGAGTGAGCGGGGATCAGAGGAGCTGCAGGTTCAAACAGAGTTCACTCAGACCCGTCAGGATACTTTGCTTTTGTTCTGATTCAACTTCAGACTCAAACAAAGCTAACATATAAGTATTTCAGCCGTCATTTGAATATAGAGTTTGGTAGTAAGTTTTTTCCATATTTTGTTGTAATTAGGGTAAAATCGATCAGATAAAAAACTGATGATGATTATCGATAGTTTTAAGCGATGGTTCCAAGTTATTTCCTCACATCATGAAAAGCTCCAAGCTGCATGGAAAAGGTTGTAGTTGGAGCTTATTTTGTCACCTCGTCTTGCCGTGTCTTCTCACAGACATTGAGCAGTTATGGATCGGGCTGCACGACACCGACATGCAGATGGACTTCCAGTGGACCGACCACACGCCCGTCATCTTCACCTACTGGCACCCCTTCGAACCCAACAACTTCCGCAACACCCTGGAAGATTGCGTGTCCATCTGGGGAGCTGTGAGTTGACCCTGGCTGTGACCCCTGAAGCCCCCTTCCCCCTGGGAGGGGGCGCCTTGATTACCCCTCACACTAACACAGCCTCTCCCCGTTGTGCCGCTGCCTCCTCCTCTTGTATATATTTACCAGCTGCGCTCCGTCTCTCTGTTTGTGTCTCGCCGCGCTGTGTGCAGGAGGGCCGATGGGATGACAGCCCCTGTAATCTGACGCTGCCCTCCATCTGCAAGAAACCAGGAACAAAGAGTGATGGGAAGCCACAGCACCAAGACTGCAAACAAGTACGGCCACTTTTCTCTCTTGGCATTCAACACTTTACACTTCATTTTCTCTCTGACATTTTGCGTTCATGGCTTATATCACTCAGATGTGTTTTACCTCCCTCCTATACTAGATATAGAGTTCTTGGTCCAAATATATTTCACACAGGATCAATCAGTCAGCCTGTTGTGTTTCTCAGCACATAATTATTGTTCTAAACACTTCAGCCGCTCCTTCACCCTTGTCCTCTGATCCTCGGGCTCCTCTTTCTCTCACCCTTACCCACCCAGACTGTTACTGTAACATGAATCACTCTCCTATTACACGGGCAGTTACAACCAGTCAACACCATTCTCTAGACCAGCGGTTTTCCACTTTATTTTCCTTGGACTCCCCCCAGATTGCCTTTAAGTAATGCCGTGGTCCCTCTATGATCTGTGATTCCTCCAAACACTGGTAGACACACCCACTCACACCAACACAGAAGAAACAGGAGCCCTATAAATGAAAGCATTTGGCCGCCTCCCAGGCCTGGTTTTGAGTCTATAAAGTGTCATGTTATGGTTTCTTTTGACAAGTTCAAATGCAGTTTAGTTAATCTCCATACAGACAAAGCCTTGGTCTTCCCCTCTCAAAGGGGTCCTGGAACCCAGGTTACACTCATTTTACCCTGGAGGGGCCAGAGCAGCAAATAAGTGGCCTGATAACCTATAACTCAGTGTTATTGAAAGGACAAATCGTTTGACAATGCAAGTTGTAATATCCTGCTGTGGCAACACTCATTGGATCCGGCTGATCAACAATTGTCATTCCATGCAGGATTAAATTGACGGTCTTCATCACAGACTTTTTGCTTCAGGATGGAAAGTGATATGTGACTTGTAGCATAGGAATGCTAACGTTAGCAGTAGTAACTGTTTCATTACATTAGAAGACGACGTTAATATTTGTAAGTTTTACAGTTTTCAGTGTCATCCTGCCAGATTAGACCATGAGATGGGCTCACAGTATGTTTGACACTGAGGCCAGTATTTACAGCGTGCAAACCGGGGGAATGTTTTTTTTTAAATTCATGTTACATCCAGCAGAAGAGGACATAATTATGCCCACATCTTTTTGTCACATCTGTCTTTGATTATACTGCTCATATTTCTCTCAACATTGGGCTTTAATCCCTCCCTGCCTGACCATCTCAGAAAATACTACATTTCTCTGACATCTGCCAAGATTCTGGCTCCATAGTCAAGTGGTGTATATTCCCAAAGTGTTGATTTATGATGGAAATGATCTGAAGTCGAGTGGTCGTGCTGCTTCTCAAATCTCCACACGGACGGACCCATTTGTTTAGTGTAATGAATCTCTAACCCGCTCTGTGGGGGGGGGGAAGCAAGGCATCATGGGGGGTAATGCGGCCGGGGGTCATTTTGCCATGACGGGCGCTGCGGGGTCCTGCAGGGGCTCACTTTGTCTCAGGCAGATGAGCACATGTGAAACAACAACAGCAGCACGGAGGCGGCTGACTGCTCCAGTAACCATTTAGCCGGTCTGGTTTCCGGGCTCGCTCCTCAACACATGTAATGGATCCTGTAATGTTGTCACTGTACGTTTTCACTGAAGCAGCGACTGAAAACAACAGCTGCTTCATTCCTGCTTTCTGTCTCTGGAGATAATCTTTTAATTAGCTGAACAATTAATTTGCTCGATGTATAACTGATACTGAGATAATGAAACACGAATATGATGCCAGAAGCAGTTTTTTGAGGGCGATCGAGCTATTGTATGTTTTTGTTGTGTTTTTTTAATTCTAATTTGTGTGTGTGTGTGTGTGTGTGTGTGTGTGTGTGTGTGTGTGTGTGTGTGTGTGTGTGTGTGTGTGTGTGTGTGTGTGTGTGTGTGTGTGTGTGTGTGTGTGTGTGTGTGTGTGTGTGTGTTTTGAGAGTTATTATGTAGAAAGGTTATAGGTTGTGATCAGGGTGTTATGACACTGGTTTGTGATGTAAGGTTTGCAGGAAATAAAAGAGAATCTAAGTCCTCGTAATGCATGAGGTTTTTAAATATATATAGGTGTGTAATATCTTTAATGTCATCACATTCGGGGAACTTATTCGGGGAATCTATTCCGAATACTTGCTTGAAGCCGAGATGAAACTAAGAGTTAAGTTCAGGTTTGAGTAATGACGGGTTAGGTAAGTAGATGTCATCTTCTAGTACACAAGTTTAAATGTGTTCAGGTTAGACAGTTTGTAGTTAAGGTGGAATTAAGATTAAATCTGCAGGAAATGAATGCAAGTTATGATAACATAACATTTCTCTCAGACGTTTAAGATAAGATATCACCATCCGCGCTCCAAATGCAGTTTTGGTCAGATAGTATGTCAACAACAAAACCAGAAAGTTCAACTCACGGCAGTTATAGTAATATTTATGTAGTATCAAATGATACGGTGCAATCTGGTAATAATAGGAGGGTTCATGGTAAATCTGAGATGATTATCATGGAACCCTGCTGTTTCCTTCAGATTAAAGGCGCTTTATACAAGCTTCAGCTTGTTTAATTGTGTAACTCACATGTTTGACTTGACTCCCACTGCTCTCAGAGTGTGGTTTTCCAGGCAAAAGCACCGAAACCGCTCCTCCAGACACAGTTAGCGACTTATGAAGCGTCCAGAGGCTGAAATACTTTCTTAACCTTCCACTGTCATGGGAAGGATGGATCCATTCAGCGCGTGGCTTGTTTCATTGTGTTTTCAGCTGTTTTGTGTGATAAGATGCTGGTTGATTAGGATTGATATCCAGTTTGGAACGCTCCGCTTCTGTATATGCTTGCAAGGAAATGCTAAGCGCATGTGTACGACATGGCCCTGTGTCCTGTATACATGCTATCAGCCAGAAGTTGAAGTAGGTTTTTGAGTCTAAGACAAAGAGTTCCAGCAGATCTGTAACCTCGGAGGCTTCTGTCCAGATGCCAAGTGTGGTTGTGCAAAAGAGGTTGGTTTTAATCGCTCAAAGCCGCATGTGACCTGTCTATTGCTATCATTCCTGCGCAAACGCCCGCCCCCGTCTGCGTGTTGGCGGCACTTTGCGTCTGTACACGTCCACAGCTACAGTGGGTGAGCTTTTCTCTGCATGTCCGGACTTGTTCTTTTCATTTGGCAACGGGAATTCTGAAAACCTCTTAACTCACTAATATTTTTCACAGCAATTATTTGAAATATGGCCTATGAGTGTGCTTCACTGTGAGGCCAGCTTGGCGAGATTGATAAACTCGGACTCTCATTGCAGTTGTGTGGAACAAACAGTCTTTAAACTCGGCGGATTCTCATACATTTGCTTATCTTTGTGTTTTCGTGCCAACTCACTCCTCTTTCTCTACATGGCTGAGTTAACATCTCTGAAATGTCTTGTTTTGATTGGAATCATATGGGGAAATATGGAATTTCCCCGTTTAATCTATCAACTGTTTGTAACCAGGTGACGAAAGTGCTCCAGCGTGCGAGCAGCAGAAGTGAAAATAGTTCAGGCACCCAACGTTAAGTATGGGAATTGATAAGGTTTTTACGGTTCCGATTCCATTTTCGATTCTGCTTAACGATTCGGTTCTTCATCGATGGTCATTTGGAAATGAAACCTGCCGTATGAGCAGCAGAGGACGTGCTGATCTCTGGGTTGAGATTCACTCAGCCGATCGAAAACGCGACATTCATTCAAAGTTCTCGGTGCTAATGTTTCTGCATATCGGTCGTATTTCCAACTTTTGATGGAACTCCCACTCTGCAAGTATCACAAGTTGCCCCGTTGTCGTCCTTTTTCCTGAAGTGGAGCCAAACCTTTGAGTGCGTGGCCGTTTGGGAGCCGTGTTTCCTGCTGGCTGCACTGGTGAATGACGTCGACGTCATTCGCACCCAGTGGAATCGAAAACAGAATCTTTTGCAAATTGGTCAAATGATTCCGAGGAATTGAAACACTGGGAACCGATTCTCAACAAGAACCAGTTTGCTATTACCATAACCGGATAGTAGTTTCTCTCATGATTTTAATTATTGCAAGAAACTCAATTTGACTCTGAAACAAAAACTTGCTGTCAGGTTTAGAGTTGATTATTGCAAAAAAGAAATCTTGTTATTACATGTAAATGTTTGTGTGGATACACACTACAGTGTAGTAAAGTGTAGTAAAGATTATACAAAGTAGTTTTCTCAAGCCTACAAGCCGGTAACAACCAATAATTAAATCATTTTGAACTTTTTCAATGTGATAAAGCCAACAATGTCATGTAACTAGTGTAATAGGATATTTGATCCATTATCGTAATAACATTTCCCCAATAGTGCAATAAGCAGCCAATAATATAATCATATATAAATAGGGCTGGATATCTTGGAAATAAAGATTCTATTACTACTGTGAGGTATTACTTTATTGGCTGTAGAATCACACTTACAGAGTATCTGGTGCCAAATGTCTGCAGCAACCTGCCATCGTCTCTGCTTCCTATTTATTCACAAAGCATCATTAGACATCCCTTTTTTTTTTTTTTTACTTTGTTTAATGGACTCAACGTAACTGCTGTGTGTCGGGTGAATGTGGCTGACCTGGTTAAAACATTTTGAAACTTCTGAAGTTGAACTCACAACATAAGAGAAGTGCATTTATGCTTCTGAATTTATTTCATGGTATTTTTAATTACTTGATTTTGTGGTGTTTTTATTTATGTATTCGCATCAGATTTCTCATTTAGAGTCAGAAAGGTTTCTTTACAACACTCGAAAATGATGCTTGGTGAAACACCTCATGTTATTTACGCTTTTAACATGAAATCTATGTCAGAAGTTGTTTTAACTACAGTTTATGTAGTAGCACATTTAAAGGCAGTTTTTTTTTTTTTTTGTTTGTTTATTTGAGGGTTATTTTTTTTACATCTCTCCATCCTCTAGGGCTGGAAGTGGCACAGTCCAGCTTGTTACTGGGTGGGAGAAGATCTGCTCACCTTTGACGAAGCCAGAAAGTCGTGCGAGGAGCACGACGCCACCCTCGTCACCATTACCAACAGGTATGTGCAACACACACACACACACGCACACACACACACTGACTCAGAGAGAGACCGCTCTGTTTTGCTTCATCGTCCCTTCTCGCTGTTGAAGGTTCGAGCAGGCCTTCGCCAACAGCCTGCTGTTCGGCCGCACTGGAGATTCCTTCTGGATCGGCCTCCGAGAAGTGGGAGATCACGGCTCCTTCCACTGGCTGAGCAGCGACCAAGTGTCCTACACCAACTGGAACCGAGACCAGCCGGGTACCCACCACACACGCCTCATTTGACAGGGATACATTTCCTGACCTGGTAACGTTGATCAACAAAAATCAGGCTGAATCAGTGCTTCTCCAGTAAGACCACACCTGTAAAATGTCTCTTTAATACCCGATGCATGCGTCGTTCCCATGTCTGTATCAGAATATTGACTGAAATCAGCTTCTTATATGTTGATCCACTTGTGATTTGGGATTTTATTATTGTGAGAATGTGGGAATGTTGAACCAACTCTACAGAGCGGCTGTAAAAGGGGAATGCTGAAAATATAAAACTATAAAAAGACTCACTAGATATTTCAAATTAAAAGCATCTAATTTTAGAAGAGTTGTTATTTTTATTGCCTAGAACCTCATAGCAATTATATATTATAATGTGAAAAACATCGGGAACTCAACAAAAAAAATCCTCCTAAGTCTGTCTCAATGGGAAATCACCTCTATACTCACTTCCCGAAATATGGGAGCTCTGATTATTTTCAAAGTAATTTCATCATCATAACGTAGTTTATTCTCAACATCTGTTTGATCAATTATTGTTTTAACAGCTTTTTTCTAGTTTAAGTCCTTTAATTCTACGATTTCTTATATGAGGAGTGTGTGAGGCGTACCTGCAAGATCGTTGCTTTTATTTCTCAATTTCTTTACTTTCTTTTCTTGCCGCAAGTTCACATCCTTAATGGGATTATTAAACTTCCCTGTAATATATAGCGGGAGTATTTCAGTGACCTCAAAACACAAAGTTTATTTTGAAACCAAGCCAATCAGATTGAACGTACAAAAACTTGACCCAGGTGACTTTTTTTTCTATCTTTCTTTTTCCAAAGTACATTTTCTAAATGGACATTCTGATAGCCTGACTTCATAATGAAGGAAGGGATTTTATTTTGCGTTAAAGTTGCCTGCTTGGTAAAAAAAAAAGCTCAAATCACGTCTCAGCTTTGTTTTTCATAGATTCCAGCAGCAAAAGAATAAAAAGCATAATTTCATATCATTTAGATTCTCAGCATAATAGCCATAATTTGGGAAGTGAGTCTGGAGACGTGGTCACAGACGAGGCGTCTCACTGCAGATACAAACTGTGTTGACTTCTGCTGAGATTACAGCTACGGCGGATTTCTTACTTTGGTGCACTTGGCCTGAACTACTGAAGCGTTGCGCCTTTGAAATTTGTTAAGAATCGTCGTTTTCACTTGAACTAAAAACCCGCAGCCGGCTTTTTGTCTTTGAGGTTGTGCAGTTTGTGAACAAATGTCTGATTTATACAATCCAAAGTATTTTCCGTGTTTTAAGAAACCTGTGATCAGCACTCATAATGTAATCACTTTCCCTCACTCATTATTTCTTCGCATATCCTATCTATTTCCAGACGTTTCATCATTGAGGCCTCTTTCCACCCCCCCCCTCCGCTCACCTACGTTTCACCCTCTGTCTATTTCAGCCAACATCCGTGGCGGCTGTGTTTCCATGGCGACCGGCTTTGCGACGGGTCTGTGGGAGGTGAGGGACTGCGCGTCGTCGAGGGCGAAATTCATCTGCCGTCAGAACCAGGACACGTCTCTGAGCCCTGAGCCCCCCGCCCCGCAGCCCACCCCCAGCCTCAGCGGCGCCTGCCCCAACGGCTGGAAGAGCAACAGCAACCTGCGCTACTGCTACAAGGTCCGTCCGCCAGAGACTCACTCAGCAGCTAACTCCTCAACTATTAAAGAAAATACAGCGTAAAATATCCTGTTTAGAATTAGAGCGTTTTAGTAAAAGATTTTTCAGGTCAAAAAAATAAATCAATGGGGTCGAATGAGACTTATTAAGACAAACAAAACCCTTTTTTACTAAACGGAATTTATTGTAAATGTACTAAATATGACTATAAATTCTAAAATGAACTCAACAGTTCCTGCTGTTGCAGTTTATAATAATAATGATGATAATGATGTTGTTTTTGCAATGTTTCTATTATTATATATAGTAATTATTATATATAATTATTATAATTTAATGGGTGAATGTGATTAATGGTGTAAAGTACTTTGGGACTCCTCAAGCAGTTGGAAAGCACAATATACGTGAAAATGTTATTATGTCTCTTTTTGTTAAATAAATAGATTATTATTATTATTATTATATTATTGTTGTTGTTACTATTGTTATTATTATTGTTGTTATTTATTTCATTATTTATGTATTTACATTTAAAAAATATTTTATTAAGTATTGGAAATACTAAGTTTTGCAATATTAAAGTAGTAAAAAAAAATCGACAAAGAGGAGTTCTAAAGTTCGATGGCTACAGAAAGTTTGGATGTTCATGAGAAAAGTTTGAGTAATACTAAAAGTGCTGAGTTCAGAGTCTCGGCGTCATGAAGAGTAGCAGGAGTTCTGTTGACATCGTTCCTCCTCACATGTGACCTGTGACTGCGTCCCGGTCTCCCGTGTGCAGGTGTTTCACTCCTCGCAGCTGGACCAGAAGCTCAGCTGGCTGCAGGCTGTCGGCTACTGTCTGCGGCACGGCGCCAACCTGCTGAGCGTCAGCGGCCCCGAGGAGGAGCAATTTGTGATGCAGATCCTCCACGACACCTTCGGGTGAGCGGCCCGAGCACTTCAACGATGATGATGATGATTATGATGATGATGATGATGATGATGATGATGATGATGATGATGATGATGATGATGATGATGATGACGCCCACAGGGAGTCAGAAGAACACGAGCAGCACTGGTTCTGGATCGGGCTGAACAGGAGGAACCCCATGGACAATGGCAGCTGGAAGTGGAGTGACGGGTTGGCTGTGAGTCCACACACTGAGCAACATGCACGACTTATATATAGAGCCAGAAATCTCTTTGAGATGAAGTCCTGCATGCGATAACAACATTCGAATAGATATCTCAAACTAAGACGGGGGCCTCTGCTGCCACTGGAATCTTATTGGATTTATGCAGCTTGATCTATCACATAAGATTACATTTACATTGGCGGTTGTAATGTGACAAGTTGTGGAAAAGTTCGAGGGATATGAATACTTTTCTGAGATCTCAGAGGAAAACCTGCAGCACTTCTAGTAGAAAACCTCCTGCCTGCAGTTTATACGTTCCCAACCAAATTAAAAGTAAATTGTTTTAGTCTGTTTTAATGAACAAAAGAACCCCACACAGTTACAGAATATTCACGGTCAAGAAAAAGGTAGCGCCGAGCTCGTCAGCACAGAGAAGTAATGAGACGCATCAACTTTTGTGTTTTATTTAGTTTAACACAAGTTAAAAAATGTTCAGCCTCATCATTCATTTTTACATCTGCCAAGCACGTAATAAAATCATCAGCGTATATTTATGTTTGTATGTCTGTCAGCAAGATTACGTCAAAAGTACTCCACGGATTTTGTCCAATTTTTCACCACAGATAGATATTAGGCCAGGATCAGGATTCTGGATCAGGATTAAATTTGATAGGCTTTTAAGGATTACGTCAAAACTACATCACCACAACTACATTCACCATGTCAACATTTGACTCTTGTTTGTATACAGTTTAGTTAGACTTTTTGAAAGGACCGTACACGATATTGTTCTCCTCTGCCTCTTGCCCGGCCTAAAATTAAATTTCATTCACAAATACTATTTCTAATAAAATTCTTAACTATTTTATTTCTTCTTCTGACATGTATAAACTCATTTTGGATACATTGATTGATTATAAAACGATACCGTAAAAATACACCGCAGAGTCTTGTTTTGTTTGTTTTTTATCTTCAAATAAAAATAAACAAATCATCATAGACCATTACAACGGATTTTGTTTTAGAAATCTACCATTTCACCTATGAAATTTCAATAAATAATTTGAAAATAAACTGTAAAGAGGTCAGTTTTTCAACATGCATTTAATACTTTACAGCAGGCGTTCCCCTACAGCAGATTTGATATGCTGCCTTGCCCTAAAATAAACAAATGTTTGTAATCATAGTGCATACACACAAATGTTGTATATATACACATGTTAATCTGAATATCATAAGACGTTTGCCCGACGGATGAGACAGTGTTTGCACACATATCCCTAGCTGGGGGACGATCCGTCACTGTCTCTTATTTGCTCAAAGAGTCAAGAGCTGCCCCATGTAACGTGTACAAACTATAATCTCCATGTTTTGCTCTCGTCTCAGTTGACCTACCAGAACTTTGGCCGCTACTACTACAACATCTGGCAGTGTGCTGCAGCAGACCTGGGCACCCTGACGTGGCTGGCCATGCATTGCGACTCTGAGTTAGACTTTATCTGCAAAATCCCCAGAGGTACAACAGGAAGTTCTGTTCTGGATTAATGACGGCTGCATTTTGTGCATCATGTTCATGCGTTTCTTTTTTGTGTGTCTTTAGGAAGTGTTGAACAGGTACCAGGGTCAGAAGGTCGGTGGGATCTTTCTTAAAGCTCTTCATTTGTTTCCTCTTCCTAAAATGATCCAAGTCCTCATGTTTTGGTTTCCCTTCCGTCGGTCAGGCACCACCACACCGGAGTGGATCGGCTTCCAGGAGGCCGACTATAAGTTCTTTGACCACCGCACCACCTGGGACCAGGCCCAGAGGATCTGCTCCTGGTTCGATTCCTCGCTGGCGTCGGTCCACTCGGTCGAAGAAGAAGATTTCCTGACCAACACTTTACGCAAGGCAATGTGCATTTCTTTTTGTAAAGCCTCAAATCCGTGTGCGACGATTACATTCATAGTGCGGTTCTCTTTTTCCATTGGTTTAAAGGTGACTGTAGCGTTGACGGGGTTTTTTCACACTTTTCTCTCGCGCTCAGATGGTGAAGGTGGAGGGCGACAACTGGTGGCTGGGGCTTCACACCTACGAAAACGACGGCCGTTTCCGCTGGTCCGACCACTCCGTGCTGAACTACGTGTCCTGGGCTCTCGGGAGGCCCCACCCACTCAGCCGCGACCGCAGATGCGTCCACTTGTCGGCCAACAAATGTACATGCAGTCAGTAAAGAAAGAGTGTGACGACTGTGCACAGCAGACTAACGCCGGTGTGTTTCCTTCAGCGGATTGGGCCGATCAGAAGTGCCACTCTGACCTGCCCTACATCTGTAAGAGGGTGAATGTAACTGGGACTATCCCTCCAACTCCGTCTTCCCCGCACCCGCCTGCTGGCTGTCCCGATGGATGGTCCTCCTATCAGCACAAGGTGGTCCGACACCACAACCCCACTCATACGCAGCAATGTAGTGTAATCTGGCACCTTTCCGCGAGGACTGGCATTAACGTCTCCCACATGCTCCAGCCCTCACTAGTCACTACACAATGCGTGTAACGATATCTGCTGTTCCCGCAGTGTTTCCGAGTGTTTGACCTGTCCCACCGGGTCACCTGGTCTGCAGCCAAGCTGAAGTGTGAGACGCAGCGAGGCGTGCTGGCCATGGTGTCCAATCACCTGGAACAAGGTACCTGCAGCACAACTGGGCCCGCTGAGAGCCAAACGCAGACTGACCCCAGGCACGCGCACTGTCGTGTTTTCCCTTTCCTCTCACAGCATTCGTCACCACCTTGCTCACCAACGTGAGCTCCGATCTTTGGGTGGGTCTGACCTCGGACTCTAAGGGTCACTTCCAGTGGGCGAAGGCCGGCCTGCTGAGCTACACCAACTGGGGGCCCGGAGAGCCGCTCGACAACAGCGGACCTCACCACAACAAGACGCCTGTAAACACAACGTTATTCCCACCGTCCGCTGCCCCTCGTGACTTGAAGTGGTGTTGATCTCTTCTTCCTCCTGTGATTTCACCCCTCAGGCAAACTGTGTGGTGATGATTCACGGGAACCCGCTGAAGAAAACCGGCATGTGGGCTTCTCGAGCCTGTGAGATGGAAAGCAACGGCTACATCTGTCAAAGGCCGCAAGGTGTGGACATCAGTCCACCACAATTAAATTTAAAGGACAACCAGACGTGTGCTAGTGACTCATGCATTGTGATTTCAGACCAGGGCCTCCCTCCGGCTCCGGCCCTCATTCCTGCGTCTCTGTCCAAGCCCGTGGAGCTGGGCGGGATCACATACCGGGTGGTGGAGAAACGCCTGGACTGGACCGGTGCTCTGCACCTCTGTCAATCTCTAAATGGGACCCTGGCCTCGGTGAAGGACCCCTACCAGCAGGGCTACCTCACGCTGCTCATCAACAGCCTGCGCCGGCCGGCCTGGATCGCCCTCTACAACTACGGAGTGAGACTGTCAGCCGACACATTTCATTTCATTTGGGCCATAATGCAACATATCCTGAATTGTTTTACTGCTGACAGAAGGTGAAATGTATTCTGCTTTCCTACTGGTTAGTTTCACCAATTCCATCAAATCAATATGTTTTCCAATCAAAGCGCAGAGAGAAATCGACAACAGTGGCAGAGTGTCTGTGGTGCTCTTTTGAATCGAGCAGCACTCCAACACAATCTGGATCACATGTGGAGACACATTTTTTTTATACATACACCAGATACCAAGTGGGCCTGTATGAGGAAGAAAGAGGAGTTTGAATGTTTCTATCCTACTCTTCTCCGTGTGCACAGCGAGGAGGTTTATTACTAAACCATTACTGTTCTGACGTACAAATATAAAAAATTTATATCAGAAATGTTTCCAGTCAGTTGTTATCATGTTAGCAGGTTTAACTTTTCACTGAAAGATGGACTTCCTGTATTTTCACACTAAAAGAGATTATAATAGAAGACATCTGTTGACATCACATCACACCTGTTATAGCCTTTTTTTGATCATTTCAATTTGACTATGATATATATTTACATTATTTACCGACACATACAGTATTAGATTAGTTTATATATTTATTTCACCGTTCACTTTCAGAAATGGAATCCGAACCTCACAACCTGATTATATTTTATTCATTGAAGAGTAGTATGCAAGGTTGTTGTTGTTTTGTGCAAACAAAACAAATGTTATAGAACATTTTGAACAATATGGACAGACAGTGTGAAATATAACAGTGTAAATAAAACAAAAAACTGAAGTAAACATAGTCACATCTGAATGTCAGCCCCCCTACCCGTCACCCGCCTCCAGGCCAAACACTTAATCAATCAAACAAAACAATCAAAACAATAAATAAATCAAATTTAAAAAAGAGTAGGATAAATTGAATTAAATAAATTACAATAAAAACAAAATTATAAAGAAAATTGGGGGGGGTTTCAATCTTCCATCTCAGGAAAGGTCCAGGAAAGAGTGTACAGAGTTTAGAAAAGGATCCCAGCTAGTATGAAATGGTTTCACTGAGCCTCTCAGGTTTTTTCTCCCCATGATGAGAAGCGCTGTGGTTAATTCTAAACTTTTCCTGTGCAAAGGGACGGAGCTTCACTTGGCTCGGTGATGAAGAAGTGTCGTATTCAAACTGGAAAGACGGCGAACCCAATCAGATGGCTGGATGTGGTCACATGACGACAACAGGCCAGTGGACCATGACTCCCTGCGACGCTAAGCTGGACGCGGCGATCTGCCAGATTGGTGGTATGTGCCTGACGTGACTGCCAAAGGTGCTGCGGGAGGCAGAATTGTTGACCCCGGCCGTTTCTCCTGGTTGACAGACGAGCCCGCGGTTCACCAGTGGGTCTACCCCGGCCTGTGTCCTCAGCCTGTGGGACAGTGGGCCTGGGTGGCGTTCAGGAACCACTGCTACGCCTTCAACCTGCAAGTGCTGAGACTGCAACAGGACGCGCGCACTTCCTGCAAAAAAGGTATGGAGGCGCCCCCCCGTCTCGCCCGGGCCCGACTCTGCTCGGACTCCCACCGCATCGGAAACCAATCAAACGCTCCTGACCTCCTGCGCGACCGCCGCAATCGACCCAACGCGTCAATACATCTAAATTTAGAAGCGTTTGGTGGAGCCTGCGGCGGGCCATCGTTCAATCCCTCCAGTGATCAATTCTGACTTGTTCCATCTCTGTCGCCGTCCTCTCCTAGTGGGATCGGAGCTCCTGTCCATCTTGGACGAGACGGAGAACTCGTTCGTGTGGGAGCACATCCAGGGCTACGCCGAGCAGGCGCACGGAGCCTGGCTGGGCATCAGCGTCAAAGGTCCAGCAACCACTGTTTCACCTTCACTCTCCAGCCAAGCCGATTCACTTTTGAGCTATCTTTAGACAAATTGCTTGCAGATGACACTTTTAATTTAATAAGTTTTGCATGATTGATTTTTTTATTCCTCTTAGTGTAATCGCTGAGCAATTAATTAAGAGAAAACCCAATTAAGGCTTTTGCACTCATGTCAAATAAATGTGATAAAGCAAGGTGCCTCATTGTAAAAAAAAAAGGAAAAAAAAGGTTAATTGATATAAAGTGTATTATTATCTGTCTGCTATTAGATAATTTGTATGAAAAGCCGTGAGATATGCTCGGTAAGCTAATTGGATGATCAACTCCAATACCGGTCGCCTCGCCGCAGAACACGGTGTCACAAACGAGTCGTTCCCTGAGATAAAGCGCGGAGGCACAGTTTGTCCTTGACAGTGTCTGAAGCTGATTGTGTTCCCGCGACAGGCAGAGGTCTAGTGTGGAGCGAGGACACGGAGATGTCCTACACCAACTGGGAGACGCACGACGTGGCGTTCTCCGTGCTGTCCATCAACTCCTGCTTCTGGATCCAGAGCAACAACGGCCTGTGGAAGCCGGGATCCTGCAGGAACCGCACGCACGGGGTCATCTGCAAGCGGCCTCGCAGTGAGCGCGCACGCACACGCACACACACACGCACACGCACACGCACACGCACACCCACACACACACACACACACACACACACACACACACACACACACACACACACACACACACACACACACACACACACACACACACACACACACACACACACACAAAGAGCTTCCTCTTAAACAAGACGAGCTGCTCTTAGTGTGTCCGGTCCCGTCAAGTCAACCTGGTGTCAAATCAAGTCACCAGAGACACGACGGTGAGATTTCATTGTTGTGGAGGCTGGAGACAGTCCTGGAGTGTGACAGTGACCCGCAGCACCAAACCAGCCAATAAAATCCAGCGTTTGCAGTCGATGCAAACATGGCAACGTGCGGGGAAACGATGAAGGGAATAGACAGCTGCAACCTCATGAGGCTGCATCGTGCACTTCACAGGTTTTCACTTTTCAATTTTCTTTAATGGATGTGCAACGCATTCCGCCTGATGGAACCGGATTTATTTTGCAAGCATGATCCCCGTGCACTGAAAGAGAGAGAGGAAAAAGACTCTCTAACCTCTGTACAATAGACTTTTACACACAACATACTATGTTATATCGCCACTCTACTCAGACCTGGAAACATAAGAGATTGTCGCCTGCAGTGTGTCAGATTGAACATACACAGATTAATATCATTTCAAAGGAAATATAAACAACACATCCTGGTTTATGACAGGATCTGTATATTGTCAGATATAAACACCATGAACCGTCACATATGCACAGTATGTGAAATTCTAAGTATGATTTACTTCTATATACGACACAATATACAGACACTGCAAAGCATGAATACTTGAGCAGTTAAATAAAAGTGTTTTTGATTCCTTTGCAGGTGCTGAAACTTCCTCTGTGACCTGTAAGTTTGCGACTTGATCCTCTTCATTTCGACCTTGTTATGAAGACGTGCAGTGAAGCTAATCCAGACGCTCCTCTGTTCCAGCGGACGGCGACCACCTGCCCACCCTCATCGTCGTCATGGTGACGGGCCTGGTCCTGGTGGTGCTGATCGTCGGTGTGATCTACCTGTACCGCCGGCGGACCGGCGCGTCCCGGGGCTCCTACGAGGGCGCCCGCTACAGCCGCACCAACTCCAGCCTGGGCGAGCAGCTGGAGAAGAACATCCTGGTGTCGGACATGGAGCTGAACGAACAGTCAGAGTAGCCCCGCCCCTCTTGAGCCACTCCGGACCCGACCCGCCAACACAAGACTGGAACCCACAAACTCACACATGTATATATTCTTGGTTTGTTCTTTTGTCTCTTTTAAATCCCAAAATAAGATTTTTAAATTTTTTTTTGTTGTAAGTGCTGATGTGCTGTGTGGAGCGCAGCAGATGTTCCGTTTTTGAATTGAATTTTACAGAATTTTTATTTTGCCAAGATTTTTTATTTTTTTTTATACAATTCTGGAAGTTTCTCCTCAAACCATTAAGGGGAAATTCATCTCATCAGAGCTATTCATGAGGGATCCACTGGGAATCGTTTTACCGCGGCTGGAAATATTCAGCACCAAACCGCTTTAATGAAATGACTCCGCGCTCTCCTGCCAAAGTCCATTTTTGCACACTATATTTTCATTATTGCTGCCATTTTGATCAAAACACTCAGAAAGTGAAAAAAAGAAGAAAAAAAAAAGACCATCAGAGCCACAAACGGACTTTCAACTCAAACTATTTGCCTTTTCTGCAGAAACCAAAACGAATTGGTTTTGGGGTTCGTCCTCTCGTTGCCTCTCGTTGCCGTGCCAGTATTAACCTGAACTTGAACTTGTGTTGATGTTTTCGTTGTCTGTGCAGCTGTGGAGGAGCCTCGCTTCTCCTGATGCGTGTGTCGTTTCCTGAGCCCGCCTCTCCTGTCTCCTCCGAGCCGACACGTCAGCAGCAGCTGTCAGGCGAGGAGGAGGAGGAGGAGGAGGAGGAGGACGAGGAGGAGGTCCAAATGTGAATGTGTGGAAGGTGACAGGGACCCGTGACCTCGAGTCGTCTGAGGGCACACACTATGATTTGTGCACATAAGATAGAAAGCCGGTCTTTAGCCGGACTGTCTCTCCGCTACAGCAGGACCGGTGGGTTGTCATCGGGTTCCAGCTCCTGCGGCTCGCTGGACGCTTTTGGCACTTTGCGTCGACTCTGACCATCCACTCGTCTTTGCTGGTTCTAGTCCTCGAGATCCAATCGTCGCTCTGTTTCCCTTAACTTCAGTTGGTTTTGGCTCCTTGTGCAACCATCTGGAGCTGATTCAGCTTTTTTTTTTTTAGAACAGTCGTTTTATTTGTTCTCACTGTAAAAAACAACAAAAAAAACAAAAAAAAAACTGAAGGTGTTTGCATTGCAGGATTTGTGTGATCCTCCTGTACATCACAAGGTTATTTTTCTCCATATGTATCAGCAGCTTTCACGGTGTAATCTGACTTACCTTGCAACTGGTAAAGTCATTCAAAGGCGTTTCTATTTCTATTTCCTTAGACTCCAGCCTCTCACTGCCCCGCTAAGAAAAAAACATCTCCTGTGTGAGTGACATAGTTGTACATATGTGAGCCAACGAATGCTTTATAGAAGAATATCTCCCTCTTTTCCGTTTTTTCATTTTCACTTTAGCTTTTCACATTTTGTGTGAAGTGTAACGGCGAGAGTTCATTTGCCCCCCCTCAAACATTTTTCCTTTTTCCTTCATCTCTTTGCTTCTGAGTGCATTTCTGTCTTTTCGCTCGAAGAAATGCTTTTGGAGCCATTTCAGGCTTTTGGTGTTTTACTGAGCTGCTGTGAAAAAGAAAAAGAAGAGAAAAAAAAAAAAAAAGAAGCCTTTTTTTTTTTTTTTCCTGTGAGTTGGACTGAGATTGAGGGGGATGGGAGGGTGTGTGTGTGTGTGTGTGTGTGTGTGTGTGTGTGTGTGTGTGTGTGTGTGTGTGTGTGTGTGTGTGTGTGTGTGTGTGTGTGTGTGTGTGTGTGTGTGTGTGTGTGTGTGTGGAGTCTCCAGCTGTGGAATGTTGAGTCGGCAAGAAGAGCTCAGTGGCACGTCTGGAACCAATCAGAGGAGGAGGGCTCAGGGACATGGAGGGTCAGAAAGAAGGAAAGCAGACAGAAAGCAAGTGGAAGGAGAAAAGAGGAGTTTGAGGAGGAGTTTGGGAGGTAAGGTAGAGGAGGAGGAGGAGGAGGAGTGGTGTGGGTGCAGGGATGGGCCTGGTGTTATCCTGTCCTCTGCTGGTAAATTACTGAACAGGTTTGGTGGTCTAGGCGAGTGTGTGTGTGTGTGTGTGTGTGTGTGTGTGTGTGTGTGTGTGTGTGGGTGGGTGGGTGGGTGGGTGTGTGTGTGTGTGTGTGTGTGTGTGTGTGTGTGTGTGTGTGTGTGTGTGTGTGTGTGTGTGTGTGTGTGTGTGTGACACAGGCCACCTGTTGTACCTGTGAAGATTCCCCGACGCACCTTTTTCAAATCTGTTTAAAGTTTTTTCTGTCTTTTTTTTTTTATTTTTTTTTTTTATATGAAATGAATAAAGTCTATGTTCTCAAAGTTTCTGCTTTCACGTGGCGTATTACTGACCTGCACTGAGTGAACTTTCTCTTTGTGTTTTTTTTATTTCCACTTACTGCGTCTTGGGAGCTAATTATCATCGAGTATAAATCTGGACTGTAGTGTTGCAGTTCATCCACAAGAGGGCGCATCTATCCCACCACATGACACCACATGCCCTCAGACAGATCTGTCTTTACCTTTAACTAGTAAATGAGGGGCTCGTGCTTGACTGAATTGTGTTTAACATGCATTCACTGTGCATTTTGTCAAAACGCTGAATTTACAAAAATGTGATTAAAAGTTCAGAAAACTTTAAATTCAAAACAAAAGACACCCTATCATGTCACATCGTTCCAGTCAAAACCATCCTTCTACAACAGCATAAAGCCAGTCAAGGCAAAACGCAGTAAAACATTACAGTACAGATCTATTAGTTAGTTTCTGCAAACAAAGAATGACGAGTCAGCCATGGAAAGTCAAATTTTCTATCTTGTAATATTCTGATTTTAAGATAATTGAGATGAGACGTCAGTCTCACACTGCCAAGATTTTAAATCCAATTTTTAGACATGATAGATAATTTGGCTTGTATTAAAAGTTATTTACTTATTCTCATTTACAGTACAGTTTAAAAGTTGTAGTTCAGGACTTCCTGTAAAGTAAAGTTTACTTGCTGCATGTTCTTCTCAAACTTGGTGTTCATAGCTTATATCTGGGATAGGCTATTCATTAGGCTGTGCATTAGTTGAAGGAAGATGCTCTAAAGACTTCATGAAGAGAAGAAGCAGCAGCAGAATGTTCTTGTAAAGGATGAAGACACAGCAGCTTTGCACACTGGTAATTCACATTCGCCTGAAATGCTACTAATAAAAATAAAAATAATAATAATAATAATAAAAAATACCAGTATTTTTGAGCGTGATTTCATTTGTTCTCAGAGTCCAGAATGTGCTGCCACATCCTCACGTCCACATCTGCATGCTGCTCATGGAAAACCCGCCACCTGTTGCAGCGAGAGCCTCTCTGTCACAGACCTGCACCTCTGCAGCGGCGCGGCTCAGCCAGCCAATGTCTTGTTATTCAAATCAAACCGGCTCGGTGCGATCCATCTCACTTAGGATGGATGTCGCAGCCCGTCCCGACTGCACGCCGCAGGCACTGGGTTGAAAGCATCCAGGGGTGATGCACTCCAGCAGTTTGTTTAGAAGTCTCACCGCCTGCCATTTGCTCCGCGTCTCCGGTGTCTGGAGTCCTCGAGAAAGACTTTCCCTTGAAAACGTTCTTCTTTTTTGCTCTGTTTTGTGAATTCTGAACTCGGGTCGAGCTATTTTAAACAACCCAGCCATTGAACTATTATTCAAACGGCACGGCGGCATCTTATTTTGGCTGCGTTTCCCCCCCACATTTGGGTCTTTTATTATGAAGCTTTTCCAGACACCTGGATGTTTGAGACGCTCTCCAGAGAATCACAACATCTAAGAAACGCATCTAATTGAGACGTTTCTCTGGCAACGGCTGAAGGAAATACTGAAAATTGGTGCATTCAGTATGATACTGTGTGTGCGTGTGTGTGCGCGAGTGTGTGTTATAACATTTATGTGGATCCTAATCTGTTCACACACACAAAAAATAAGAGTACGTTTGTATTTGTTTTACTTTCTCTGCAGGGTTCAAAACCTCAGCTACACTTTTGACTCTCCGCTTCAACTTTCCTCAGACATTTTCTACCATGAGAGGAGTTGACCTGCACACCTCAGACGTGCCTCTACCTTCCCCTCACTTCCTAGTCTTCCGTCTTAAGTACGTCGTTTTACTTCCATTCTTCATTCCTCCTGAACCAAATCCCTTAATCCCACTCACAACCTCCGCCACTGACAATGGAGTCATATCCCGAGGAAGAGGTCTTCCGGGTGACGGTGTCAGGCGGAGACGAGACGGTTGAAATCATAAAAGGGATTTCATGGCGGCCTGTGGGCCTCTCTTTACTGCAGCCGCAGGTTGAGGGAGCAGCCGCGCCGCCTCAGGCGCCCGGAGTTCACCTGTGTGGAGGTCTCAGAGTTTAAAGACACAGCAGGGTGGAACTATTTCACTTCTTCGTGGCCTCTCGCAGACATATGTGAGTAAAAAAAAAGAGAGAGAGAGAGAGAGAGAGAGAGAGAGGGGCATTAATAAGTGAAATTAAAAAACGATTTCAACCGTCCATTTAGAGCCCAGCGAAAGGAGGAGCAGCTGTTGGACTGGTGATGGTGGGAAAAGAGAGAGAGAACAGCAGCCGTGGCTGCCTAATAAAAACTTTGCAGACACTCCAAACTGTCATGTCAACAAACTGTGGCAGCAGACAGCTCGCAATAATCACACGGCACAGCTCATTCCCATTTTCAAAACAAGGTTTGTCTTGATTAGGTTCCCATAAGATTAAATCAGGTGAACAAACACTTCTCTGTGCGATGATTCGTCCTGTTTGATGCTGTTGGTGACCCTCATTTATTCATCTCCTCAAACATTAATTCGACTCATTTGTTCAAAGTAAAACACAGTTGATCTGCTTCCAAACAACCTTGAGCCCTGCTGTTATTTATTTGGTTCACTTCTTTGTGAGATAATGATTGTTTGTGCCAATGTTCCCAAGACATGGTATTATGAACACCTATTGAAGAGGTGACATGGTGACGTGGCGAGTTCGCCCGCCTCACAGCCGGAGAGCTTCAGCTTCCTCCCACAATTCAAAGATGAGTTTTGCATCACGTCCATCTGTTCACACACGCTTGTATGATTGTTACTGTGCAAGGAGCTCCATGCCTTTTACAACTTCAACATGTGGATAGGGCCAGATGGGGAATCGAACCGCCAGACTTTGAATTGAGTCTACGTATTATATCATTGAGCGTACTAGATGAATGGAGGTCCAACACCTACGACTTAAGTTGGATTTCTTTAGTTCATCCACACTTTCTAATGACATCTAGAAATAAAACATCACACAGGGTGAGGGTTTAGCCTCATTACAATATTATGCTTATGTAATACAATTACCGCCTCAAGACTGTACTACACTTTTACACACTGCTGAAACAACCTCTATTCCGATCCTTCTTATTTTTTATTGTTATTGTTATTTTTATAGCAGCTGCAAACCACTCCATGACCATGTGGAGTCTTTTTTTATTTATTTTTTTTTTACAACCAAGTTCCTCTGGGATTTAACCAACTGGGTGTTAAATTGAGAAGAGGCAAGATGCGTTTGGGAAAACATTCACTGAAAACGTTTAACTGATACTGGAGGATCCAATGTTAACAATAAAGGTATGTCAAAATTCAACTAAAGTGTGAACATGTATAGTAGATAAGATATGGAAAAGCAGTGGCTTGCTACAAATTCCCTTTAAGAAAGGCTGCAGAAAACATCATAGCGAAGCCAAACACAAACAGACACAAACTCTCACCAACATACAACATTCCCTGGTGAGCACACGACTCTACAAAGTGTTTTATTGTGGTTTTACTTTAAAAGGTCTGATTCTGACAATCTCAGCAACTTTGAGCTCTGTTGTGTGAAATGCATTAGCATAGCATAGCATAGCATGGCACAACAGCATGGCGTGGCATACCATGGCATAGCATGGCGTGGTGTAGGTTAGCATATCATAGCGTCGCGTAGCATAGCATAACGTAACATAGTGTAACATAGCATAGTGTAGTGTGGCATATGACAGCATGGCATAGTATTGCAAAACATAGTGTAGCATAGTGTAGCATGGTGTAGCATAGCTTAGAAAAGCATGGCATAGCATAGCATAACGTAACATAGTGTAGCATAACATAGCAGCGCATGGCATAGCACAGCACTCAGAAGCTATCAGAGGGGTAGTAATGTCTTGACTGCAAGGCATTCATGCATTTGATTTTTTTTAAACTGTGAGTGTTCATGCATATTTGCCATAATATTATACTCAGCTATCATTTTAGTGAGAGGCTTTTTCTAATAACTATTTTTCTCTGAGCACATAAAGGGAGTTTTTGTCAAATAATATGTATTTTTCAAGAAACATGCATGATTGAGAAGCACTGAGGATATTTGTTCTTATGGTAGAAACACAGAGTTGAAAAATTCATACCTGAATAACATCAAATGAATTTTTCAAACTTTATTGATTCGCTTGGGGGGGGGGGGGGGGGATTGTTTCTCTGCATTTAACCAAACCTATTCGGAGTTGACCTCCGGGAACCTGTCAAGCTCACCACATCCCAACAACGGCAAAGTCTGCACAAGTGTGTAAGGTCGATGTGATTTTATCAGAATATCAGGAATGAGTCTTGTGTTTTGTTTGGTAAGAGCACTATATACTACTGCACCATCTTCATTTTATGTTTTGCCATTTTACCTCTTCCAGCCAATGATGTCTGCGATGGCGAGGGCCCTCGGTTCAGATTGCTTCTGGTTTCTAAACATGCAGGTGTGTCTTCACTCCATCCGCCTGTTGTCAGTGTCACCGAGTCAATATAATATTCTCTTTGGCCAGCGGGTCGCCTGATAAACACTTTGCAGGATGGAAAGAGATGATGTACTTCACTCCCCTTCTGAGATGACCCCCGTCAGGAATCCGGCATTGATTTTGAGTCAGAATGCATTTAGTAGCCATGAAAACAACCCTTTTGTACCTCCTCGTTTCATAAAAAGGGAGATCAAGTTCCCTAATCTTCGTCCAAATCAAAGGGCTGCACACTTCAAAGCGACTGGATCAGTGGAGATACGCGCCGAGCGCCAACGCCACGGCGGGAAAACGAGTGGGTGAAAAAAGAAGCTTTGCTCTTACTTTGCTGTCCAAACTCATTTGAACTCCTGTCTTTCTTCTCCCTTCCTCATCTTGCCAGGGAGCTCACAGCAGCGGCGTGCTTCAGCTTCACTGTGACGGGCCGTCACGGGAGAGTCAAGCCGACGTGTCGAGAGGATGGACGGTGATGCGTGGAGGCAGGATGGTGGTGGTGGTGGTGGTGGTGGTGGGAAAGGCCCGGCTGAAGGTTTGGGTGTGGTGCATTTATCTCCGCCGTGCAGATGAGAACGTGTCTTTGCCTGCGGGATGTTGCTGCTTCTGAGGCCAAGGACAGTCGCCATGTGGTGAAAGGGATTATGGGCACCGTTTGTCGCCTCTGCCTCCGGGGGTGAGTTGGGTTCACTCCGTGGTAGCCTTGTTTATTTGCTCTTTTTTTCAGGTGTGTAATCAGCACCTTTAATTACCTGATTAGGACTGACACAGTTGGCATTCATTTAAAAAATAACATTTTTACCGTGCACAAAATAAATCGATAGGGGAGCTGAGCTGTAGAGAAAGAGTCTCACCGCTCTGAGAAAGAATATTAACCTTTTTTTTTTGTGCTCAACATGTTAAGATTATTGATTTTCTTTCCTATTTTCTTCCCTTTTGAGACATAATTCCTGGGACTATATTAGAGCTCTCGCTTGAACCGAACAGCCTCTTCTTAGTGAAAATGAAGTGAGTGAAGTGTCCTTCACCTGCCTGATGATAATTCCTTACTGTAAACAACAAAAGGGGCCATTATCACCACGAACCAGGGACCTGGATTAGACAAACTCATTTGCATGAATTTCCACTAGAAAATAATAAAAAGGAGGCTGGGATAAAGAAGAAGTTGAGACAAACGTTGATGTTAATTTATGGTAAGCTACGGCTGCTCCTCAGCATGCTGCTTTGATGCTTAATCCATTATTAACCCATGCAGCTTTAGGTATGAACATATGGATGGATGGATGGATGGATGGATGGATGGATGGATGGATGGATGGATGGATGGATGGATGGATGGATGGAAACATTACCTTCCACCAACTTTTGTTGGCAAAGGTAATGAAAAGATGAAAGAAATATGGATGGTTCCACCTGTATAACAAGATGGATAGACTAATGTATGTATGTATGTATGTATGTATGTATGTACAAATATATGGATGAACAGATGGACGGATGGATGGACGAGCCTTTATTGCAGAAACAGTGAGAAGAGGCAAGAGTGAGGACTTGCCAGGGAGCAACAACAAAACCCTGCTTCTGTTTACTCTTGCTGGTTTCCAGGGTAATGGCAGGAGGCTCTGTCTTCCTGTGGATCCAGACCCACTTAGATGAGAAGTTTTTGGCCTTGAGAGTGGTTCGAGAGGAAACATTTTCCATTACTTGCGCCCTTTTTTCTTTTTTTTTTTTACCGATGGGCAGGATGTCTCCATATGTGGCTGGGCTGATGTGTTTTGTTGCAAAATAAAACTCTAAAAAAAAAGAATAAGGCTCCCTAACAGCGAAATCACACGTTATTTATCTTATTGAAAGGTATTTTAGTAATTATTAAGAGATTCCTGGAGGCGCCTGCTTGTTCAAGCAAGTAAATTTGTTTGAAATAAAGTTAAAAAGTTTATGTGCACCCTTCTCCCAGGGTGTGTGTGTGTGTGTGTGTGTGTGTGTGTGTGTGTGTGTGTGTGTGTGTGTGTGTGTGTGTGTGTGTGTGTGTGTGTGTGTGTGTGTGTGTGTGTGTGTGTGTGTGTGTGTGTGTGTGTGTGTGTGTGTTTCCCCCCAGTTGTTAGCCGCTGAGTGATTTCCTGTGTGAAGCAGTCAGGATATGCAGAGATGAGCTCCATTGTTGGCATAAATTGCTTGGCCCATGCACGCCGCCTCTCCACCCGGCGTCTCCCCCCCTCGTGCTGATCGATCTAATCCTCGGCTATAATGAGTTTCTCTGTCTGAGTGTGAGGAGCAGGCTGGGCCATGGAGTGAAGAGGAGAAGGAGCAGGAGAAGAGGATACTGAGGCTATTGGTGGTGGTTAACCCCTTCCAGCCCGGGGGAATCTGTATGAGACACCGTTCACTTGAGTGGAGCGTTTTGTTACGCATTATTTGAGCTTTTTCTTTGTAAATCGGTGAGTCACTGCTACAAACTTTCTCTAATTTAGTTTTGATTAGGCGTAAGTAAAAACATCAGCATTATTTACTTGCCCATGAGAATAGAAATGTCTGTGCAGTGTTCCTTGATACTGCAGATACTGCAAGGTTGTTCATTTTGGCCTAGATAGATAGATAGATAGATAGATAGATAGATAGATAGATAGATAGATAGATAGATAGATAGATAGATAGATAGATAGATAGATAGATAGATAGATAGATAGATAGATAGATAGATAGATAGATAGATAGATAGATAGAATGTGTTGCTAATAAAATTTGGTGATGTTTGTTCAGGTGGACTTTCAGAAAAATGGTCGCTGAGGGAGATACAAAGTTCACACGTGGGAGCAGGTTGATGGAGAGATTTTTCACAAGGTGAACTGTTCTCGTCCTCTATAATATAACAGACTATCTGCCTCCTCAGTGTGTGCTGAGAGACGACCCATATGTATTCATCTTTATTACTGACTGACTTAACTTGGACTTTTTTGCATCGTCCACTCATTGGGCCTATTCAGTAATATCTGGAGCACAATTCATACACAAATAGTCAATCATCAAGTGTTCAGGTATCAAGTGTTTAAAAAAACACACATATTCATGAATAAACTTTAAAAGTTTTGTTTGATCAAGTTGTTGAGGAATTAGAGCAGATTTTCAATCGTTATATATAAAGTTTTACCGACACTGCATGTGAAAGTAGATGCTTGATGCATATGTAGAATTTTGGCTGCTTTCGGTCCTTTACTTTTCTCCTTTGGTTCACATCATTCACTTCCAACCTCACAATAAGCTTTTTGTGTTTTTACGTTTGATTGAGCAGCAACAATTTCTACTAAAACAGTTTGGAAAACCCACCTCATGCTACCTGTAGAGGAAAGAAAATGGAGTATTTAGCAGGACTTAAGAAAGACATTTCCCTCAGGAAGGGTTGACTGCTAAACGGAGAGAGAAGATTGAATTTAACTTAATCAGGTGGACAGAAAAGAAGCTTCAAATGAATGTTTGCTGAATGCATAAACAGAGAAAGTTTGCTCCAAACTTCAATACTTTTTTCAGTGACGAGTAATCTCACACGTTACTATTTCCAAACCAGTAATCAGATTAAAGCTGCTGTGCATTACTATTGCAATCCGTTGGAAAGGAAGACGAGTAAAGACGCTTTATTACTGAACAGAACCGGACCCCCCCCCCCCCCCCCCCCCCCCCCCCCCCCCCCACACACACACACACACACACACACACAATTTCCCTAAGTAAAAATCAATCAATCAATCAATAAAAAGACTTTATTTGTCCCCAGGGAGCAATTAAAAGGATGCATAGACCAGGCACTGCAAATAAATAAATAATAAATAGACAGAGAAATACTACAACAACAGACTACAACTACATCAATATATGTATCAGCAGGAGGACAGGCAGTGATCAGTACAGAGATTTTGGCAAAATGTTTTTTTTTTTTTTTATGTTGAGACGATGGGGAGTGTTGCTGCTGCTGCTGAAAGTAACTAAAACGTTACTTGTATTCTAACTTAGTTACTTTAAAAAAAGTTGTCTGTAAAATATCTATCGGTTGGTAAAGTTACTTTTGAAAGGAGAAAAACTAGTAATCAACAATCGTATTAGTTTTTCAGGGTAAATGTGTAACACTGGTAAGGTCACTGTTGTGTTAATGGACTGTTGAAACCTTCATACTGAACATGAAAGGAAGGTTAGAATCAGTAAACATATTGTTGGCAAGTTACTATGATAAGAATTTAAAAAAGATGAAATACCACAAAGGATCATTTGGCCCTTAAATGCATGGACAACAACCTCCACAATATTTTGCATGCTGAACTAGATCCAACTTCAGAGGGTAAAATAATAATAAAAGAGAGCGTTGACTCTCTCCTGCAGAGAGCAAAAATCACAGAAGACAAATAACAAAACCTAGAAGCTGAGACAGAACAGAAATGACTGCCTGTGGTTCACGGGCAGACGGTCCATCATCTCCCAGAGACCCAGCGCTCTGCACATCAAGGTGGACGACGTGAAGATTCCTCTCGACATAAAAATACTTTAGAGGAGCAATAAGTCAGCCGGAGCTGACATTTCAGTGAACATGTAGCACTCCTCTCACAGTCGAGCAGGCTTCTCCGGCTGGTGTTTTTCTTTTTATCCTTCATCGTTGATGAAAATGTGATGCTGTTCTTTCTGATGTCAAGATAACGTATAATTCTCTTCATTCTCTATTGTCTTTCTTTGTTGTTTTCCAACTCTCAGATGTTTTGAGAGCTGCGAACGAGACTTCTTGGGAATGTTTCCAGTGTGAATCAGTCGTTCGTTAACTGTTGATTCGTGTTTCGTGCTTCATCATCTCCACCGCCAACAATTTTCAGTTCACAATGATTTTAAATGACAAAAGGCGAAATCGCACGTCAGCTCCAAATGAAACAAAGGAACTGTTTGGCTTTTTGCGGCAAGTGTGATGTTTACCGAGGATTGAGGTTGTGTCAGTGAGCTTGCCGATTTAACTGCGGAAACCGGTGTGCTCGTATCTTCACGCGCTCTTCGGTGTCTTTGATAGAGCGTTTCTTAGTGTTTTAACAGGTTCAAGAGTGTGGCGAATCTGACCACCACGTGCCTTCAAGGCAACGGCATGGCGTGACAGACGAGCCCGTGTGAAAGGGCTCTTTGTCGAGCCGTGTCATCATTTGTATTCAGCAGGATCAAAGTCTCCTCAGCTGCTCTAAAATTTGTCCCGTGGCCAGTGTTGCCAGAGCACTGAATGACAATGTCAGGGGATGCAGAAGAGCCGTGAATTTACATAGAAATGGCTCTCGTTATGAGTGTGAAAGGAATCAAATCAATGTCTGCGATTTGGGATCGTGTGGGCATGTATTTTGTGTCAGCCCTAATGCACGTCTGCCACTGTGTGCGTGTGTGTTTGTGGGTTTGTGGGTTGTATCGGGTGTGTTTTTATGGCACATGTGGTAAAAGAAAAGATTTTGAAGGGGTGGTTTAAAATCCAATGGCGAGTTTCCTCTCTTCGTCCTTTCACATTTCCACATTATTCATCGCCCCCTGACACTTTTCCTGAACGGGATAATGACGATCACACCTCTGCCATTTTTGACTGAGGACACATTCAAGAAGCGACCTCAGACGGCGGTAAAAAGCCAAGCTTCGCTCAATGCTACGGCCGTGAAAGCAGTGATGTGTGAGTGTGACTTGGCTTTATGTCAGCTTCAAAGATAGACACGGTTCTGGCCCAACTCCTTTAATGAGCCCGGCTCAGCTATATCACTGTGGGAGCGCTGAGAAGTCTCACAGTGTCCCAGACTGTCCACCTCTTTAAGATAACTAAAACATATGCTAAATTACTAGATTTCAATACATTTAGCAACATTTGTACTGCAGAAAAGTTAGGTCTGGGTACAGTGTCTTTGAATCTTCTTCTACAAGAATCTCCATCAAAACACAACTTGTGAAATAACTGACATCTTGATCAATGAAATATCCAAATATTTGCTGTACCATGCAGTATACTGAGGTAAAATCAAGAGGAATGTGTCCACAGCTGTCATGATTCCGGGGGGCAGACCCAAGATGCAGAACACACGATACAACGTTCGACAGATTTGATGGGAAAAAATCTAGTTTATTGAAGTTTATTGAAAAGGGGGATCCTTCAGCTCCCAGTCAACCACCGCTGAGAAGCTTCTCCACAGCGCAGGATGGGAGAGTATGGCGAGGACCGGGAGTCTGCAGGGAAACAGGAAATGCTGCAAAATCAGGGAGGGGGGAAAGCCGAAGATTAACGAAAATCCAAGGGCACAAAAAACCAATATTGATTAGTCTTGGCTCAATGCTACGACTTGCGAGCTCCGGGATCACCACTGGAGGAAAAACTCTGAAGAGAGCTGGACCAAACGATTACCATCGCAGGAGTACGGACAGGCGAAGACCAACACGCAGCTCCAGGCTTTTAAGGGCGGAGCCGCTGATGAGCCACAGGTAAAACGAGTTGTCCTCTCGCAAGGCTGCGCCTGCTTTGTTGTCCAAATGCGAGGGGGAGGAAGGAACACTGCACACAGAACAGAAAGACCACACCCACCAAAACAAACAGAACACAAAACATAAAACTGCCAGGACCGGACCCACCGAATCCTGACAACAGCTGTTTTCACAAGGTGAGTACTAAGGTGATCTCTGGTGTACCATGGTTAGTACTAGTTAGTACTAATGTACCATGGTGTGTATGACGCTCATATCTGGTATGGCATGGTGTGTGGCATGTTAATATTAAGAGTTGGATGGCGTGTTCCAAGGTAATATCTGGTTTACCATGGTTTGTAACATGGTAATATCTGGTGTGTTGATGTCAGTACCACAATAATGTCTGGTGTACAGTAGAATTTATCTTTATTATCTTTCTTACTGAGGTTTGGATCAGGAGCAGACACAAGAACTCTTTACCAGTGTGGCAGGGGTAGTCCTCGGCTACAGGCCAGGCAAACTGTAGTCTAATACATCTAATTTAGAAATATGGCTGATTTTGTTGCATCCTCAAATTCTTGACCCGGAGCCCAGACCAGGAGACAACAAACAAAGTCGCATTCTTACATGCTTCTCTGCTGCTTCCTCACATCTGTCACCCTCCAACAACCAGACAGTTATTTATCGTGTAGAGACTGTCTGTCTGTGTCTGTTTCCAAATTTTTTTATTTAGGACAAACTGAATTCCACAGGAGAGGAGTTAATCTTATGAACTTATTTATAATCAAAGCTTTCTGTGCAGCAGAACAAAAACCCACAATAATCAAATGGGGACTGTTAAATATCTGACGTCTTTCATCCAAATCTTTACTGGTAAGTGATTTGATAACTGATCACAGTTTTGATTCACTGAACCTCATGAAAATCTGGTTAAAGGGGGAAGATTATCTCAGCTTAAATTATGTAACCCTGCCCACTCATCAATTATCACGTTCCTCGAGAAACTGGTCGAGGTAGGAGGAGGTGGAGCGTCCATTTACAACTCTTTTCTTCTTATCAGTCCCAGAAACTAACCAGAAATCCCTTCAAAGTCTCCAAATTTAAGGAAAAAAATCTCAGCAATATTTACTTCAATTCCATCTATGAATCCAGTGGAAAACAGTTAGCATTAGCATTAGCCGCACTCAGCTTGGGTCTGCTGTAGATGGTGCAGCAGCCTACCTTCACTCCACACTTGATTCCATTGCCCCCCTGAAGATAAAAGCAACAACTCAGAGGAGCATAGCTCCGTGGTTTAACAAATAATTGCAAACATTAAAAAAGTCAGTGGAAAACCTGGAGAGGAAATGGCAGCTAACTCAATTAGAAGTATTTTGAACAGCCTGGAGAGACAGTTTGTTAATCGATGAAAAATCCCTTCAGAAAACATAAATTGCCAACAATTCCTCCTTAATAGAAGAAAACAAGGGCAACCCCTTTTCTCTCCAGCACTATAGCCAGGCTGACAAAATGTCACTACTCCGTCAAAACTCTTATCCCTTTAAGGTTGAGCAGTAATGACAACATCAAAATTCTCACTATTAGAGATCAAATTGAAGACACACTCTTCAAAGCTGTCGCAGATCGATCAACCACATCTTCTTTGGACTTGTCAGTGGAATCTGATCTACAGTTATCCAGCTTCCACCCTATAGAGCTCTCTGGGTTATCCTCAATCATGACTTCATCTAAACCAACAACATGTCTGTGAGATCCAATCTGTTCAAAGATATTTTCCCCTGATTAGTACATCAATACTAGATCAGATCAGCCTATCTTCAGTAACAGGCTATGTACCACAAGCTGTGATTAAACCTCCTCTTCCACTTTCTATTCAATTCAATTCAATTCAATTCAATTCAATTCAATTCAATTCAATTCAATTATATTCTATTCTATTCTATTCTATTCTATTCTATTCTATTCTATTCTAGTCTAGTCTAGTCTAGTCTAGTCTAGTCTATTAATGATGACTTTTCAGCTCAGACTTAAGGTACACATGGAGTTCCGCAGGGTTCTGACATAGGACCTATGCTTTTCATGTGATACATGCTTCCTGTGGGACATATTATCAGGAAACACTCCATTAACTTCCAGATTATACACAAATCTATTTATCTATGAAACCAGATGATACAGATCAACTTGTTAAATTAAAAATGCAAAAGCCTGGATGAGCTGTAATTTTCTGCTTCTGCACTGATGAAAGTGATAAATGTTATATTTGTGTGCACATGTGTACCACATTGAATATCTGGTTAGTATTGTGGCCATCTCTGCTGTACTATAATGATGTATCATGTTGATTTGTGATGGGAAATGATACTAGTATACAGAGTATACAGAGTATAAACTAGCAGCACCACTGAATCCAGATGTCGTGGATTTGATGTGATATTCCCTTTTAAAGAGTGATGACATCTTGATCTGTATTTCCACGTTGCCAGACGGCCGCATGTCTCAGCTTGGAATCGCTCCTCTTCATCATGCAGGAAAAGGCTGTCAGAACATACGCTGATTACACTGTGGCTGTATTGACATCTGCTGTCTTCATTACTATGGCAGACACACAACAGAAAATCAATAGGGTCGTTGTAGACTTAATAAAGGTAATTTCTCTGCGGCCCTGCCTCATGCGGCACCAAAGTGCCGGGCTTATTTCTCAAGTTATTTCATCCCTCTCTCTTCTGTTCGGTTTATTTCAAAAATGCAACGGGGATCAATTCGGGAGCCATTAAAACTTTCAAAAGCAGATTGAGGCGGCGAAAGGTGAACATTTTATCTCAGGTTTTGAATGAAGCGCAAATTTTCAATTGAGCGGCTTGTTTAGGTTGGCGGATGGGGAATATTTAGCAGCTCCCCTGCTCGTTTGTTTCATCTTTAAATAGTCAGAGTATGAACACGGATCTGAGTCAAACCGATGCCACTTCTCACCGTCTCATCTGTCAGTGTACAGTTTGCATAACTGCAAAAAGATCTGTATGAAAGTATTATATACATTCATGTTCTAGTACCTGATCATTATCTGTGCCTCCACTGGATGTGTTCATTATAAAGCATTTCTTCACTGCACGGAGTTCGATGTTGCTGTACACACTGAAATCTCTGGGTTTTTACAGACTGTCAAGGATTTCTTACTGGTTTCAATTCCTGGTCCTGAAAACCGAGACAACCACGGAGATGATTGTTGATTTTAAGAGACGGATAAACTCTCTTCCACATCTATAGTAACAAAGTGGAGAGCACAGACAGCGAGTCCACAGAATTGTGTCCTCAGTCCTCCTACCCACCAGCTCAAATACCTAACGTCCCCAAAACCAGCTCAAAGAAGTAGACCCATAAAGAACCATGGTTCTGTGAGCGATATGATCAAAGGCATGACTGCACAGTGTATATTGTGGCCAATTTATATTTTCTATATATTCATTTTTATATATGCAGACTTGTTACTGTTCCGCAGCTGATTGGAGGACTGATTGGAGGACCCTCCAATCACTGTCAGCTCTGTTCAGATGTGCTGATTTCACAACAGAGGCTTGGGAGAGCGTTGTCTGGTCAAATGAGTCTTAATCTCTGCGGCTGCACTCATACCATCCATCTTGCCTGATATCAAACGGCTCAGATCTACTTTTCTTTCAGGGCCAAAAGCACCAGCCGAGCATAAAGAGATCCACAATCACTCTTTAACCGCTGGATCGTTGAAAGGACTGAACTGGTGGAGCTCAGCCAACGATCCATTATTCAGCGCCGTGACGGGACGACTGGATTCTGTCATCCCTGCTGCACTGAGCCAAGGACGAAAAGTAGCAGTCGGACTGGACTGTCTGTGTACGATCCATCTTAATTTACAGATGAGTCATGAAACTAGTCTGTTTTGTGTGTGCATGGAGGGGCTCTCGGAATGCTGCTGTAGGTAATGTGACATTAAAATGATCATGACCTGGGGCTGAAACTGGTTACTTGAACATGACAATGAATTCACTGGACTCCAACGGACCACCAGCAGAATACATTTTGCCATTGTTCGTGAACACAACTCTCTGTCCCCGAAGATAGAAGCTATATTGCCCCTTTAAAGAAATATCCAAAAGCATACATTTTCTGCTGAGACGTGGCAGGAAAGACATTTAAATGGCTGTCACAGTTTGGACAAGAGGCTGGATAAGAAGCTGTTTGAAAAAGGATGGTGTAAGCTTGTCTGTAGCCTTCGGGAAAGAGATTATATTATAAATAGGAAACTGTGGTGGCGTTCGCCTTGCAGCCATGCATCAGATCAAGAACAGTTTGAGCTTGTAGACTATTGAGATTAAAATTCTCCCCTAAAGACGGATTTCAACCGAGAGTTTCGTTTCTTCTCCACTTGGATGTGCAGGTTAATCTGCATCCTCTTCAATCAAACGTCCTCCAATAGAATCACAATAGATCCATCCAAAAACCACGATATAATAGTGTTGCTTTCTGGCTGCATCGGTGCTCAAAATTCCCAACTTAGAATGACGTTACATCCTTTCAAGAAACAGGTACGGTTGTTCTTCAACAAGTCCTTTCTGTGTGTAAATAACAATATTATGCAGCATTTTATTCCAAGAAAAGCCTAACTTAGTACAAACAGAAAACACAGTGGAAGAGCTGTATGTATGAGTAATTGATGAGTAAAACGACCTTGTTTTCTAGTTTTTAACTTTTTAATGATCAAACTTGAAAAACTTTAGGTACTGCATCGTGCTTTAGCACTCATCTTCCTCACAATCTCCGATTGTGTTTCCCGCCTGTGGATCAGTGGAAGTATCTCAGAGTGGAAGTAATTCATTTCCAATGAGGAGCCACTTAAAGAGTCACTTCAAACGATAAATGTGTTCTGCACATTTATTGTTTCCATTTTGTCAAAGAATCAAACACGAAGAACCAGAGAACATTTTTGGTTAAAATCAACACAATTACCAAAATTTGTCATACATTTCAAGTTATTCCTCATGAGTGGATGTATTTTATGTCACTTTCACACCAGTGCACAGCAGGCCAGAATCTTGCAAATGAATCCTGCAGCAGTTTGCATGCAGTTCGAAATGCTGGCGCCTTATTCAAATACAGGAAGTGAACTGTGTGACTCGAGCAACATGTTGCAATTCCTTACTCTCCTGTTTTTCTTTTTTTCCCACTGATTTCTTTTTTTGTACATGGAAACATGCTGGGCAGCTCGGTGCCTCGTGTGCTGCTCAAAGCAATTGGATTTGAATACAAAATTAAACAAAGAAATCCCAGAACAGCACCAATTTGTTGTTGCTGTATTGTTTTTATGTGTGTGTGTGTGTGTGTGTGTGTGTGTGTGTGTGTGTGTGTGTGTGTGTGTGTGTGTGTGTATGTGTGTGTGTGTGTGGGGGGGGGGGGGGGGGGGGGGGGGGGGGGGGTGACCAGCTGGGCTGAACCGTCTGAGCTGCTGACGACTGAGGATCAAGGAGAATCTGTGAAACAGGTTCAAAACTGCTAAGAGTATTTGTGCCCCTTGTAGTATTGGAAATTTGGTCTGGGAGAATTCATCTTAGGGTAATGTGGTAGATGTGCTGTATCCATGCACACATTCATACAGTCTTTAGACAAAGGGATTATTACTTCTGCTGTCTTCCAAGTTACATTGTCTTCTTTGGCCCTTTTGCTGGTTGCACATACTGCACAACACTGCCCTACAGGTCATCAGTGGTATTACTCCATTTTCTAAGGAAACGTACCAAATTTATTTTATTCACATTCATTGGAATAGGAGAGCCATTCCTTTTAAAAAGTCAACAAAACAGGCATTCCGCAGCTTTTTTTTTTAGTAACCCCTCCTAACCCTGTCGTTTTTAGTGTCATTCAGAACTTTGGGAAGTTTGAATGTTGTAAAATGTGATGCGTGGTTGTGTAAAGTCCTTGGCCATGCAGGTCTTCTGCTCCGTCTGGTCATGAGTGCCGGCGGCGAGCCCAGGTGACTTCACTGCAGAGACAGCGATCTCGCTCCGGCCCGAGGCGCGTTGTATGTGCTTGTCGACCCGAGGCTTGTGCGTTTATTGTCTCATCTACTCCCTCTGCTCCTGACATGCCTTCGGATTTAAAGCGCTCCTTCGTGAATTTTAATGTCCGCTCCTGATCTTGACCCACCGGCTCAACTGAAAAATCGGTTTAAAAAAAAAAATAAAAAAATGCATTGACATACTTTCCCAGCGTGTGCATGGTGTTCCAACACAACAGACACACGAGAGCATGTGTTGGTAGCGTTCAGTAGAAGTGAGGAGCGGGCTGAATTATTTAATGGACATTCAGAGTGAGAAGAGGAATAAGATGTTCAGGGAGTTTTTACAGGCTACATGGAACAGACATCTGTGAAGGTGTTACTTTTACTGTGGTTCGGTGTTCGTTTTTCAGCTGCATAATAACACATTCTAATTCACACCCAAAGGACGTCGAATCGACTTTTTGACTTTACAGTAAATCAGAGTAAGCTTGTCTGGTTTCATGATCCAATGCAGGTTTCGTGGTCCAGTGCTTAGAATGCTCTTACATATGTTGTTTTCATGTACCCATAACTACATCCACAAAAAAAAAAAAAAAAACATTAATCACAATCAGATCAAAGACAAAGACCAAAAAACAACAATGTGAAACTTGATGTGCCGTTAGAGATCAGGAAAGCTACGTTAGATAAAGACAGAACAACAACTTATTGACACATTTGCCAAGTGGCATTGCTCATCTGTCTTTTATATAATGCCACATCTGTTAGCAACATGTATTGGAGGGATTATACAGATTACAAGATGAAATATTGGCCATATATTTAGTGCTAATGCTATTGTGGATATGTATAGCACTATATATCGATAAATGCAAAGGCAGAGAAGATTTCTACCTGGGACCAACCACAGTGAGATTTTCCCAGAAGCTTAGTTTATGAATACATATTTCACATACTTACCAACGGTGATGGCTGCCAGGCAAGGTGCTCCAGCTCCACTAGGAGAAATCTGGTTTTCAGTGTTTGACTCGAGGATAATTGAACCTCCAACTTTGCAGTTGGACGACACCACACTGAGCCACCGACCCCCTACTACAGCAATATGGACCTAACTCAGATTCCGTTACTTTTTGTGGCGTGTTCGTACAGGTTAAGGAAACATGTGCTGACAGGACGGATGAGCTGTACTTAATATGTTGTGTGTGAGGGTGTGTGTGCAGATGTAGATCTCAGTGGGGAGCAAATGAGCAGCCTGCCTCGACAGAGAGCGCGGGTGACACAATGGCTCACGTCAACGTACCTATCCCAGCATGCACGCTGTTTTCATGCATGCTATCCTTCACACGCCTCTGCACACACACACAGACACACACACACACACTCACCCACACACACACACAGTCTCTGTCTCTTTGTCTCTCACACACACTACCCGGTGATCCGTACTTAACACAGGGAAGAATCAGTAAGGTGACACAGATCACTCTAGTTTTTCACAAGAAGAAGTGACACTGAGTGGGCAGTGGGAAGCCGTCACCCCCCCCCCCCCCCCCCGAGTCTTTGCCTTTTGACTTTGAGTTTGCCTTTGCTCACCTTTTAGTGCGTATTTGGAGGCAAAGTTTAATCCCAGATCAACAGCCACGCAGCAGGACGCGCGTCCTGCCCTGAATGCTGAAAGGTGTCACTAATTGTTTTGCTGCACTGCATCTTTTTTCATCCACACACTCACCCATTGTTGCTTGTGTGCACATGTAGGTTCACCAGTTGCAAACATGAGGAACATATGCTTGCTTTCCTCCTAGTCTGAAAGCATGCAGTCTTGTTTGCGTGTACGTATCAGTGTGGCTGAGTGCCTCATGAACGATTCTCTTGACAGGCCGGGTTATAATGAGATCCCCGGGGCTGAACGCCGGCTGCCTATGAAACAACAGATGTGGCTGGACTCGATCAGGCTTCCCTCGTCTTCCCAGTAGTTGACCGAGCTGTCACTCAGCTGGGTGGGTGGGTGAGGGGGAGGGTGCTGTGAGGGGAAAGGGGGAGCCAGTCACCTGGGCTGACACTTGATCCTACAGCTCGGCGCTCTCCAAACAAAACAGTCTGACGGCTGAAACATCCCAAATGTCAACAGCTCTATCCTACTGCAGATGTGATGACGATGACGAGACCTTATACTTCTAATACTCGCGCTACAGTTCAAAAGCACGCTGAATAATCTGACATTTAAAAGACATTTGGAAGCTGTCAGATAAGATGCCATCGAGAACGACATCACAAAAGATGAGTTAATAATATGTCTTAAATGCAGGAAGCTTGTAACCTGTGCAAATGGCAGGGAAAAGCAGCTGATTTCCAATGAATTGGCATACCAATAGTGAAACCATACATTTTGTATGACATCTTGCCCTTTCCAGAAAATTACTCTCACTCGACCATTCTTTTTTGATTTCTAAAATACCACAGGAAATATAATTCAGGATGCGATCGTTCACCTGTCTTCCTCCTTTACATCCTGAGGCAGAGCCAGACTGAGGGAGAACTGGCAAAAGCCTCCAGTCAAATGTTACCGCTAAGTGCCAGAAACAACACAATAGAGGTTCTGTGTGAGGGAAAAGAGCAAATGGGTGTGTGCCTGCGTGCGCGTACACACACACACACACACACACACACACACACACACACACACACACACACACACACACACACACACACACACACACACACACACACACACACACACACACACACACACACACACACACACACACACACACACACACACACACACACACAACATACAAAGACACAAAAACATCCCGGGCAGACAGCCACCGGGCCACTGCACCGTCTCGGTCAATAGACGTTTATTGTGCTCCTTCCAAACAGGAACCTGCTGCAGAAACCTGTTACAGTGCTGTATACAGGCCAGAGCAAAGTTTAACAGAGAGCCAGTCAGAAAAAGAAATCATGTACAACTTGCGTGCCGTTTCAGGAAAATCCCGGCTGACAGAAAATGTTACAAAGCTTTTCACAAAGCAATTAAATGGAGACACTTTTCTTTTAGTATGAAAATATAACTGTGTTTTTGGAAACCCTGCAGCCACGGTTCACAGAGCTCAGAGCACACTAGCATCGGTCATCTGCCCGCGGTACTACAACAATTAGTGCTCGGCCAGTGGAGCTGGGACGTTTGTGCACTATTTTGCTGTGCCACACACTAGCTCAGGCCAGTGCCGGAGTTCCTTGGTTTGTTTATGGGACATCATGTCATTAGCCGGATAATCAAGCTTGTTCCCATTATCACTGCTCGTTTTAATGAGGTGTGTAGAACCACAGCACCTCCAGAGATGAGCCATCAGGCAACTGCACCCAATTCTCTTCTGCTTTCTCTCGGGCTCTGTCTAATGTGCCAGAATAGAACAACATTTTTCACTGTGGTCTCTTTGTGGCATCGCAATTATTATCACCTTATCTCTCTTTTTTTTATTTAAAATTTGGTCCTTAATAGCAATATGAGACCTGCATGGAATCAGTATTTCCGCTCCATTTCCATTCAATCATTACACACTCTGTGGATATTTTGCTGAAGAAATACGCTGTGTTTTCCACCATCACAAGGAGCGATGATGCATGACCTGCTTGATTCGGCTGAGTGAGAGGCAGCGCTGAATATGAGAGGAGAACACTGGCGCTCCAGATGGTGTCAGTGACAGGTGTGATCGTCGTTGGGAATTGCGCTACGCTTGTGATACTCTGACTGCACATCGTGTGATATTTCAAGTCTAATTTCAGCTGTGCATCACACCAGGAAAGGAGAGGCACGAAGATCAGCGACTTCTCCAATCGAGAGCAGCAACAAAGCTGAGTCCACAGCCGATATTTGTGTTGTAAGATGGCGGCAAAAAATATACAGACAAACATATTTCAACTCGCAATGTCCCAAAACATCACACTACTTATGTTATTATATTTAAAGGTTTGAATGTTCTATGACTGTAAAAACCAAAGAGATATCTTGTTTGGTTCATGGTTCAAGGTCTTTATTGTCATTTTCATGATTATACATGTAAATAAAATAAATTTCTCAGGACCGACAGTGTACATAGGCATAAATAAAAAGACAAAAAAATATAGGAAGATAGATTAAAATAGTGCCATAATATACAACAAAAAAGAAAGACGTGTGCAGTGTAGGTACTTTTTTACAGAGGTGTAAAGAAATAGTGCACTTTGATGGCGTGGGGCAGCAGTAGGGCTTGGACATATTGTCGGAGCCCATATTTGAGTCCACCTTCTCCTTGATGTGGTCCATGACCAGGCGTTCAAAGCATTTCATAACGAACTGGGTGAGAACCACCGGACGGTAGACATTCATACTCCTCAGTGCTGCACACTTGGTGACTGGAACGATGGAAACTGTTTTCAGGCACACCCCAGGTTTATTGTGTTATAAAAAACATTTTTTATCAGATTAATCATCAGTATAGATTAATCCATGTTAGCACGTCAATTTTGACTGCCCAGATAAAAAGATTATTTGCCATAATGACAATTTCATCTTTCGACCGAATCGCAAAAATGAAATATTCCATCAATGGAAAACAATAACTGTGTTTAGAAACTATCAGGATCCCAATGTGCAGGACAGATTAGATTCTATCATTATGTTTTACTTTGAAAATTGCACACTGAATAAGAGCACCGCATGTGTCTTCACTTGTTTCCCCAGATTGGCTCCATTAGCTCAGGAACCAAGGTCAGCTTTAAGTGACAGACGGCTGCATGGTGCACTCAAGAGTTTGTGCACATGGATATAAATAAAGATTGAGCATTCTCCATCAATTAGCTAGGAGCAAACCATTGATCGAGTCGCCAGATTAGAGCAGAACAAAAATGCATTCATCCATCTTTCACACTATTTGTATGAAGAAAATTGATAAGCTGAAGTGATAAATGAGATATTTTACATATTGATGGTTATTAATCGTAATATGGCATACACGACCTTTGATGCAACAGCAATTTCTTTTAGCCGAGTTTGCTCATAGTCGACTCATGCAGGTATATATCAGGAAAAATGAATGTTGGTACTTACACCAATTAGTTGGGTCTGTTTTTTTTTATATGACCACCAGTTGTTAGGGCTGGCTTCCCTCCATTAGTACTTACCCTGCTTGAAAGCAAAGTCATTCTGTAAATAATGCACGTGGTGCAAAAATATCGAAACTGAAATTAAAGAAGGATTTTAGAGCTGTGATTTTAATATAAATTGCTCTCTCACAAACTGCCAATGAAATTCATTTCAGCAACACTAAACTCCATCATAACTTATGAGACCCTGCACTGAAAATTTATGATTTCGGTTGAAAATGTATATTTTGCTGCTCCCGTGCTTTGTTTAATATGCCATGTTATGAAAATACTGCATCGGATAACAACTCTCTCGCTGGGTAACACTTCAATGCTCCCCTCTCTCCGCTCTGAGAAATAAAGCGAGTTTGAGAACAAAACACTAAATCTGTTGGTGGTATCTTGAATTTCTGGGTGTTTTGAAAAAACAACAACATAAAAAACCTGGAAAAATGACAGTGTTTATTTCCTCTTATTGGAAAAAGTTTCATACACGTGGATTTAAAGAGAAAATACTTTGCCACTTTCAACTTCAGTCCCAAGAGTCAGAAATGAGAACATTACTTAACTGTTGTTCTCCACAGTCCCAGATTTGTATATAATGCAGGGTGCGTGTGTGTGTGTGTGTGTGTGTGTGTGTGTGTGTGTGTGTGTGTGTGTGTGTGTGTGTGTGTGTGTGTGTGTGTGTGTGTGTGTGTGTGTGTGTGTGTGTGTGTGTGTGTGTGTGTGTGTGTGTGTGTGTGTGTGTGTGCGTGTGCGTGTGCGTGTGTGTGTGTTCATCTGTTAGCATGATCTCCACTTTAACGGGCCTGTCTCTCAGACGCTGTTTTTAACACCACTTCACTGCGACGTGGAGACACGGAGCGAGGGAAAGATGAGAGCGGTAAAGAGAAGTGGGAATGAGTAAACGCTGCGAGGGTTGTCCATCGCTCTGAATACAAATCGCAGCTGCCAAAAGCTGAAAACCAAATGATATTAACGTTTGGCTCAGACAAATATGCTCCCCTGGCTTGGGATGGAGCGGTTGTTTTCACTGCGTCTTCATCTCAAGCTACACATTCTAATTGGCATTAATTCGGTGTTGGAAAGCTGTGAAAATGTAATTTCCAGTTCGAGAGCTGCAATCGGAGCTCAGCCCGAGTGACGAGCATTACACTGTCTGTTGAACTGGTTTTGCCCGGCTGAGATTGCTGCGCCTCCTCTGCTGAGAGGGACGGGTTAATGGAGCGGTGGAGGAGGAGGAGGAGGAGGAGGAGGAGGAGGAGGCGGAGGCGGAGGAGGCGGAGAGGCTGATGTATGGCAGAAAGAGAAGAAAAGAGTGTGGTTATTTAGAGGTAAAGGGAGGAGAAGGATGTGTGGAAATGTGATGGAGGGGGGGGGGGGGGGCAGTGAGTGATTGGCTTGCTTTCACCTGTGCGTCTGTCATCAATGGAAAGCTGGCCCGGCTCCATCAGCCGGCCCGGAGCCCTGATTTCAGCTCGTAATGCCACTCCTGTGTACATCACATGGCTGTTTACAGGAAGGCGCCGTGGTTAGATGGTCAGACATGTAGGCCATCAATGGCTCTTTACAGGAAATGAATGAATGGGGAGGGAGAGCAATTTCTCATTTGGCTCTCCTCTTCTTCCAGTAAATACAGTTCGGAGATTTGCTTTATTGTGTTTATTCATGGTGAAAATCTGTTATTAGAGGGCTTTGCTCTGCAGACAACTTGTTGCCATTTCCTCTCTCTTCCATTGCTTTGTCTTTGCGTCTGTCTGATTAATTTCGAGAGCGTGTGTTTGTGTGGGTCTGTTATATTTACGTTTGCTGGGATTTGTTCTGCACTTCAGTTCCTCCCTGAACATTTTGGCCCCGCGGTCAGCCTCTGTGATCGCTGGACGTCTCTCAGGACTCCTTACAGCGAACCGGGCAACGCTGGCAAGTCTTTGTGTTTCCGAGACAGCGGGCATGTGTTTGGTCCCACCTGGCAGGGGGAGACGGATGGGGAGGAGGGGTGGGTGGGCTTGAAGCGGTGTGAATGAGGGGCCTGTTGTCGCACTGTGGGGAGCGGGTGGGCATATTGGAGAGCAGCAGGTGCTCAGCCAATCTGGGAGGTGGCCTGAGCATCTGAAATGGCCACCTCAAAGAGAGGAGATCTTCTGATTGGCTGCCGATCAAAAGTGACGGGGCGCAGCGACCACGCCGCCTTGCCAAGGACCCGGTTGGAGTGCACCTGGCCTGGAGTCACATGACCGGAGATGTCTCAGACAGGCCCTGTGTGTGGTGTTTGTGCGAGGCTGCTTTGAAGTCCTTGATTCTGGCTTGTTTGTGCTGTGACCACATGGGGAGTGAAGGCTTGGCTCTTCCTCTCATGAGAGCCGGTAGGAGGGGTTTTGTCCGTCTGCCAGTCGTCATGGCTATGCGGCTGCTTTTCAGCGGATGCCTCTTTGTTTTTGAGCTGATTTCCATTTTTTTTTCTTTTTTTTTTTTCTATCTCACATCCCTCCAGGGGTGGCCAGCAGTTGCTCAGCCTCTGTGCTATTAGAATACTAATAAAACACCCACCAACTAAGCACTTAACAAACCCAGAGTCGAGAGCCTCTGCCTCCTCCTCTTGTGTGTGTCGAGTGCAGAGTCTGGGCAGAGTGGCTGCTATTGCTCATACGCTCCACAGAGTTTTCTGAAGCCTTGGTGCAATTGAAGAAACCGCTGGCATGCGGCTGTAAGGTTATCATCAAAACACAAGCGCCACATGCATTTTCTTTTTTTGGGAAGGGGAAAAAAGGCATTGAATTGTTTAAATCTACTTCATAGTGAAGCAATTTTATTTTCAATGAGTGCCAAAGATGAAGTTTGTGTAAACATTTTTCATTTGTATGATTGTCAGCACATTGATTCAACTCTTTGTTTGTCCATCTGTTTTCTGCGGTTGGTTGGCTGGTTGAGTGGTTGGTTGGTTGGTTGGTTGGTTGGCTGGTTGCTTGGTTGCTTGCTTGGTCGCTTGGTTGCTTGGTTCGCTGGTTGGTTGGTTGGTTGGTTGGTTGGTTGGTTGGTTGGTTGGTTGGTTGGTTGGTTAGCCGACTGGTTGGTTGGTTGGTTGGTTGGTTGGTTGGTTGGTTGGTTGGTTGGTTGGTTGGTTGGTCGCTGGGTTGCTTGGTTGGCTGGTTGGTTGGTTGGTTGGTTGGTTGGTTGCTTGCTTGCTTGCTTGCTTGCTTGCTTGCTTGCTTGCTTGGTCGCTGGGTTGCTTGGTTGGCTGGTTGGTTGGTTGGTTGGTTGCTTGCTTGCTTGCTTGCTTGCTTGCTTGCTTGGTCGCTGGGTTGCTTGGTTGGCTGGTTGGTTGGTTGGTTGGTTGGTTGGTTAGCTGACTGGTTGGTTGGTTGGTTGGTTGGTTGGTTGGTTGGTTGGTTGGTTGGTTGGTTGGTTGGTTGGTTGGTTGGTCGCTGGGTTGCTTGGTTGGCTGGTTGGTTGGTTGGTTGGTTGGTTGGTTGGTTGGTTGCTTGCTTGCTTGCTTGCTTGCTTGGTCGCTGGGTTGCTTGGTTGGCTGGTTGGTTGGTTGGTTGGTTGGTTGGTTGGTTGGTTGGTTGGTTGGTTGGTTGGTTGGTTGGTTGGTTGGTTGGTTGGTTGGTTGGTTGGCTGGGTGGTTGGTTGGTTGGGCTGACTGGCTCCTTAGTCAGTTTGTCAGTCGGTTTACCAGCCGGCTGGCTGGTTGGCTGGGTATTGGTTTGATTGTTGGTTTTATTAATTTCAGCTTCAGTTACCAGTTCTATGTTATTATTAGCTGAGGAAAAAGTCAATTGTACATGCTTTGAATACATGTTCTACTAAATGATTTATATTTCTGAGAAATTCTGTTTTCTTTTTACTGGATAAAACAGTCCAGATGTTGAATCATTCATCACATGTGTCCTGCACACTTTTCACCTCAGTGACTTTTCTCCTTGACTCCATATAGCCCAGGACTCTGGGGTAGCCTGGTCTGGAGTAAAACAAAATTACCGAGAAGAACCAGTAACCTCCCACCTCTGCCTGCTGCTGATCCTCATCCACTGCTCACAAGAAAAACTACAGCTATTATGTCATTATTTCCAGCCTCAGCAATAAAAGCCTAGAGAGGAAAATGAAGAGAGATAAGAGCAGGGGAGAGGAGAGGAGACTGAACGGTGCAGTCTATTGTTGTGAAATTGTTCATTTTTCTGTGTCAGGACAAAAGGGAAATCAATAGGAGATATTGATGTTGAGCTCGAGGCTCACTTGTATCGTTGCGACTTTGTCATGTTTCTCACTCTCTCAAAATTGGAATTTTGAAGGTGTGCAGTCTGTGTGTGTGTGTGTGTGTGTGTGTGTCTGTCTGTGTGTCTGCCTGTCTGTCTGTGTGTCTGCCTGTCTGTCTGTGTGTATTTCAGCCCTCGAGCAGATGGCAGAGAGGCAGAGAGACGCCCCTGTGTCACTGACACGCCGCTCATGACCGTACCCGTCGCTCACCAATGTCAATAATTAGTGTGCACGCTGTGAGTGACACACTGATGACGGTGTTGCATGCACATGTAAATACAGGCCTCAGAATGGCTTTTACACTTTCATGTAAAGGAGGCCAAGACATGGAAATATATGTGAGGACATAAAATACAGATATTTTCAATATGTTTGTAGAAAGGAACATCTATGACATTCAGCTCCTGTGCTCAGGTCACGATAAACATCCTTTAACATATTGCAATAAACGGCCCTGTTTCTGCAGGAACTCCACCCAAAATGAACAATTCCACCATATGATTTACTTTCAGTGCCAACGCCGCAGTGAGTGTGACCTTCGCACAGTCAAGTGAAAACTAATGACGTCTGACTCTTGTAGAGCGGCACTGTGGTGTAGTGGTTAGCACCCTCACGTTACAGCAGGAAGACAAAAATTCACTCCGACACGTCTCTTGTTTCACGTGAATATTTGTACAACTGCCAGCTGCCTCCACTCTGGGGCATTTCTACGGATCCGCAGGGAGCTTGAATGACCCTAAATAGGATCAAGAATGTGAAGATGTGCAAATTAATAGTAAAATCTAGGGAGTTGTGCATCTGATTGTTGTGTATTACCCACAAACCCATCTGTCATCAAGCAAACATGTCAGCAATCCTGTCCTAACCTCGCTGTCAGCTCAGTTTGTCTCTGATCTCTAACCTTTCAGATTAACGCAATGCCGACATCAAAAAGGCATGTTTCAGTTCTGTCCTCGCTGGTGTCTGTTACACCTGCGTCCTGTGAAGATTACACATCACTGCAGCCAGATGACATTGCACCCTTGAGGATGGTGGGAAAAAAGAGCATTTTTGGAAGGGGCTTAGTTGCTCTTTAAATACACGGCGAGTCGTCAGTGCGCTGGCATGGATGAAAGAGTCCGAGAGTTGGAAAATGCCAGTGAATAAAGAGGCAAACATTCTTCTCAGGCAATAGAAACAAAGAGTTTTCTTGAAAAAGCCTTGCATGAACGTCCATGGAAGAGACACGCATGTGAGGAAATGCTTGCCTGATACATGAACTTTTGCACCGAGCTCAGCTTCTGATTTCTCCTGTATATCATTAGCCGCTCTTGTGAGCATCTCAGCTTTGCTTTTTTACAGATAAGAAAAAAAACAACCTATAACTACCCAGCGTGAAAGCTGCATAATAATGTAAATAGCACGCGTGTAGTCATGCCTGCATCAAGACGCAGTTACTTGTTACCAGGAGACGAACCTGATCGTTATTGGTACCCACACATATTACAGTCTCTCTACATAACTTTGTTTTTCCACGTATTTCATTTGTGCACAAGTGCCAGAGGAGAAAAAAAACACATACACACACACACACACACACACACACACACACACAGGCGTGTAACACAAGTAATTAAGTCTGAAAATCTGAAATTAAATCACAAACAGGCTAATTTCCTTGGCAGTGGCCCGGTGAACACATCTCTCTACATAACTGGCCATTTAGTGTGGGCCTGTGTCATTGTCTTTGCAGAAGAAGTAATCAGTGTGAGGGAGATAAAGCCTGAATTAAAGCCGAAAAGGGAGCGGAGGGGGAAAAAAAAAATAGGAAGGTTGATAGGATGGGATGCTCATAGAAATAAAATAAAGAGAAAGTCTTTGTGTGCACGGGATGTATACATTTATAATCTTCTTAATTTTACATGCTGTTTAAACTGGCAATCCGTTTTTAAATACTTGCCATTTCCCTTGGCAAGCACTTTCTGCACTGAGGAAGTTCCTCTTCACAAAACGTTGTAGCTGTCTGGCTCGAGCACCGTGACACCGAGTGAAGCGCTGGAGCCATTTCTGTGAAGACGCGTCAGTCACAAACACATCTGCACTTCAAAATACTCCAATGAAAACAGACGTTTCTGGAGTTTAAAACAAATAAATCCCAGATGTACCAGATGGGGGTAGTGATGTAATAATGACCAATTATGTGACATCTGCAAATAGCATAATAATTATGACCATTTTAAATGCATTAAAGCCAATAGTGTAATAACAAGTTGAGCCAATATCACAACATTATGCCAGTAATATACCATATATTGAAGTAGTAGTTTTTGCAGTTTTTGCACAGTCTGCTTATCCAAAATAAGTATTGAGGCTGGCACAGTCTTCATGAGGATGCATACCTCTTTGAATTATAGTTGCCAGAAATTTTTTTTTGTATTTCAATACACTTTTTGTCTTATTATATTCAGAATTATCAAAATTATTTTTAGAAGTTATTATATTATAGGTTTTTTTTACAAAGTGGTTGTATAGAAACTAAACGAATATCAGATAAAAGAGCAAGAACTAGATTTATTGATTATGGGTCAGCAGTTAAAAAATGATATTCTGCATTCTGAATAGCCCCGTCATCTGGCACATAATCAAAATGTATTATTTGATGTTAGGCTAATGTGTGAGTTTAAAATGAGTCTCTTAATACATGAGAGACAAATGTTTCTCTTTACTTTAAGATTGTAGAATACATTATTTTTAAAGGGATTTAGAGGGTTTATCCCCTCAGCTAAATGTACCAGTGAGCCATCGTTAGTAGTATACCAATCAAGTAAAAGGCACATACTGTTAGTCTGAGCATGCACACACTCGAGGAATGTCTTATGGAAAATGTAAGAGCAGTGCAACAAGGGGGGGAAAAAACCCCAGTAACTCATAAAATCATGTACTTCTTCCAGCCAGCCAGCCCAACGCCTTCACCTCCAATGAAATTGCACATCAGTGTGTTCGGCTAAGTAGACAGACCTGAATGCTTGCTTGTTTTTGCCCCAGGAAATCTCCCCAGCGTGAAATGCGTTTCTGCCCGCGTGGCTGCAGCGTCCAGCTCCGGGCGTTCCACGTCTCCCTCTGACTCCGCCGAGCTCGCGCTGTAGCCGGCCTGCCAGAACCTGACCCTGGCTCCAGGCCTGCCCCGGGGGTGTGTGGGACTTATTTATGAGCCAAGATGGCATTCTGGTGTTGGAAGCTTCCTCATGACCATCTTGGCCAGTTTCTGACTGGTCTGAAAATTTTATTAGAAAAGCCACCAGCCGCAGCTTGCATGCTCCAAGCATGAGGACGGAGAAAGGGCAACATGAAAGATGTACGAATTAAACATTGGCTCATATCCACAGGAGCTGTGATACGATGGCAGCTTTAAAAAATGTGAGGACGCCACTATGTGATCTGCCATCTTAGCTTTTTTGTTGGTGTTCCTGAACGTCTGTCAAAAAACACCAACACCCATTACAAAGCATCTCTGTCCAGATTTTGGGTGTGAACAGTTTAGCTGATATATGTCCCGGAAACTCATCAATAATGCAGCTAAGATTATAAAGAAATTCCAAACTGGGGAAGATAAACACAAGGAAAAAGTTACTGTACTTTATCATCTTTTAGGATGTAAATCAACTATAAAATGTCATAAATTTTCACTGGTTGAAGACGTACATTTAAAAAGAAAACAAAAACTACAATAAAAACTACCACTAGGTTTCATTCTCTGAACCAGTTCATGCCCTATAAAGTTACAGAACATGTTTAAAAAACTGAATAACACACTGTTCTGATATTATCCTCTAAAGCTTTCCTATTGGTTTCATGAAGTGTGCATAAAAAGACAATCAGAGATTCATGATTCAAGTCAAATTCATTAAAAAAAATTAAATAAAGAAGCTCAAAAATATAAAAACAATAAAATGAAATAGAAAATGTCCCTCTCATGAGTTCTGGCGCTACAACAGCCCAACAATCCCTCTCACCTGTGTTCTCATCCAAGATATTGACGGGATGAGTCAGCAAAGCTTCCACACTTTACAAATTAGAACAAGGAGCTTGTGAACACCCAGAAGTCTGGTGGTAGAAGCCTTGTTGTTCTGGGTTTGTGTAAAGTCACTCAGTGGGGGCGGCGGTGATTTATAAAGCGTGCAGGATCGAGGCTACACATTGAGCTGACACAACTGAGCCATCAATGGAAGTTATGTCCGTCTAAAAACACAAGGCAAACTGTGAAGGTGGACATAAAGTAGACTTTGGTTATTACCTCTCACTTTCTTTCTCTCTCTCTCTCTCTCTCTCTCTCTCTCTCTCTCTCTCTCTCTCTCTCTCTCTCTCTCTCTCTCTCTCTAACATTCGTACACACACATAAAAGCCTTCAGGCCGGCCCTCCTTCACTCTCTGTTTGTTCATCTGTTCCTCTTTGCCCACCAAGAAATGTATGCATTGCCACGGAGCATAAACAAACACGGGCCCACACATGCACACAAGCAGAGGCATAGATGCACACACACACACACACACACATGCAATGCAAGAGCAAACAAATCCAAGCACTCTGTAAATAAGCATATTTAAACACATTCACGAAGACACACAAAAGTACGCCAGTGTATGAAAAAAACAAAAAAAACAAAAGAAAGAAAACTTATGGGCAGTTTTCTGTGAGTAAATAAAGTGACAGTCATGGTGTGGAGGTGTCATTCTCTGCCTCATGTCTGACTTTCAAGTCAAACAGCTTTAATGCTGCAGCCAAATAATTGTCGAGGCTACATATAATGGCAAACTGCACCGCAGCAGTGCACACAACAAAGTTGCCATTGGGTTACTTGCTGTGGTCTCTGAGTGTTGCTGCCAATTTGGTAATACGCCATCCAGAACTGGCCACGATTGCTTAGCAGGGTCTGGCACGCAGCCAATAAGCCCCCCCGCCCCCCCGCCCCCCACGCCTTTATGAACTTCACATGCTGACAGAATAATACACAGCTGTGCTCGTGATGCCAGTGTAAAGCTCGATACGATACACATGCACTGTAGGCATATGCACACAGAGAGCAGAGCGCACACACACCAACCTGCCGGAGACCGACTGAGAGCTTTGACGCACTTCGGCCTCGAGTGAAGGAGTTTTCTGGGTTTGAGGCGGTCTGGCGCTGACAATCACGGCGGCACAATGTCCTGAGCAGCAGGTCAGGATGGCAGCGGTGACCTTTCATCATGCCGAGCCCGACAAAGCAGGATGGAGAGAGCGAGAGAGAGAGAGAGAGAGAGAGAGAGAGAGAGAGAGAGAGGAGGTGGGCAGCCGGCTGAACACACTCCAGCCTTTGCGTCATGTTGGAGTGTGTGCTCAGGGCTACACAGGTCTTATTAGGAACGGCTCAGTGGCTTTTTCCGTACCAATAAACCACCCATGTCCACATTTCCTCCCTCTCGCCGTCTTGTTTTTCCTCCCTTGTTTATTTCCCCTCACTGTTTGTGCCGCTGCTGCTGCTCCGGGTACTTCTGAGCCTCTGCCAGGTGAACGGCGACATGTCTCGGACATCACTGGTGCTCATTAGCATTCGGAGGCGTCAGCGCTGCCATGGCGTCAGCGTCTCTGTGGAGACCCACGGAGGGGATCGGGGTCAGGCTCGCATTGTGCCACAATCATATTACTATTCATTCCGCCGAGTTGTCAGGGAGCACTCTTTGAATAATTGTCTTGCGTCTGTTTTCACCTCTCATAATAGCCGTGATTTACAATCGACGTTTCTCTGTGCGGCTAATGGTAAACAGCGGAGTCGGCCGGAAGCACACGCCGGGCGCGCCAACGGCGGGAAAAAATCCAGAGGCAGCAGCTCGAGAAGACGAAACACCTCGCTGACTCGCTAATGGGCGTTTAATTGTCCAAACCAGCCCGGTGTTGTATCGGCAGCCCTGCTGGCTCATGTGAGCAGGAGGAGGAGGAAGGAAATCAGCGCCAGATTCGTCAGACCCGTTCCATGATAACCGAGCGTGGACGTTGGTTTTATTACTCTATCATCACTCCGCTCAAGTGGGCAGAGGACGGGTGATGGCCTCGTCTCCTCGCAGACATTATGTTCGGATGGTTTTTGTCGTCTGTCCTCACAGCCAAAGGTGCACAACATTATGATTATCTAAAGTGCTGTTCTTGTGCACATGTGCGCCGTTACAGTTTGAATATCTCATCGAGGGAATCATTATGAAAAGCAGCACGATTTAAAGACCGCAATTATATCAATTATACTTTCTTAAGAGGGAAGCTTGTTTTGGGCTTAAATTCTTGTAATTTCATGTTTTATACTTTGTTAAATGTAAGAACAAACACATTTGCTGTGGTTGGAAGTGTTATATCGCTCAGCTGCTATTACACATCCCATTACTACTGTATTATTTACTGCTGTTGATATGATGGCACTGGTGGTAATTATTATTCCTGCAAGCCTATTTTTAGGTCACAAAATGCCATCATCAGCATGTTATTGGTGTGATTTCATCCCCTATGCAATAGAAATATAATTTAAGAATTAACATTTTTTCCCCAGATATTTCAACACAGATCATCATTCATGATCAGCTGATCATTAACCCAATGAAGAATGCTGTCAGATATGGTCATTATCTCTACTTATTTACTGTACTTAAAAACATTTTTTAGTTTATCTGTACTTTACTTGAATGCTGTTTGGTGGCTGAATCACCCGGGTTAATGATTCAAACTTCTATATCAATCAGGAATCACGAGTCCGAAGTCGACGTTAACCTAGAAACTATGAGTTGTATGTCAGTTCAGAAGAAAAGATGGAGGCCACTGTAGGTGAATATGAAAGTGACTTAAGACAAATCAGTGAGTGACTCAGAGCTACCAGAGTCCATAAGATGAATCAAAGTGACCACCATTACTTTGCCTGAGTCCGCATTTTTCTGATTTAGTTCTGTTATTGACTGGCATCCTGTCCAGGTTGAGCCCAACCTTCACCTACTGTCGGATGAAATCGACACCCAATCGACACAAATGGCAAAGGGCATCGTGTACCAGCAACGTTTAAAATTCAGCTTTACTTTCCACCTTATTCATTTTTATCTAAGTAAAGATGTTAGATCATTTCTTTTAATTTGACCAAAGACTTCTTTTGTCATCACACTCAATGGCCATTTTATTGTGAAGCTCCAAAGCCTTTATTTTATCTACTGTTCACAGTGTAATAGGTTGGCTTGTCCTTCACCTCAAGACTGGCCACATTAACCTTGAGGAGGAATAAATTGGGACAGTGTTATTAGCCTTTGTCTGGGTGTTCTACGAACTTTGCTGAAGCTTTATAATAATAGCAATGATTTCTTGGTGATTTAGACAGCGGCAGAATTGTAAAATGTCTGTCTTCCCAATTCATTTTCATGACCGGTCTTGTGGCAGATATACGAGAAGGTGCTAACAATACAAGACCCTTTTGACCCACCGACTCAACAGAAGTGAAAAGAAAGTTAATGAAATGTGACATTACAATTTGCCAACTAAAAACTGAACTAAATCTGTTGTCATTATTCCACATACCCCATTTCAGGCTTGATTATAAGACTTGGTTCATTGGTAAAAAAAATATGTTTTTTCCATATATATTATTGCTAGTATTGAGAGAGTTCAAAAACAGACTTGACATTAACCAGCAAGACCTACTTGACTTGGAACAAACAATATGCGTAATGATAAGCATAAAGGGACAAACTTGCAATAGGCAAGGCAGAAACCTCCACACAAATCAGGGAGGTGATGAAAATGAGTGTGGAGATGCATTAAGCTGGAGAAAGGAAGGAGTGAGAAAACACCTGAAACAAGAGCAATAACAGATTACTGACCTCCACCAAGGTAAGACATGGATTAAATATATTCCACATCTAGGATCTACGATTTGATCCGGATTATCATAAAGATTTAATTGGTTCTTCCTTTGGTCCAAATGCAGCTGTGTACTAATTTTCATGAAGATCCGCTGGTTAGTTTTTGAAGTATCTTGTTAACAGACGGGCAGAAAAACAGACAAATAAACGCAGGTGAATTTTTGTTAATCATGAAAAATGACAAAAACAAGCAAAATCTGAAAACACAAAACTGCAAACAGACATGCCAAAAGGCATCAGGGCGTTAACCTGCTTAACACGAACAAGGACGACTGGAAGTACCAGAATCCTGCTGCACGTGACCATGATGTGAAATCCAAAATCCTGATATGGGCCAACATGAAGTGCTCAACACCTGACCGCTCGCAGAAAAGAAAAACAAGAACAAAGTACTCCCGAAAACCTATGAGAGACTAAACAAAACAGAGGCAGACAAAGAACTAAAATCACCAAGAACTAGAAGACAGGACGGTAACATGGCGAGATATGAAACATCACAGGAACCATGTGAGAGAAGCAGACAAACAGACAAAACCCGCTGGAAACAAATCATGAAGAAAAACAATCAATTCAAAATCCAGAACAATACACCGTCACCGTCACATGAGTAAGATCCTCCATTTTCCATCCTCCATTACTAAGCATCCATCACTGTTGACATCCGGAATCCCTACATCCTCCATTCAGGAGGGCAGTGGCTCACACTGTTACACAGGATGAAATGTCCTGGTCCAAACCTATGGAGTTTGCATGTTCTCACTGTGCCGATTGATTTAAATACGTTCTTGTTAGGTGTATTACTGACTGTAAAGTGTAAATAGGAGATGGATGCGTTTTAATTTAAGTCTGTTATGACTCTTCTCAAGGGAAGTAAGTCCAAACCTGCTCTTACGTTCATGTCTGCATGTCCTACAATGATCTCACTGAACTCTGAAATAACCGAATTTGAGCAACTTTACCAGTGACAAGTAACACGATCCCCATCATCTTGATAGAAATGAATAGCTCTCCCGTCTCCCTTAACAATTGACTGTAACATGGCCTCCGTTAATGCACTGAAACACGCCACAGCTTCACTGGAGCTGCTCGGCGGCCAAACAGCAAACGGCGAAAAGAGCATCTCCCTGACGTGCGACTATGCAAATGGGCGACGCCCGGCAGCAAATATGACAATTCCAGCTCAAGTGGCAGAGGGGGAGTTCAGTTTGATGTTGGGATTTATTGACCCTTTTGAAGAGGCACCAAGCAGACAGGGGACTGTTTAAACAAACCATCCACCTGCTACTTTATGGTTTTAATTGCCAAATTACATGCAGCCACATAAAAACAGCAGTTATGCCCGCTGATTCAGTTTCTATGGTGATGTTAGACAATCGTATAGCAGATGAATCACCTCTGGTCCTTAAACTGGAGCGACATAAACGTTTAAACTCGCACAATCTCCTGATAATCCCAAAATAGAGAGCAGCTGTTTGCATGGTGAGAAAGTACTTGAACTGTAACTTGCTGCTGTAGTCAGTCACCACATAATTAGCTGCTTTATGTGGTTCGGCTGCCAGATCCATCATATACGGTCTTCTTCTTTCATATTCTGCCAGTTTTTAGGAAATTCCAGCAGAAAATGTATATAATCTAACACTCTCAGTACCTTCGAAACCACAAATCTCAGTCTCAAGGTGATGATGGAGAAAATATCAGGAAAATAACAGGGGGCATTTGAAAGCGTCATTTCAAACCCGCTGTCGTTGAATAGATGTCGGGATTGTGGACCTCCTGGTGCTGCTGCCACTTGTCTAAACCACATGGACATCTGTAGAAAAGTTAAGAGCAATCCATTAAGTAATTACAGAGGTATGCAGTTTCAGAGGGTTCACACGATCATGAAGTGGTTGGCATTCACAGTAAAAATCACTCAGAACTCACTGACTTTCCATGTGGGGGATGCACGTTCTCACAGTGCTTCCAACACGAGCTTATTAGGTCTTTATTAAATTTAAATCTCCACAAATGGGGCTGATTTCTGTCTCTCCATTGCACTGTGGTGGACTGTCATTGTCAGCTGGGATCTGACCACACGTCGGGTGTAAGTGAACAATAAACATGGATGGATGGCATTTAATTTTGGACTACGGGTGTGGAACGCCCATCACCACTTCTGTCCACATACCACAGACGCAGATAAAAGGTGGCTTATTTTCCATGAACGCCCTCCAAGATGTCTATCAGTATGTGGACTCCAGTTAATAGAAAAAACACACCGTCAAACTTCTCAATCTTTTCTTGTCTTATCAGGCCTGAGTATGCTTAGTTCTCTCTCTCTCTCTCTCTCTCTCTCTCTCTCTCTCTCTCTCTCTCGCTCTCTCTCTCTCTCTCTCTCTCTCTCTCTCTCTCAACTCCTTTGGGAAATATGTGTGCATCCACCTGAAAAGGCATGATTGAAAAAGCACTACCTTCTAAAATATCAATAACTCCTATCAGTCAATCTCTTCCTGTACTACGTTGGCTGTTGAAAGACATAATATTTTCTCTGTTGTAAGACGCTGCTCGCAGTTGTAAATTCAGACACAGACAAATACAGATAAAGACATATACACACCCGCCGGCAGAGTATACGAAAGCGTCGCACTCGCACATTTTAATTAGCACTAAACTGTGCTCCAATTAATCTCCACAGTCTGTGTTTTCATTGCTGAACCCCCTTGGGGAGGGGTCCAGGTTGGTCTCCGCTCATCTGCTGGGAAACAGGAAACAATAAAGTTGAAAATCTTAAGCGGCAACCGGGGGGAGGCCGTCAGATTAATATGCAGTTGACGGTCAATTCCCGCGTTGTGAATGTGGAATGCCAACGATCTCTGCAGGCTTCCTGTTTGTGTGTGTGTGTGTGTGTGTGTGTGTGTGTGTGTGTGTGTGTGTGTGTGTGTGTGTGTGTGTGTGTGTGTGTGTGTGTGCGCGCGGGCGCGCACGCAAGTTCAGCTCGGTCACATACTGCTTCTCATTACCAATCCTCTCATGGCTGTATGCAATTTGTGGCTGCGCTCTGTAGCCTTTTGTCAGCAGGCAGGCCAAGTAGCGTCTCTCTCTGTCTGCCTCGCTCTCCATCACCTCTCCTCAGTGCATCTGTGTCAATCGCCTCCTTTCTCCGTCTCTCACGCTGCCATTTCCAGGGACGTAACCCCATCTGCGAATAGTAGTAATTAGCCAGGAACATGGAGGACTGTGCGTTTCCTGTGTCAGGTGACGTCAGCGCTGGCCGGTCGCGGATAAGATGACTGGGCTCTCTGTGCTTGTCGGGGCTGCTCGGGATGGCAGAGGAGAGACGCGAAACTCAAGAATGCAAAATCAGAGCGTGAACCCACAAAGGTACTTCTAATCCTCCTGGCGTCTCGACGGTAAAGGGCAAACGGCTGATCAGATTGCTGAAATCGAGGCGAGACATCCTGCGGTAATAAACCTGCCTGTGAGTGGGAGTAGATTGTCGAGATAAACTCCGATGCAAGTCTAATTATACAAACAGAGCAGAGCCTGATTCCTCTTTATCTGGAAATGGACACAGCATGCTTGACTGCTTTATTGATGGGAAATGCAGACCGGTGCAACAGGGGAGGATGTCGTCGTCCAACGCCCCCCCCCCCCCCCCCCCCCCCCCCCCCCCCGCTGTGGGCGCAGGCCTCGTTTCTACTGTTCATTTCCTGCCCTGGGCAACACCGTCCTGCAGCTTTCTGCCATTCCTGTGTCCATCCAAACAAATGCTCCGCCTCTATTTTCTGCTCTATTTTTCCCCAAACTTTTCAGAGTAAAATGCTCGCTTCTCCTAGGTTTGAAATTCAGGCCTGAAAGTTTGGATGCGGCCTCACAGATACCGGCTCAGGGCCTTTCTGTGTGGAGTTGGCATGTTGTCCTCATGCGTGTGTGTGTGTGTTTCCTCCGGGTACTACAACATGCAACTTCACCACACACTTGCAAAATTCAATGACAAAGTTAGGGAAGACAGCTACTTTTTCTAAAACAAAATGGCCCGTAGACGTTCGGGATCTTTTTAGCAAGAAAGATAATTGAATAATTGAATGGTTGAAACATGTGCATGAAGCAAAACGTGGCTATAAATGATTGTACTGTCAGTCTGTACAAGTGGCACTATAAAAAAATATATTGTTCTAATTAGTGTCACTTGTATAACAAATTAAAGTACCACGTCTTCACCTTCACCCCGCTTGTTCTGAGTCACGTCTGTATGATAGTTACAGAAAATCAGTTGCAGTTATTAAGAACTTCTTCAGGAAACACTTCACTTTTAATAGCAAGTAAAAATCATCAGGTTACTCTCAAAAGTAAACAATTTAAACTTCCCCTTTAATGAGGCCTGCTTCATTGACATGTACCACAAAAGAGACACAGCAGCTCTGCAGCTTTTCTCACTAACAATATCAGAAAATTGTACCAGTGTGAACAATCTTACTAATACAATACTCTCAAAAGCAGTGCAATGAAGTTTACTGTGTGATTCGCAATAGTAGTTGTAGTTCATGTATGTATTATTATTTTGTAAAACAAAAAATACTATAAGTGGGAAGTCATGAGTTGTCACTCCTCGTGCCCTTTCAGCAGGTTAAACAGTTGTGTTTGCTTTTGACAGCCATTTCAGACATGATAACCAAACACTCCCAGTTTAACAAGTTTCTCACCTGTAAGAGACCAAAGCAGATGTTTATGCCTTATTATGATCTTTATTCATCCTTAGCTTGTGCGATATTGACTATTCAAGCCCGTCTCATGACAGCTGAGTTGTCATACTACACCTACAGTTACAAAATTCACCGAAATTCAATGGCAGCTTTAAACCTTCTGGCTACTGGCAAAGCGTTTTGACTTACAGGAAACAAACTTATACACCTGAACACTGTCAGGATACAGCTGCTCGCCAAGTGCGAAACACTTCCGACAGAAAGCCTTCCTGCCCGTGAAGCAGTGTCGGCTGACCAGTGGAGCGTCTTAAGCAAGGGAAAACAAGCATTAGACTGAATGCTTTGTGCTCTCAGATCTGTCAATTAAAGAATTCACCTAACCTCTCCGGGAAAGCTTGTGAAACAGTACGGATGTGCTCTGCTGCTGCTGCTGCAGTGCAGTTCAGTTCAGTTTTTGCCAGTTGAAAGGTCTGTGTTGTGTGCACATTACCTTGAAGAGACTGACTCATTGCTGAGACTGCAGCGTTGTTTGACTTGCAGGACAACACAACAGCACAGAGACGGCATTATCACAAGAATAGCTCTAATTTACAGATAAATTGTTTTTGAAGGCTGGAAGAGGAATGGCGGCGGATATTGAAATGTTTGTTTTGGCTGTGCAGATGGGGAAAAGAGAGCAAAGTGAATGATTCATCTGCACCGTCACTCTGAGCATATGAAGTCCGTCAGTTACAGTCTAACATCCATCCATTGGGGCTTTTGGGGCCTGAAGACGACCTCAGCCGAAAGGGTGAATGGTGTTTTTATTTCCATTAAATTCTCTAATGAAGGAAAGAAACCTTCTGGCTGTGTTTGGTAATTGTAGAAATCATTTAAGATATTGACGAGTTTGTTAATTTCAGCTAAATTAGTAGGACAAAATAGATTAAAACATGTTCAAATTAAAATGCTAAATTACATTTTTGGAAAAATACATTTCTAATTATTGTCTCTTTACCATTTTTACTTTATTTCTTTGAGATAATACTCATCGGTTCATTACAGATACAAACACATGTCATTTGAAGACCTAAATTAACCTATCAACCATGTTTTTGGACTCTGAGGCCACATGAGCCTATAGGTGGCGCTGTAACTCTGCCACAGAAATACACCAAAACTGGACAAGGAGCATGAAGAAATCCTCGTATTGGAGAAGTCCAACATCTGGCCTTATTTAACTGACTCGTATCAGTAGCTTCTGCAGCAGGACCTGCATCATGTACTCCGCCATTGTTGTTGTTGTTACGTGACGTTGCGGAGAGGGTTGCCAGGTGGGGCAATGACAACATCGTTTTCAGCAAATGTCAAAACCGAGGCAGCGTTTTCAAATTTCTCCACTCTGAAACCCGTTTTCTTCTTCTTCTTTTGGGTTTAGCAGCAGTTTGCACCCATAAAGTTGCATTATCGTCATCTGCTGGCTCTATTTATCTACATTGTTTCCCACCGCTATCTTCGTCCCTGATGACTGTTTCCCTCTATCTCTCTTATCAGCAGCTTTTTGGTCCCTGATGGCTGTTTCCCTTCTTTTTCTTCTTCTTCTTCTTCTAGGTCTTCACAGGGGTTCAACGGCAGTTGGCATCCATGAGGTTGCACCACTGCCAGCTAGTCAATACCATTCCTACCGCTCAAAAAAACAACAACAAAGAAAGCCTCAACTCCTAAAACGTTGTGCTCTGTGGATGATCGGCCAAAAGCCATGCAGTAATATGGTCAGGACCAGAGACTACTGAGAGAAAATCTACCTTGTTTGCTTACTGCGAGGGGACGTTTTCATCCATTTGTCCTTCTTTTATGCCACTTTATCCAACTTCATCGTACAAACAAACAGGTTACACACAATCTCACACACACTCTCAATCATATGTGTGGGTAATCTATAGTAACCAATTGACCCAAAGCGTGTGTTTTTAAAGTGCAGGGGAGAGCGTGGACAGAGGATCCAACACTCAAATAAGTTCTAACCAAAAAGGGATGTTTTATTTAACACGATGAGCAAGTACAGTGGAAAAATCTACAGGGATCAAAAGTCATGGGAACAGAGCAGGTGGCTCAACAAAGACTAACACAGGGACAGACTGGACACTTGAACACACACAGGAGGAGGACAAGACACAGGGGGAAACACTGAAGAAGCACAGAGGAGCTGAGACACAAGAAAGAGAAGAAAACGTGAGCAACGTAAAAGCAGACATCGATTAGAACTAAGACTCTAATATGAATACGTAAAACAAAATGGTGAATATTGAACCATACAACAAAAACATGAGAAAACCAGAGACCATAAACACAAGAACCATGACGGACGACATGTAAAGAAGATGCATGAAAACCAGCACGAACATGAAAACGCCATTAGGAAATCAAACCGGGGACAAACTCACTGTGAGGCAAGAGTGCAAACCACTACAGCATTGTAGCCATGTCTGATCGAATAAAAAACTGAAAGGAAGCCTCAGGCAGAAATCAAGTTCTCTCTTTACAGTTGAACTGTTGCTTTATTTTATTTTTTTAAGATTTAGTGAAAGTACAACAAAATAGCCCTAACATTTTACCACTTTATTTTCCACAAAGAAACACCTTTAAAATAGCGACAACAGCATTAATTTCAGTGGATCAAATGAGTACGAGAGGTGTCAATGAGAAAAAAAGTGTTAAACGGGGCAAAAATAAAACCAGATACCTTTGTGACTTTTTTTTTTCTTTTTCTGAAAAGCACTTGTGGTATTAATACTCACGCACACTTTCACAATATTTTCACGCAGTCCCACAAAATCTCTTTTCCAGCTCTCGCCGAGCCTCCGTCCACCTTTTCCAGCATCACTGTACAAACAGGTCTTCCTCTCCGGTAGGGCAGCAGGAAGCGAGTCCAGGCCAGACAATTAGTCCTCGTGTCTGCTGAGCATCGCCGCCTTCGAAGACAAAACGCTTCATCTTCAGACATCCCGTTTCAACACGGCCCTCCATCGCCGGTGCGTCACGCCACCGCCGCGCCATCGTCCCTTTATTAAGAGCCGTTTTAGGAAATGAATTCCACTTTAATTCCCGGGACGAGGCGGCGACGTCCACTAACGCAGCTTCGTCATGTCAGTGGGAGTCATCCAATTTGCAATCATTTGCAAAACTACACAGATATGTAAACAACTCATGAAATATGCCCACACACCCACGCAAACGAAAGCTTTTTGTTTCCACATTGCAGTGTTTTTCTTTTCTCACTCGTCTGCGGTGCAAAAAAAAAAAAAAAGAAAAGACAAAGGGGAAAATCTGCAAATAATAAATAGACTTTCTCTTTTATATATTTCTGTGTATGTATATACATATATATATATTTATTTATCTCTTCAGATGGGTCCCTACATGAGCACGCAGCTCTTGGCCCGGTCCTTCCTCATGGCCGGGGCTTGGTCCATTTGCTCAGTCCGACCGGGCAGCGGCGGCAGGGGCAGCTGCGACACTCTCTTCAGGCCTCTGCGGGAGCTGCTGCGCTTCAGCTGGGGCTTGTGTGGCCGCCGCACCGACGCCACCGTGGTGACGTGAAACACGTCCCGGACGCTGTTCTCGGACACCTTGGAGGTGCACTCCACGTAGGCCACCGCCCCTATCTGCCGAGCTATCGTGCTGCCCTGCAAGAAAGAAAGACAGTTCAAAGAGGATGAGCCAACCATCTATACATACATACATACATACATACATACATACATACATACATACATACATACATACATACATACATACATACATACATACATACATACATACATACATACATACATACATACATACATACATACATACATACATACATACATACATACATACATCGGATCACAGCCAAACAACATTGAGTTTCCTCACATGATCTATCGATGTCTGTCTCCTCCTCTGATGTGTGGAACCATCAGATAAGTGTTGCGTGTAACTTTTCTGCAAAAGCATTCAGTATGTCTCCTTTCAGTGGAGTCGCATTAAGCCTCGTTTGTCATGGGCCAGTGACACACGTTTTTATCTTTGAATCCTCGGGCTTTCTGAAGTTCGCTGTAGACCTGAGTATCTGCTACTGCAGAGAATTAAATCTTACCATACGATCTCTCATTGTGCCTCAGCATAAACAGGCCCGGCAGCAGAAGTCTAAATGTCTGTCCCCGAAACAAAAGATGACAGGAGCTTTGAGACAAAGATGTTGATCTGAACCGTAGACTGAATGTCAATGATCTAAACAAGTGTTGGTGACAAATGAAGCGCCTCCATCTGAGGTTTGAATAATGTAGATGCTGACTTCTTGGTGTGTGGTAAAAGGGAGGGATCAGAGCATGAGCCCACTGGGCCAATGTTGACATCGGCCATGCAGCTATTTAGAGACAAGAGACTCCACCAGCACTCCTCCTGCACTGGAGCTCACCCCTGAGTGACGTTATAATTGAAACTGTAAATTGTTTGCTTGCGATTAAATCAGAAGCAAATTTAATTTCAATATCCCCCCAAGTCCCTCTGTGGGCTTCCACTGCGAGGCGACCTCATCTCGGGTTTCATGATCAGACTCGAAAACTTGCTGCTCACAACGAATCAACACAGGCAAAGGTTTGTAGCAGATGAGAGAGGACTGCATTTCCCATGACCCTCAAAAATCGCACGCTCTCCAGCACAGAAGGAGCTTTTCATCCCAGGTGGACGTGCTTTGATTTTGATCTCGGCTGTGCACTGAGCCGTACATAAGAAGCAATGAAGTCCTCATTAGGTGGAACAGCAAGATTTGGATTCGGGGGGTGGCAACCGGCGGGTTTGCGAGGTAGAGACTGTCGTGACAAGTCGAAGAGCTTGATCAAATCTCAGGCAGATTAGCGCGGAAATATCGGAGTTCACCCAGTGGTCATTCTCGCTGGCGACTCCTCCGCTCTGCTGGAATTCAATTTAAGATCAACGTCAGGATAACAGCGCGTGCCTGTTGGATTAGAGCACCAAAATATTTATTGTGCACAGAGCTGGCGTCTGCTGTGTGACACACATTTTCTGGGCGTATTAGAGAGACAAACAGGAGCTGCCTGGAACCAAAATAGTCTGAGAAGGAGCAAAGCATAATGTCGGCCTGCCCGCCGACGGTCCCCAGCTATTCTGCATTAGTCCTGTGGTTTGTCACTCTATCTTTTGTTTATGTTTCTTATTTACATGAACTGCCTGGTTCATTTATTTTTGAGGAAGCAGCATGTTTTTAGCCTCCAGCGGGCTCTCAGACGGTAGTGGGAAAAAAAAGCTCCTTTGTCTTTTCAGGGCTTTTGTGCGGTGGTGAAAAAGCCCCCTCCACTTTTTGAATGTCCGACACGGGAGCGCACCAAATGAACACAGTCAAAGATTATTTAAATCCACACGTTTACAGAAGATTGGAGGTCATGGCGGCAGGTGATAAAAGGGCTCGCTCATTTATCAATGTCCACTTTCTATTCATCCCGCATTCAGGAAATCCTCAAATCTGCATGAATATTTCATTACCTGGGGTTAAAATGTGTGCCTTGACTCTTGTAACTATAAGCCAGCTTACATGGCACGGCAGCAGATTTTGGTCAGAATGCCAGCCCAAGCAATATGGGGGGGGTTTACACAACCCCTTTATGCTGCTCGTATGCTGTTAGATTGTGTTGACTGAGCTTTCTTGCACCTTTTTACTCCCGCGGGAAAGTGATGCAATGCCACTGCTGATCCAAGACAGAAAAAAAAATAAAATGCATATTGGACTGAATTGCCATATAATTTATTTTTCTCGTTGTTGTTCTCAAATCTCACTTCTCCGTCCAACACTGCATCTCATACTCAAGCCCACTGTTTTCCTCCCAGCGTGTCCTCACCTGTTCGTGGGTGACGGGGATGAGGCGCTGCTTGGAGAGTTCCCTCAGGGTGTTGACGTCCGTCCTCATGTCCAGTTTGCAACCCACCAGCACCACTTTGGCGTTCGGGCAAAACTCTTGCGTCTCCCCTTGCCACTGCAGAGACAGGAAGTGACACAGACACACATCACAGACCGGGGAAAACATGAGAGCTTATTATACTGTTAATTCACTTATATTTCCTCATATAATACCATATATAACAAAAAGGCCAACTAATTTACTGTAATTGTCAATCATTTACTATTAGAGCCCTGAACAATACTCTCAATATTGCAAAAGATTGGCTAAACTGCAATGAACAATATATTTTCATGCACCGTGCATTTAAGCTCAGCATGTCCAGATACCTGCAGCCCTACTTCACATGATATCAAACGTGGCGGCGGAAATTCAGAAACACAAAAGCATATAAATGGAGGAGAAATGAAAAAAACCAACAAAGTCCACAACTGTTGAACTAAAACAAATAAAGAAAACCAAACATGGCGCTTGTGAAACTGGGTCCAGTATCTCAAGTTAACTGACATTGTGCAGCCCGTGTTCAGGTTTCTTCTCATTGTTTACATCGAGGACTGAACCACATGGTGCACATGCTTTGATCAATCGAGTCCTAATGTTCGGTTAAATGCTGAACTTCTGAATATTTTTCATATATTAAGCTACTTTCTAAAAGCTGCAGAGCTCCATAGACAATGAGAAGTATTTCTTGTATGAGTTTAAAAACTTTAATTTATATTATTTGGTACGTCTTAAACTGTTATATCCATGTATAGATCCAATGAACTTCAAACAACTTCAAAGCCAAAGGAAAAAAGCATGCTGGGTAAAAATCAACCCAGAATTAACCTGCTGCTCCACACCCTCTGACTTTCTCTGGCGCCCCCAGACGAAACCCACCCAGACTCTGAAAGCCACTGCTTCAGGCCAAACAAGTAAGTCGAAGACAACTTGATGGTGACCACATTTTGAAAACTAAACAGTGACTCCTTCAAGTCTTTAAACGGCGGTCAGAAGGGAGTGGGGAAATCATCATTCCCATCGTGACACAGCACTCAGGAAACCAACAAATGTTCAACAAGCCTGCAGTTTACTTCCACACGGGACAAAAGAAAGAAAAGCCACAGAAGAATCAAGACATTTTGGATGATTGGAACAGATTGTTCAACAGAATAGTTGCTGATCAACCAGTGTGAAGATGCTCGATATTTATTCATAATCTAATTCGGGGTGAAAAGTTAAATAATTGTATATGACTTTTAGTTTATCGTTGCTTGAAATTATTCATCTCCATAGTTAAATCTTTTCAGAGGTTGCATTAAGGCCAATTTTATACTCCATAAGAACAAGAAGAAAGTTCAGTGCAGGTCCTTCCCAACAAAAGGATGTAATTTCCTTCGTCCAGCTCCCTCCGGTCAAAGAAATTTGTTTCGGCTGTTCCAACCCTCCTGGCCGAACTGTGTAGGAGTCGCACTGACAAAACTTCGACACTGCCGTGTGGTGCACATGTGTATTCCAGCTCGCTAATGACATATCAGTCATATTTTAATCATATTTAGCTTGTAACATTGCTACTGTACGAGCGCCGCAGCTCGTTAAAATGTCGGAGTGCAGGCTTACGTGATGCACCTGAACGCATCACTCAAAGCTGTCAGCTCCTGCAGTTAAAACCAGACCAACATGGCGCTCGGACAAAAACTCTCTTTTATTATTGAAACTGTTCAGAGAAATGTATTTCTGAAAGCACTGGAGGTGAGAAATAAACTGTGCTGTTGAAAATTTAAAAACGCCGCTTCACAGACGTGTGGCTGCTGTGGGGGGGCGTGGCCTGCGAGTTCGACAGCTTCTTATCGGAGAATGAACAGTCCTGCCGAAAAAGCTATTTTTTCAGCAGCTGGCTGACGTCACTGACGAATTTTCTTCTTGTTCTTATGAGTTTAAAAAGGGAGTCTGCAGGGGCCTTTAGTTGCATGTTGAGACAATCTCTGGCTTGACTTCCTATTCTCTTCTTCCCCTATAAGAAATAGCTGTTACAAGATCTGCAGCTAGTTAAAGGAGGGAATGTGTGATTCTCAATTGTCAGCTGAGTGTTTGCTGATTTAGCCAGTTGTGTGAGTAACTGTGGTACAGTTTGGCTCAACTTCCTGTTTGCTGCACTTTCTCTACCGCGCAGCTGAAGGAATCTGGCTACATTTTATTATTGCAATACAACTTTTGATAAAACATTGTGTGGATTTTTGCCTGATAACTGAATTTTTATGATTTAGCCAACAGCTTCCTCTCTCTTTGTTAGAAATGGCTGAGAAGAGATCACTACGCTGTCGTCGAGCAGCTAAACTATAATGAACCAAACTCCATGTATTGCAATTTGTGTCACGTTGCCAGATGGTTGCCCTGCTTACAGTTTCTCTTCAAAAGCGCCAGCAAAGTGGGAATATGTCATTTTTACATGTGTTGAATTGGTTCATGTTCTTCACCTAAAGTGTGTCCTCACACAAGCCTCCGTCAACAAATCTATTTCAGCTTCATCACAGAGAAAGGTTGAGCGAGTCTTCTCCCTGAAATCACCCTGAGACTAAATGTCACTTCTGAACCGGCGCAGCCTCGCCGCACGGCAGCCCTGAAATATTCCACATGCCGTGTGCAGAATGTCAGGGCGTCCATTCAACCTTCACAACACAGAGCCCACCTTTGACCTTTCCGGCTCGTCTCCATTCTTCCAAAAAAGAATCATCCAATCAAAAGCTTTGATTGTTTAACCCTCTCTCCTCCCCCAGCTGTCATCTGGCACCCCTGGTGACCCGCCTGTTTGTGGAGGTCAAGAGTCTAATTTGGGATGGCGACTGGACAGCAGGTTTTCCGTGCGCCCCTCAGTTTCAGGGATTAGCAGGATGACAACCAGAGAGCAGGGGTCAAGGCAACCCCCCGCTGAGTGATGCATGGGAAAGGCTAATGCTGGTTGGCAAGGCTAAACCCCCCCCCCCCCAAAAAAGGAAGGTCCTGTGAGGCTTGTAGGACTTTTATGGGTTAAAAAAATGGGTGTCTCAGGTTATATCTACAAAGTCTGCAAGGACATCTTGGCAACTACCCTCTAACCACTAAACACGTCAACAGCCCCGCCGTGGGAACCGCCTTCAGCCAGTGCAGTTCAAAGCCACACACACACACACACACACACACACACACACACACACACACACACACACACACACACACACACACACACACACACACACACACACACACACACACACACACACACACACACACACACACACGGTGTCAAGATGAGAGGCCAGGCCTGTTTTACATGACACACATGCTTGCATAAAAACCCATTAAGTCAGGCACATATCGCACCGCAGGTATTTCAGTGTACGCCTGTAAAAACACATCCAAGACCACAGGATTGGCAACTCCACCCGTTCTCCAATCCTGCATGACGACTCCTCGGCCATCAGCCACCTGACAAATGTTAACTGCCGACATCTGGTCAAATAGTCTGCATAAAAGCCATACTTTTACAGTTTAAATGGTTACAGGGAGTCTGTCTTTAGTATTCACAATCGGGAACTGCAGAGGCTTCTTTGATAGGGCTGCTGTGGCTAATTTGCGTATCTGATGTTCCTCTTGAACCCGCCTGGCTGCGAGACTTCTCCTCTTATTCTTCTGCCTGACCTCCAATTCCTTACAGCGATGTGGGTCAAGTATCCATAGAGGATTTTATGAGATAAAGAAATGGGGGGTGGGAGGGTGGTTTTAGAAGGGGGCTTTAACCTCAGTGCTGATTTGCGCTATTGTTGAGCCATGAAAAGCTGCTGGCATGGAAATCTGAGTCGATACAAGATGCTGATGGTGCAGGAAAAAAAAAGAAAAAAAGAATTGTTTTCAGCAGATTTTAAATGCTGATCCAAAGCGTTGAAACGGGGACATGAAACAGTAGAAGAGGAAATAAAAACACTGACCTTCTTTATGACACTGTCCAAAGTCTCTGGGCGGCTGATGTCAAAACAGATCAGAACCGCGTCTGAATCAGGGTACGCCAGCGGCCTCACGTTGTCGTAATAAGAGGAACCTGCGGACACACAACCACAGATGGCATAAGGTCACGGCGTCTTCAAAGAAATTCCTGCGAGTACCTGCTTTTAACCGGATTCACCCCCCCACGAGAGCCTCCATCCAAACCATATGGCTCCATCTGTCAATTAAAAGATGCCGAACGTCACACTGGAAGGTGGTCTAAAGGTCATTAATACATGAATAACATATTACTACAGGCACTGTGACATGCACTTGGACACGCTTCAGCTTGAACGCACTCTGCTGATGCAAATGAGGGTTGATCCAAACAGTAATGTGCACATATTTGTGTGTCCTGCTCTCTCGGGCTTCCACACAGCTGTGGCCTCCCGTTATCACAGCGCTTCACCAGGAATGTCGAGGGGTTACTCAGCAGAGTGCGCAAACACACACACAGACACACACACAAGTGAATTATAGTGGGTTGAGAAGCAGAGGACTTGTGCACGCAATCCATAATCATCCTCAAACGACAGCGACTGCCAGCACAAAGGGCAAAGTAAAGGTTGAACCCCTTAATTCTCTCGTCTCATCCCTCTTTCTGTCTCTCCAGTAAATGGTCCTTGTTTTGGTTTTTTTTGTTCTTTGAAAAGTTTTTCCATTTGCTGTTGGATATATAAGACTCACATGCTTCTCTCGCCTCTCGCTTTTCATTCCTGTACCTTGATTAAATTTGAAGGCAGAGTGGCGCCTCTGTAGTCGCACGGTTACACGGTTCCTGCTCGCTTGCAGCTCTCATTAGGAACCTTGTAAAAATATCTGGGCTCTCTGGTAAAACGTGTGGCTGTGGGCCGTCAGCAGGGCTCCTGAAAGCAGCCCAGCGAGGACCTGATCTCCTGCACTGAATGGATTAGAGCCACAATAAAAGCCATGAGGTTTGGTGACAAATGGCCACATTTGTTTTTTAAAAAATTGTGCATGGATCAGTAATAATTGATGGCACATTTTGACGAACTGCTCGTTAAAGAGCTGCGTGGTTTTGTTTGGTTGGGTAAATAGAGTCCACACAATGGGATTACAGCCTATTTTAGCATTACTATGTTCCCTTTGTTGATGATGGAATGAGACCACGACAATAGCTGCATGCGGCACACAGCGATCCCCCCGACCCCCGATCCCCCCCGCCAACCCCCGGCACCCCAACACATCATTCAGCTTGTTGTCCGATGGCGACCTGCTTCTTCCCTGCTGAGAACAATGCAACAGGCTGCCTTCACAGCGTCACGGGCTGGACTTTAAAGAATCACACTCTTTGTGCCTCCAAGTTTTGTTTACATTCCGATTCTCAAAGAAATCCTCATTTGCCATCAAAGGAATGACAAATATATGCGGTGCCTCCTCAATCTTCAGAAACCGATGCTGGCAGGTATTGTTCCGTGTGACTTTCATGACACTGGTTATTCACACGGTTTGTTGTTTGCAGTCAGAAATACTCCAACTATACCTTTATACCACATCGTGAGAGTTTATTAAGAGACCCTATTCATTTCTCACTCAGATATGATTGATTGATTTGTTGCAGACAAAATAAAATGTGAAACCATACCAAAGTGCTTCACACTGGTAATCACGTTCACCCATCAACACACCAATGGAAGCAGCTGCCATGCGAGGAGCTCAGTCCACTCATTGGGAACAGTTTGGGGGTTCAGTTTCTTGCTCAAGGACACTTCGACATGTGGGCAAGGGGAGATGGGGAATTGAACCTGCAAACACAAACGTCTAAATAGCTCTGCATGAGTTTGGATTTAAAGTTAATTGCATGAGTTGCACTCACGGACTGCGGCAGGGGGGGAACGGTCGTCACCGGTGTTCTCGTGTGGACGGCCCCTGAGTCTGTATCTTTAAATGCTGATGAGATGTCGGTTTTCCAGTAACATTTACAAGGAGAATAAATGCCGCCTGCTCGTAATTCTAAAGGGCAGAAGTCCTCTACCTGTGGGAGGGTCAAAGTGAATATTCACTACCAGAGTTGTTATTTCCCCCCATGACATCATAAAGGTAAAACCTCTGATTCGCCTGTATAGGTACACTTTCATTAAAAAGTGGAGCAAAGCCAGTGAGGGAGATGACAGACTTTCTTCACTTCTGGAGCCTCATACGCAGACTATTGGGACACGTTAATGTTAGAAAACCATTATAAAGTTAATTTTGCACAAAATGGGACCTTTAATGTTGCACAACCCTTCAGGAAGTTGAGAAAAATCCTTGATAGAGACACTTAATGTAAATTTGCCCCTTTTCAATTACACATGCAGTAATCACATTTTCTGCTAAAGGCAGTAGTCAGAATAATTTTTGTACACACTTTACAGGACATTGTCAGGAATAAATAGCTTCCTCTACATCTTATTAACAGCAGACTACCACTGTTGTGCCGAGAGCACAGGACTAGCATGCTCACAATCCTTCCAAAAGAAAGTACAATCACACCGAAGCCAAGTCCAGCAGTCAGCAAAGCTCGCATTGTACAACAGTGAGCTCTGATTGGTAGCGGTCACACATGAGGTGCTGTAGCTGCTGAAGTCGGTCTTTAGTATGTATCACAGTGCAGCAGACCTGTACCGAGGTAAGAGCTGAAGAAGAAAAGAGGCAGAGCAGGTGGAGGTGGAGCGACGGTGCAAAAAAATAAATAAATTTAAAGATTTAATGACTTTGACGGTGAGGCGAGGACAAGGTGCAGAAGCTTTCAATGATGAGCGAATAAACGGGGGAATTAAAGCAGAGCCTGGTTGAAGGAAGGGGGGCATGTCAGATGAAGGAAAGTTAAGACAATGGTGCTCATTTGACTCCAGACGTAATTAGAAGCTGGAATGAGGCCGTTGGGATCAATTTGTCAATCCCAAAGATCAGAATGATTGGCAAGTCACGGTCACGACGGGGCCCGGTCCGAAGCACAACGACTCAGAGCTTTCCGTCCCTGAGCGACAGCACAGCCGCCTCAGCACTTCTGCAAAGTCAAGGCAGGAGTCCTCTGAGGGAGTGGATACGCGAGAAAGGCGAAAACGAGCCGAGCAGGCACAAATAAGAGCCAGTCGCCATAAGAATCAAGCATGTGAAGAGGAAGAGGACAAGAAAGTGGAGGGGCGGTTTCTCCTGCCATTTTCTGAAGCTAAAAGGAGGACTGGGCAGAGATAAAAGAAGATATAGCTGTAGAGGAGTGCAGGGGAAGGCGGGAGTGGGTGTTTGGGTTGGTAATGAAAGCAGTGGACTCGGCAGGACAGATCAAATAAAGAGGTATGAGAGCTCCGGGTTGGCTATTGGTGAGGCTGGCCTGTGCCCATTCACTATGAGGTGGAACAAAAGGTCAATTGAATTTCAGACAGAGGCGGGATGAGATGGATGGGGGGGGGGGGGCCCGAGGCCGAGGGAGGGAGACTCAGCCTGGCAGGGACCGTGAAAAACCATCACACCTGGCAAGGAGCGGAACCAGGCCACGCCGAGCCAAGGACAGCCGTAAACCATCACTCACAAACTCTCCTTGAGCGTTAGCCTTAACCGGAATTAGCGCCGTCGATCTTCCGCCACAGAGAGTGGCTTCCCGTCTTTACCGCCACGGGGCTAATTAGCCACGGAGCAGCGAGACTTTGGCGGGCAGAGGTGACAGAGGTGGGAGCAAAGCGCCGCTCAACAGCCGTCAGTTGAGCTTCATCAAAGGCCCGAAACGTCTCAAAGGACGCCGAGGCGGACAGCAACTTAGCAAAGCGCTAATGTACGGTAATAAGGCCTGAGGGTGTGTGGTAAGACTTCAATTATGGCTCCTGTCCTCCCCGACACGATCCGCTTTAAACACGACAGCTCCTTTATCTGCTCGGTCAAACGCTCCTCTGCGAAAAGCTCATTCTGCGAGTAAAGACAATGAAATGCACTTTACGGTGCAGTTCGATAGGCACCGATTCTCGGGGAGTCCTGTGTAATTGAGTGTTTATCTCAACGCCTTCCAGTCCTCACCACATTAATCTGCAGCATCACAGCAGGAATGTTCCATCTCTCTCACTCTGTTTTGTTGCATGCTCATTGCCGACGCAGCCAAAAAAGCAAAACCATTATGAGTGAGGGGAAGAGAATCGTCTCTGCCTGGGGGCACTCTGGTGTGTGCATGCACATATGGCAGAGAGTCAACAACAACTAACAGCCTCATTAGGCCATATAGATACTGTGAAAAACACCCGGGCACACAAAGGCAAAAAACCCTCACAAATGTCACCACATCAGTAAATTAACAAAAAAAAGCAAGTTTCCCAATGTTTTCTTGTCTCCTGCAGCTGTTTTCCTCTTGAAATTCACCTTCAAAGTGAAGGCAAAAACATTTCAAGTCGGGTCGGCGGAGTATCGTAGCAACCCGAAGGGATGCAAATGGCTTCATTGTGAGGAGCTGAAAGACGTAAGAAAGGGGAGAGCGGCAGAGTGGGGATTGTGGAGGCACTCTGCTATATTGATGATGACAGGAGAGACGAAGACAGTTTGTGCTCCGTCCTTTAAGGGGTCAAACGGACATTTCATTGCTGAAACTTCAGGTTCTGGGATGTGAACGGCAATGACTTCGTCTCAATCAGGGATCTGCTCAAACAGGAGTAAACAGAGCTCAAGCTGCTCCGACACCATTTACCACTCCAATGTATGTGAATGAAAACACTGACCTTCCTCTCAATACAGGAGTGTTGATGGGGTTTGAACTTCTCAATGGAGACATGTTCTGATATTTCTTATATATTATTTATATTTAGGTTGTTTCCTTGCTAGGAATGGTAACAGATAATGGGTTCTTCTTGAGAACCGGTTCCCAGTGTTGCAATACCTTGGAATCGTCTGCCAAATTTGCAAATGATTCCCTGCAAATGATGCAAGTTGCCCTGTTGTCGTCCTTTCTCCTCACGTTTCCTGCTGGCTGCACTGAAGAATGATGTCACAAGCTACGCAACGTGTATGGTGACGACATTCGCATCCACTGGAATTGATTCATGAACAAAACAGTTGAGATAAACCACCCAAACTACCAGCTGATGTGATGCAAATGTCTATGTACCAGGAGGACAGAGAGAGACAGCAGCTGTGCAACTGATTTCACCAAGGTCACATAACCAAGCTATTATACAGTTTTTCAACACTCTCACATGGTCTCATTGGTCCAAAAATATTGTATCTAAAGTTCATTGCTCCAAATTCAGCTTTTACTTGATTTTCCTCCATTTGAATATTGGATCATAGGAGCTGCATTCAGAATCTGCTGTGTCTGTGTGAGCTGGACTGGCTCCGCCCACACATGCCCATCTTGGGAAGTGGAGGAAGTACTTCCTCTCGTGGTGCCATGTGCCAGAGCAGAGCTGCCTAATTGTGATTGGGATTGGCTAAATCCCTGATGACACTATATAGGGTTTGATTTCTGATTGGCTGGTTGGAGCAACACACTTTTTAAAACTGAAACAAGCCAGGGAGAGAGAGGACAGACTGTCTTCTGGGGCGTTATTCCAGGTATGTGGATGATTATTACTGTTGGAAAACCATTCGAATGGGAATTTTGCATAATATGAGACCTTTAATAAGGCGTTATTGCAGTAACTTCACAGCAACATGCTGATCTATGCATAAAGAGCTAGATTCAGAGACAGGAAGAGGATGTGGAGTAACAAACCGTGTGACTCCCACACAGCCACGACTGACATTAAGGACTCAGTCGGAGGTTTCATGAAGAAACAAAGTACATTGCATTACTATTGTGGCCTAATTTCTATCACTTGCACAGTGCAGTTTAATGATTTCTTTCATCAATGCAAAAAAGACCCTTTCACATGAAGTTGTGCATTATTGTATTTATACGAGTGCAGCAGCCTCCACTTGGTTGCATCATCGCTGGGACTTTTCCCCGAGGAGACGAGTTAACTCAATTTCACTTTTTCCAAAGGAACAATTCAAAATCCGAGGCTCGACGCGGCACAGTTTCCAGAGTCACATTCTTTAAAAAAAATGAATCCATACATTTTTAATCACCTGATTAACATGCTGAGAGAAAGCTGTCGGGGGAAAAAAAAAATACATCCTGTCCTCACAGTAATGCTGGATGCAAGGAATAATATTGCATTTGCAATATTTGCATTGCAACAATATTTCAAAGTAAAGTCTGCATGAACAGACTAATTTACAGCTCAGATGTTTTGAACACTCGCTCTGTGGCACCTTACATGATAAGCTTGTCCAAATACAAAGAGTGAAATAGGTGAGTTAATAAGCCAGCCAGATCCGCTGTGGAGAGCCCCTGATGATTGTTGCCCTTTGACATGAAGATTGTAGAAGTGTATATATACACACACACACACACACACACACACACACACACACACACACACACACACACACACACACACACACACACACACACACACACACACACACACACACACACACACACACACACACACACAGATAACGCTGTTGATCTGTAATAGAGATGACTGTGTCAAGTTTTCAAAGGCATTAGCACACAGCTGGGACCGAGGGGGCGACACCGGGTTAAATGGCCATTAACCCTCCACGTCTGCAGCCCTTCACACAGGAGATATTGATCAAAGCCCCCCACGCTCTCCCCCCCCCTGTAGGAAGTGCTGGCTTTGAAGGGCGTCAGGCACCTTCTGTGGATCCGCTCGGACTTGAAGTGTGTCTATGGTTTAATTGCAGGTTGGAAAGCGGAGCCGCGGCTCAGGCCGGGCACAGAGCTGCATTACTGTCCATCTCCTGCTCGCCCTAAGGGTACAGAGATGGAGTGCTGTGTCCGCTTCCAGTTTCTCTTTACCCTGAGCTGCTCTCTTTTATAATCACACTCACACACACACACACACACACACACACACACACACACACACACACACACACACACACACACACACACTCATTCTACCAGGGCAACAGCCACGATTTATTTCATCTCCTGTTGTTTGATCTCTGGCTCTGTCCGAAAGCTCGGGTCCATGCTGCACTCTGCTTTTACAGAGAGCTCTGCTTCTCTGTCACTCACTTCCTCTTGTTGATTCATGCACTGATCAGCCACAACATTAAAACCAATGACATTGTCACTTGTCAAGGAACGTGCTGCTTTAGGCCTCAGTTTGATGTTGGAAATCGAAAAGAAAAAAAACAACAGGTAAAGGTAAAGATCTGGGTGAGTCTGACAAGAGGAAGCATCTGATGACTCCATGGGAATAATAACATTTTCAAATGACAGCTATTTCTGTTGCACAGTCACATCGACCTAAAACTGGACAAGGAATCTCTCTCTCTCTCTCTCTCTCTCTCTAGCAGTAATCATCCAATACGGTGGATTACTTCCTCCACCAAGATGTCCTTGCTAAATTTCATCTTCTGCATGTGTCCTTTCAGCTCTCCATCCAATCAGTTATTGGCGAACTGTTAATCTTGGTTAATTACTCGCAAAATACCCAAACTGAAAGCGCACACTTAATGCAGAATCTTACTAAATCACAGTCATTGACGCTTGTGTGGGGAAGTAAGGGAATCTTGTGGTTCTATGATGGAGGATCATGCTGAAAATATCAAAACTGGATCATGGAGGAAGGGTAGAAGGTGACCTGGCTTAATGAATCATGTATTTCACATTACAAATAAGGCCATGGGTATATGGGTAATTTGATATAATGTGGCTTTTAGCTCAACATGTCCCACCTATATACACACTGATGCATTGAAATCCCCCTCGCTGAAGCAATAAAGGGAGTAAAGTACATTTACGACTGAGAGTTACCTTTCCTCCAGAGTGTGGAAATTCTCCCTTTTATCTAAACTTTGCAGGAGGTGCTGCCCTCACAAACGACACCTTCAGGGTTTTTGGGAAATCCAAGAATCGACAGGTCAGACAGGTCGTGGTGGCAAGAAGAGAATCTATAGCACTCTGCTGACGTTTTAGGAAGGTGTGAAGCGACGGTGCCGAGTTTGTTTTGAAGGTTAAAGGTTGCTCACTGGTTCGTTTCATACTTCTACTCTTGTCACTCACTTTGCACAGTGAGGTTTATAACCACATTTCACCCTCCAATTCCTGATGCTTTTACATTATTCATTCATTCATTTTCTTCCGCTTATTCATTTCCGGGTCGCGGGGGTAACAGTCTGAGCACCGTCACCCAGATCACATCGCACCATTTAAGAACCTTCCTGCAGGTGGTGAGCCCACGGGAAGGTGGCGCCCGGCGTGGGACACGAGCCCACTACCCTGAGATTGTGAGTCTCATGCTCTACCAACTGAGCTAGCCGGGGGATGCTTTTACATTATATTATTGTTAATGGTTATTGGGATCTATAGACAATAAAAGGCATAATGCATGTAAATGGATCTATTTATCATTTAATTTAGTCATCTATAGTCTGCAAGTGTTGTGACTGTTGTTCCCATTCTACTCACAATGGATTAAGTAAAAAAAAAAAAAGTGTGTTTCTGGCACTTCCTCCACGTCCTTTTTCAAAAATAAAATGGGAAAGAATCGCACTCGGCGAAATCGTCCCTCTGATTTGTCCTGCTGCTCTCTGACTTACCCCACTCTACTACTGCCGCTTTCATATTGCAGCAGATGGAGATATAATGTCCCCCAGCAGGCCCAGAAACACAGAAAGGACCACAGACTGGCGTGTCAGTCTACAGTACAACCCTCCCAACTCCTTGAAGACGTCTTCAGCTGTGAATGAAGACAGGCTCCGTACCGGCAGCACGAGCACAACCAGGCTTTTTGTTTCCTTCTGTTTCTGTGTTTCTTCAGGCACACCAGGACCGTTAACGTCTTTTCAAATCAGCAGCGACAGTAAGCGGCAGACTGTTTGGACAAGATCCACCAAGTCACTCAGATCAAACAAACAGAGGAGGGTAAAAGACGGGCAGGAGCCGCTTACAGATTCATTTAACTCAAATTGAAGAAGCAAACAAAGAAACGAGGGCAAATGAATGAGAGGATTATTAGAATATTAAAGGATGATCAAATTGTTTTAAGGAAATACAGATAAAAGATGACAATAAAACTGAATTTGATATAAATAATTTACTTTGGTTGAGGAGTACGGTGTGCTAAAATACTGTACATAACCTTTAACTTAACAGTGTTTTTTTACAGACATCTTTAATGATTTAGGAACCTGACCAGTCATGTTGATGGTATCAGGTCATGTTCACATTATCTCTAAATCTGTGGTTTTCAGTGGTCGTGGGGCCGGGAGCTTCAAGGAGATGCCTTTTCATAGAATGATGAGAAAAACATAAGTGGAGATGGAAAACTGCCACGTAAATATTTTCTTTAAACAGATATCGTGAAGATGTAATAAAGTAAATTGATAAATTGATCACCAGCAATGTTTTCAATGAAAGTACTAGACCAGCAACCTGGAGACACACCTGAACCTTTCACAAGATTATACAAAAATAAACATCTTATCTTGTTTTTATATTATTTGTGCGCAAAAGGACCTTTGAGCAGGGCTTTTCAAAAAGGCACAATTCAAATGGCTGAAAAGTCAGAAAATAACCAAAGAAGTGGGGAAAACAGCTTTTAAAAAAGAAATCCCTGGGATTTCTAAAGAAAAAAAAACTCAAATGTGTTTAAAAAAAAAGCCAAACAGCTGAAAATGTGAAAACAAAATGCTGAAAAACTTCAAACATCAGGTACAAAAACAGCTGAATATGAAACGTTTACCATCCTTGAAATTGACACTTCATAAATGCAACATAAGACACAGTTTATGTTCCATCCATCCATTTTCCATCCACTTTCTTCCGCTTATCCGTTTCCGGGTGGCAGTCTGAGCACCGTCACCCAGATCACATTGCACCGATTAAGAACCTTTCCTGCGGGTGGTGAGCACACGGTAAGGTGGCGCCCGGTGTGGGACACGAACCCACTACCTTGACCTTGAGATTGGGAGTCTCATGCTCTACCAACTGAGCTGGCCGGGGACTCAAAAATATATAGGAAACTTTAAGAGCTGCGTTTGCCTCATTTTAAAGGTTAAACGTGTTTTGCGGCTCAAGTTAAATTTGATTTGGTGGAAAGTCACAAAAACGTCTTTTTAGTCATAAAGGTTGCAGTCGCCAGGACAAGATGAGCAAAAGTCTTAAAAAAAAAAAAAAAGGGGCACGTGACAGACAAAATTTCCTAACTAAAAATATCATGAACCTATTTTAATGCACAACATTATACAAAATGTTCCACATAGTAACATGACACTGATGTGTTCCTGTTTTGTTGAGTGTGGCAGATCACAATTTTTCTTTTCAATGGTAAATGGAATTTTATTTACATAACATATCTAATTGCTACAGCAGGATGCCTGCATGGCTCAATAATGCAATTTGCTAAAATGATGAATCACCTCCCAGTTTTTCTCTTTCTTTTGGTCAGCCGAGTTATAATCCTCTCAGTCGGCCAAGAAAACCAATAGTCAAGACGCGAAGTATTGAGTTTAGTATTAAAGAGTATTTCTGGGTTCTCCTCCATGTTTGATGTGCGCGGCCCCCACTGGTGCCCTACTTCTTTGACCACTGGTGATTTCCATGCCGCAGTGAATTCTGCTCTGAAAAGCCTCAAAGGACACCACACACACACACACACACACACCCACACACACACACACACACACACACACACACACACACACACACACACACACACACACACACACACACAGGTGTTCATATTCATCTTTCTGCTCCTTTTCGCTTCTAAAAAAAAAAAAAAGTGGGGGGGAGATCACATCCTTTATTTCCGCTGCTTTACATCTTTCATCCTCATACTCTCATACTTTTTGAAACTTGTAGGCCCACTTGAAGATTTTCATTCAAACTTGTAATAACACTGACAGCCAGGGAGTGAGAGGATTCGGTCAGAAGCTGCAGAGGATGCGTGTGAAAGTAAAAGAGAGACATCCATCGTCTGCTCCGTCGACTCGACTTCCTCCAGTGCATAACCATCCAAACGCATCCCTATCATGGTGCTATCCATACCCAGCCCCACTCTGCAGAGCCCCTGGGAGGCCCCCGGGGGAGACGTGGCACTACTTCAAGTGCAATTTCACTTCCACAAAAGCCGCGGCGGCAGCGAGGCCGGGGAGCCCATTGGATCTTGTTTATAAATAAAGTCATCCATAAATGATGGGATCTGTCGAGTGTGTGTGAGCGAGGTGCAGGTGGGGGGGGGGGGGGGGGGGCTGAGGGACGGAGGTGAAACTCAGCCCCTCTCTGCCTGTATCCCCTTACGGTTGGATGGGTAGCAGACGGATGCTGAGAGGGTTTTGCTCCTGTGAGGTGGTGGTGGTGATGGGGGGTGTAGGTGGTGTGTGTGTGTGTGTGTGGGGGGGGGGGGGGGGGGGGGGGGGGGGGGGGGGGGGGTTCCTCTGGGAGCAGCAGAACCAGTCAATGTGGCTGTTTGAAGTGAGCTGATCAAAGCTGGTGCTGTTGCAGTCGGAGGAGCGAGCGGACCGGGAGAAAACACACGAGGCGCGGTTCCCTGGGTGGCTTTCCTGTCGTGTGCCCCGGCGACTGATTCACTCGCCGCTGCTGAATACGAACAAACGCCTGGTTTAGCGTCAGGCTGGATTAGTTTGCGTCTCGGCTCTGAGGGGAGGTTTTATGTTACTGTGATCACACAACTGCACCGTGCAGATCGGAAGTTTGGTTCTGAGAGACTGTATTAATGAAAATGCTGGTTTTTATAGTAAACTAGATCAGTACGTTGTTTAAAATAAACCCTAATTAAAATGACTAAAGACTTTTATTGTGATTCAAAACCAAAGACATTAGACAGAAAGCAATTATTATTTTTTGTATTTACAATTATATTTTCACGGACCATGGTCCCAAGCATTGTGACATCATCCTTGAGATTGGTAGGGATATGAAGCGCATCAGGACACATAAAAATGTCACACCCACACTCCAACAGGAAGTCACCCATTTGGCTTTAAGTGTGAAATTCTCATGTTGAATTCCTCCTACTGGATAAATCCAAGAGACCTCAAATTTGACCTGTATATACAACAATCCATCCCGATAAAAAGGGTATAAAAATTCTTTCTAACCTAAAAGTGAGATGACATGGCCATGGCAGCCTGCCCAAAATCTGATGGTTCGCCATGAAACAGGAAGTGATGTGTAACTCTGCTTTTCATTCTGCAATCTGCCTCAAACTTTACATGTGTGATCACAGTCCTGCCCTGAGGAATACCACAGACCAATATGCAGTCACAGTGAGAGCGCCATCTGGTGGAAGGACAGGAAGTGCTGCACAGCTAGCCTGTACATCCCTCAATCTGCCTCAAACTTTGCATGCACATCCACAGTCGCCCCTCATGACGCCAAACACCAAAATACACTGCGGCGCCACCTGGGGGACATGCTTCCAATCGCTTACGAGCAAGGATGTGAGGATCCAGTCAGCGCTGCTTGCAGCTTTAATGGTTTTGTATTTATACACATTTTGAAAAAAACTGATCAAATAGGATATTTTACTGCTTCAGAAGCAGCCGCTTGTGTTTTATACCGTCAGTCAGATTCAACCATTCACATACAATCCATGGTGTCAGCCGCCTCGCACTTGTGCTCTCACACCACTGGGACAAACGTGGGGATCAAGGATTTACCAAAGGACACTAAGGAAGGGTGAGATGAGGAATCGACCCACGAACAAACTGTGCTTTACCATGAGCCACGTTCACTCTAATGGGAAAGGATTAAACACGAAGGAGTCAGGTTCAGATCAAAAGCTCTCAAATCCTTTTGAAGTGAACACACAGCTCAGTCCAAAATAGTTAAAAATTATGCATATTATAGAAGCGCCAGCACGTTGAATGTAATTACAAGGACATTCACAAATGTTTTTATCATACAAATATGTTCAATTTGATGTCAGCACAGTCTTGGTGCAACCTCCCGGCTCTTATCTCACTGGGCTGCAACAACTCACGTCTCAGAGGACGAAAAGCCCCAAAATTTGCAGCAATTTGTACCTGAAATGCCTCTGAAATTACAACAAATGTTCCAGGAATTTCCCATGAACTCCTGAAAAAGTTTCCTGATCTTTGCTGATGGATTTGCAAATTTATTGCCACTTTGTACTCAGAAGCTGCTGTATGAAGACCAGATTGACATCTTTAGGTCTTATTTCTTTCCATTTCTGCAAACGTTAATAGCAACAGTGAAGCCAGAGTGGAAAAAAAAAAAGCTGTGCACCAAATTTCTACATGTTCGACATTCAACTGAAACATTTGCAAGGAGATCGTGAACTCCTGCAAATGTTTCAAGATTATCCTGGAAACTCTTGGAAGTTTGCAAATTGTCACAGACCAATGAGATACGGAGTTAAAAAATACATGTGTGAACCTATTCATCTAATATATGTGCATTTTCTCAATTTATCTATTTGTGTGTGGGTTGAAAATGTCTCCTCGAATACCTTCTGTGTATATTTATTCTGTCTGATAGAGATCTGACTCCATAAAGCACAACAACTCTTTCATAAATATTGTAAACAGAGCACACGGTGGTAGAACAGGATGGTGCTGTTTGATAAGCGAAACCACAGCTGTGATTTGAAGTAGCAGACGATGTCCTTGTGAAAAATAACCTGTGGCCAGATCAGGTCTGCTGCAGTCACTTCGGAAGAAAATGTGCTCTAATCAAAGTGTTTAATCAGATATTTATTACAAAACAAAACACTTAACATTTAAAGTGAGAATGTTCGGCCTTTATTTATGAACAATAACTTCCTGCTGTGTCGGTGAAGTCCTCTGCATTGTGCTGTAGATCAAATTACTTCAGGTCATCGACGACAGGCTTCACAATTACGCCACGTTTCCCCTTCTCTTAATAGAACAAAGAACTGCATTAAATTCTCAAAAGGACCGTTTTATATTGCCACGACTCTCTATATAGATGTTGCTGTGCATGCAGGGTGTAGCTGGAAGCTGCAGTCGCTCATAAATGTGACACAGTTGGCATTTGTGCGTCTGTTTCCCCGAGGACCGAGTAGGTCAGGTCCCAAGGGTGCCACCGACAACCCTCGCTCACAGCACAAAGCCTCGGAGGGTGGGTCTGGGTGGGGTAGTGGTGGGTGGGGAGTGGGGGAGGCACAGATGCATACTTCTCTTCTGCGAGTTCCTTCTGTCTTCTTTTTTTTCCCCAAGTTTGAAAGCTTGCTGCTCTTGTAACATGACCCCCCCCCCCCTCCACCCCCACTCCCACTCAATCAGTCCCTTAGCCGATTGGATTGGGGCAGCAGATGCACTATCCAGCCTCATTGTGCCCCCGAGCACCTACCCCAGTGCCCTCAACATCCCCCGTTACGCCTCCAGTCAGCCGAGGGACAATGGGAGGGGTCAGCAGGTCAGAGCGGGAGGGATTGTCGTACACCCGAGCGAACACATGCCCACACATGATGATATCTCGCCAAGTATTTGAGTTTTTCAGATGCAAAGTTAATTCAACAGCTAAATCTAATATAATGAATTTTCTTAACATTAAACGTGTGTCAAATACAACGCGGAAAGTTAAACTGATGAAATCTCAAATGTAACACATTTAACAAGCACCAAGTCTCGGGATGGGAATCGAGGTTCCCAGTGTTTCAAGTCCTTGGAATCATTTTCCAACTCTGTTAACAATTCCCTTATGGATTCCAGAAGGCGCAAATGACGTCACCACGCATGTTGTCCGGCTTACACAAGCGACGCAATGTCTGTGGTGACGTCATCGGCACAAAGCGGCGATAACTTTGAATCGAGGGACTCCAAAGTGAATCTCAACCCAGCAGCAGCCGCGACATTAGCACATCGTCTCCTGTTCATGCAGCGATGGTTATCATGGGGCGGGAACGTGGGTGGTGGGATATGAGGCCCCTGGGCATGGAGGGTTGACTGTCCTCTGACCAGGCCCGGCCGAGCCTTCGCTCTTCCTTGTCTTCCTTGTCTGGGGGGGGGGGGGCTGGTCCAGGGCGAGGCGGCTGGGGCCATCTCTCTGCCGGGATTGGGGGAGCTCCCGACCCGCTCGGCCCGGGGGCCCTGCTCCGACTGGTCTCGGCTTGGTGGCTGGGGTCGGGGCCTGGGGCCCTGTGCCCTTTATCCTTCTCTTGTGGGCTCCTCTTGCCTGGGGGGGGATTCCTCTCTGCATTCTCTATCAGGTGCTTTCTGGGCGGGGGCGTGGCTCTCTGGGGTGGTTTGCTGGGACCTCCCCGGGTCTGGGGGGCTGCCGTCCGCCGGGGTGACGGTGTCCGGGCCCGATGGCCTTGGGCTGTCGCAACGGGTCCCCCCACAACAGTTCCGGCCACACCCAGTGGACAAACCACAGACACACACAGACACACACAGACACACACAGACACACACACACACACACACACACACACACACACACACACACACACACACACACACTTCCACTCCTCATGAGATGTGTTGCTGAAGTTGCTTGTTTTCTATCATCATTTGCTCAAACTCTCAAAATCATGTTCCTCTTTTGTTGTTGCCTCTTTGTTAATTCATGTTCCTGCTTCATGTTACTGTCTAGATAGAGCTGCTCAGGCTGGTTTAATCTAATAACAGTTGGAAAGTATTTTGATCAGTGTGATATCTGCAATTAATATATGTAGCACGAACAAAGGTATTGCCTTTTATCCCCCCCCCCCAAACAAAATCCGTGCAGTCGTTCTGACGTAATTTTGCAAACAGATATACAGACAGACAGACAAATATATTTATTGCGCTCTTGATGGACGTAAAAAAAATTGCTTAACTTTATCTTTATCACACTAATTAGAATCGGGAGGTAAAATGCTTTCAACTCCAAACAACTTGTAAATCAGCATTTCAGTTGATCACAACAAAGCCAGTTGGATAAAGAAAACCGCGAAGTGCTGACACTTTAGACAAGATCAGATACCATCACAACAACACAATAACGTCTTATCCACACCTAACACGTGACGGCGGAGCTGAAAGAGCCACTGAAATGGGAGCAAAGGCTGGAACTTTAAATTCTGACTTCAAGGGCCTTTTAAAAACGTCCTCTTCAAAACACAATTCCAGGTTCGAAGGGCAACTGGGAAGTAAGACAAAATGAGAACGATACCAGGAGTTACATCTTCCACGTCGTTACAAAAATGTGTTGGCTCACGAAAGAGGAAGTTGTTTAATCTCCACAGGTTCTGCCCTGAAAAGGCTGAAAAGGTTTTAAAGGAGGAACCAAAACTTATCTTATCACTTCTTGCACACCGGTACATATCTTTAAGCACAGCTTGTATTTCACCCAATAAAAAGCTGAACTGTGAAGGAAGATTTGAAACAACTCGTGAGCAGCCTTAAGACGAAGGTCGTATGTGACTTGTCTCCTCTTGCCGCAAGATTTTATTAAAATACCTTTTCGTACTTTTCACTTGCTTCCAGTTTGATCCCTCTGAATTTTGTCCCCTGAGATTTTACGATGAATTTTCCTGACAACGTCCTGTTTGAAATGGTATTGAAGCAGACAAAGATCATGCAGACCAAACATGACGAAACCTTCATATTGTTTCTTGTGATTTGAGTTTATTCAAACAAGACTAATCTGAGTTATTATTGAAGTTAATGGTGTGGGAGGTTAAATTGTCAAGTAATGGCATTATATATACCAATAAATATTTTCCTATCCATTCCTCACTGTTTCCATCTCTTTATATATTTGCAAACACAAACCCTCATTTCATCCTTTCATTCTTGTTCAGTCGTTATAATTGACGTTTCTAGTTGGTGGCAAGTTTTCTAATCTGAGTCCGCGTGAGCTCATCAAAACCTCAAGTGCTCTTTTTCTTTACGACAGCAGGAATAAAAGACTCTCTTAATTCTGTCCAGTTGACAGACAACTCCCTAACAACGTCTCGCTCTTGGCTCCTACAATGACACATTAAGCAAGTGAAAGCCACACAGTGCCTATCAGCAGCGTGCAGCGCGGTTCAGCAGTGGACATGCCACTTAAGCAGATTATGCGCTTCTGCCCGGCGCTCGGCAATAAGACGACGGTACGTGGAGGCTGTGAGGGAATGTGTGCTGATTCTCCACTCGGCGCCGACTGTGATAGGGGGTAGGAGAAACGGCGAGCTGGATCCTCGGGGGAGTCCCAGAAGTGCTCGTTTGATTGTTTACGATGGACAAGCGGGCTTCCTGACGTGGTCTGTGTGCCTCTAATGGACGGAGAATGAGGCGCACGCTGGTGTTTAGGTGTCTGGATGTGTTGATCACAGTGTCACCTGGGAGAGCGGATATTCCGTGTGGTAATTACAGCCTGTGCGTGGTGTCAGCGTGCCCGGTCGGTTTTCATGTCGCACTTGTGCACACCCCCTGCTTAACATAGTCCCCGACTGCCGGTGACCCCGCCGCAGCCGCCTCGACTAATGGCCTATCAGAGATGAAGAAAATCAACGAGGGCAAAGAAAATAACGAGGCTACAAACACGGCGCCTCCATACCTGACAATCCGCCTCCATACCAGCTATAACACCCTCTCATCTGCCGTTTATTTATGCTTCCTGCAGTTTCTCTCTGCTCCACTTTCTTTTGTTTCTCCATCTTCTCCCACAGCCACTGTAATATGCGAGAAGCCATTTCAATTTTCGGCATGTTGACTCTTTGCGTCAGTCTGGAAATACGCTTCACACACGGTGCCGATCGCCTGCTCAAGCGTCGCGAAAAGACACTCGCGGCAAAGAAACGCCGCGCTGTGCGTGAACTCATCCCTCTTCAAGAGCGGGAGCTCATTTGCAGAGAAGAGAGGGAAAAGATCAGAAGTTGGTGTATTTTTGATAGACAAGAGTGGTGCTGCACATTGCGGGTGAAGTTTGCATGTTCTCAGCTTTGCATGCGTGTATTTTCTCCGCGTACTCTGGTGCATCACATGGGACTTTGTGTTTGTCATGCGATGCACTAATGACTTGTGCACATTACCTCCGCCCTCAGTCAACAGGAATTGCCTGCAGAGGATTGTAACCTTGAATGTGGGAAGTGGTTATAGAATATTATAATGGATACAAACACTTCACCAATGTTTTCATGTCTTGAGCTAGAAACAGGACTGAATTGCTCATATGTTGCCTTGTTTTTAAGTTCGATAAGTAGAATAAGTAATAAGTATTTTTAAGATCATTTGAGTCACATCCACCTTCATCAGCGGTTCGCTTCAACGTTAAGCAGAACCGTATGAAACGTCCATCGCTGGCAGTTTGAGTTCTGAAAATTCAGTGTAATCCCCTGGATTATCAGCCTGGCAGAGAGGCTGCCGGCTCGTCCAAAACTCAGCGCCAAGAGGATGACCTGCAGGGAGAGCTGCTAAAGATTCTCTTATCAAGCTTCTAAAGCCTGTAAGGATAGAACAGCCACCCCCCCCCCCCCCCAATAAGCATTACACTTCCTGCACGTGGAGTCTGGCGTCTCGGACACCGGCCGACTTCTGTAATCCAAACTGTACCCCGAGCTCAGCTGATCTCAAGTTCATGCTTCAGCTCACAAATTGGAAATGGAAACTTCCATTAAATTTGTCTAGTGGGTTCTTCCTCTCACCAACACAAGGCCGCTGCTACACCTGCCGTGTCTTTCCACATGTCACCAACAGCCTCCGACCCTGTGAGTCGCTCTCTGAGGCTGCATGAAGGCCCAGAGACACTTCAATTGATTTCTACCTTGCTCGCCCTATTAGTGCCAAACAGGCGCCACAGCTGAGGCTGAGGGAAATGAAAACAGTGGTTATTAAGCAGACAGCGATTGTAATTATTACAAAATGATCTGCGCTGATTCATCCAACCGAGATGTTTCACTTAGAATCTTTAAGTGATTCGTCAATTGGAAAACAACAGTGGCACTCAAGGAAACAAATCAAAACATCATCAAAAGTCCTTATTCTACCTCTGACGTCTACAAATGTTCCAATCCATCTTGTTATCACAGTCTGGTACAACGAGGACAAATTATCCATGAAGAAAAATCATGATGATTAGCTCTGGTTTTTTTTCTTTTTTTAACAATGAAAATCTATTAAATGAAAATACATTTCTGTGTCAAATAGTCCCAGGATAATAACACTGTGAGAAGAAAAAACAAGTATATTTGTGTATTATCGAGGGAAAAGTATCTTCTCAAATATGACTTTGTTGGATAAATGTACTGGCTTATGGATTCTACTTCCTGAAATCAGGCGAAACACTGAAGATATCAGTGCGGTGATACATATCACTCCTTAAAACAAAGCATTTTGTATCATGGAATTACTTATTTTTTGTGCGAATCAATTAAAAATACATTTTTATGTGCTTTGTGAAACTCAAATAAGTAATTTATGAGTACAAAAAACCCTGAGTAAAAATATACACCTGAAAGCTGTCACACTGGGAGATTCCCACTGGGAAAGTGGGAAGTTTCAGACAGGATTCATGAATGTTTAGAAATGTTCTCACGCCACTGTCCCTCTCACCACTTCAGTGAAACAGATTTTAGGCTCATAACGATTGTATGTTAAAGTATCGACTGTAAAGTAAATGTACTGTACTTCCTGAACTTCATCTCTTTTGCTGATGTCGGAGACAACAAGCTTGTTTGTCTCTTCTGGACTCAGCAGCTTTGCTGGAGTCTGTTGTTGCCATGAGATGTCTCCAGATTGCGAAATGGAAACCTCCAACTGGTAACTATCCCAGTTCCCAGTTGCAGAAACATACTGAGACGTGAGGTTGATTTCAGACATTTTTTTTTTTTTTTTTTTTTTTTTCCCAGAAAAAACATCCTTATTTTTGTTGGACTCACTGCCAGATGTTTTTGCAAACATTCTCGTCACACCTAATAGTCACCTTGTTATGTTTCGCGCTGGTGATTTCAGCTGAGAAAGACGGCAATTTAAAGGCTCCGACTGTGTGCGAACATTTCCCACTATTATCTAACATCTAACAAAGCAATTTCAAATCATGCAGTAATGAAAGTAACCATTAAGGATAAACTGGTGGGGAAGGAGAGAGAATGCTTCAATATGTGTGCTGGCTTAATTGGACAGAGACAAAGAGCAATTTCCACTTACAGTATTTCACCAACCATGCGCTTATCTTCTGTTTACTCATTACCCGAAACTGTCATGCGGGCATTGTTTCTGCGGCGCGGTGGGGGTGGGGGTGGGGGTTGTTCCAGCCCGGTATGCATCATCAAAACAGGTTTGGTTGAGGCGGTTCTCGCCCTGGGCGGGTTAGGAAGAGAGTGGGAGCAACTTTCAGGCGCTGAGACATTGGGGCCTGTGAACAGCAGTTGAAAGGACGTCGTCATCCTCCCTTTAGGATGCAGACAAAAATAAACAATTGGGGGATATTTACAATGCGTGGGTAAATATTCAGCGGCTTTCCGCCGAGTACAATCGCCTTAACAACAAGCTAGATTTAGCATTTGGTTGAAAAGAAAAAGCGAAGGAAAAAAACCCAAGAAATTGAGGGTTTACGTCATTAGAGCGATACTAGAAAGAGGCACAAGCCTCGCTACTCAGATCATATTTGGTTTGATAGCACTTCCTGTACATCCTGCAGCTCCAGTGAGCCGGAGCTTCGAGGGCCAAAAGGGCCGTCTGCTAATTTCTTTTCAGCCGGGCGTTGTAGTCCACTCGATGTCCATTAAGGATCGATCAAGCGGAAAGTGTTGAGGAACGGAAAAGCCCACTGAACCCGGCGTGTTTTCACAGACCGCTGGAAGCCCTGCCGGTCCGCTGCGTCAAGAAAGCCCGGTTTAGAGAGCATAAAGACACCCGGAATGCTGTGAAGTCGCTGAGAGACGAGCGAGACAGGCGGAGTGCAACCGGGGAGCGAGCGCCTGGCGCTGCGAGCGGCGTTACGCACTCTGAAGTCAAAAACAATCACACCTCTCTCAATGAAAACGCAAGAAGGTTTCAGACAAAAAAAAAAAACAAAAAAAAAAAAAAAAAAGGTCTGGCAGGTCTGTTGGAGGAAAAAGTGAAAAACCCTCCACAGCACAGCAAGCGCTGCGTTTCATGTTCCCAGCAGCAACTCCACTTTGTTTGGAAATAAATAAAGTTCTCGGTGGTTAGAGGGGAGGGGAAGCGAAAGCCAGGCTTTGTGGATCACACGGGGATGAAAGTCAACAGAAACTCACTTTTCATCCACAGGAAAAGAGTAAAGGAGGACAGGTAATCTCCAGGAAGAGTATATTTAGAAACACGCTACAGCAGGAGCGATTAGCACTATGGATATCAGCAGAAGAAGAAAGGAAAACATTTCGGTGGGTTGCCCACTCCGGCATGACAAAACACGATGCAAGAGGGTTTCATGTGAGAATCAGGTCAGAAACAGAGAAAGTACTGGTGGAGGAACTTTGGGGAAACCCGAGCTGTCATTACGCGGCCCTCTTAGAGGGTTATATTATTCCCAGGCCAAGGCTACAGGGAGTCTTTCCCAGGCATCACTGCCATATTGGGAAGTGAAGATGAGCGCAGTAAGGCCTCGGGCTCAGTAAAAAACCCAGGCCGGCTCACTGAAAAGGGCTCCCGAGCATCACTGCAAACACCAACAGTCCTCAGACAAGCATCACACGGCTGAAATGACCACTTGATATTACCCATCATTACTAGAGGTGGGAAGTAACAAAGTACAAATACATGTACTTGAACATTCATGACTCCATTCAGTTCTTTATCATAGATTTAGAATCCCTTTACGCTGTTTATATTTATTTATTCCTGTCTTATTTCACAGGTGTTGCTCGTCCTCGTCACGTTCATCATGTCACGTTAGAGCAAAATCCGTAAAAATAATCATTGTAAATCCAGTGTAACCAGCCTGTTATTTTTAAAATTAAAAGATTTGGTTCAAATATATGAGAAAAATCCAAATATAATCTGTGATAAACATAGTTTTACAAACATTAATTATAATGTGTGTATTCAAAGATTAAATATGACAAATATTCCTTTTAATTGTTATTTTTGTACTGACATACATTTTAGAAGTTGTACATTCATGAATTAAAGCAGTCATCACCTGGTCTTCTCAGATAGCTAGAGTCCCTTAAAAACCCTTAAATCAATTCTTACAAATTATTAGGAAGAAAAATCAAACATAAAGACCCTTTTACATACCGCAACTTCCTCTCTAAAGTACATGAGAGATTTTCACTGGTTATGTTAGGCTGCAAGAACTGCAATCATGGCGATAGCATGGCGATAGCATGGCGATAGCATGGCGATAGCATGGCGATAGCATGGCGATAGCATGGCGATAGCATAGCGATCCTTTGCTCACACAAACATTTTTTTTTTTTAATTAAAAGCGATTGTGGAGATTTTCAGGCAACTTTCAACCGAGGTCCAACACCAATATAAATGTTTTAACAAGGGAAAATGTGACTTCTGGGTGATGACTCCTTTAAATGAAATAAATCCGTAATTCTACTTTATTTCTCAACAAGTAGCTGCACCTATACTTATTAAAGAATCGAAGCGCTTTGTTATCTCTGCTGCCTACTCAATCTATACACACAGATACAGCGTTTTTCCTCCTTTTAAATTCCATTCAATCACCCTATAATTGATTTGATTTTCCAGAGGGTCATGAGCTGAGAGCAGGTTCAGAATACAAAGCAGGGCTGAAAGTTGCCCTCTGCTTCCAGGAAGCTCCAGGACTTCCCCGCTCCGTTTTAATGCTTTTTTAATCACCCATTTGTTTTCAGGCGCAGCAATACATGCACAAACGTACAGATTCCCATGCAGTAATGACCTCAATTAGATAAACAACTCACCCTCGTTCTCGCACATCCTACAATAACCAGACCTGGTGGAGGAGCTGGAATTAATGAGAGCAAACTAATCAATGGCTGACTTCTACGCTCAAACAGTGGATGGATGCTGGGTGCTTTTTCTTTTTAAATTTTAATGGCAATACACATCTAATCATACCGGAGAAATGTGAACCGGGGAAGTTGCTTAAAAAAAAAAAAAAGCCTGGCCTCAAACAACAATCAATAATGTTTTGTGAACGGAGGCAGGCCACAGCAGGCAGAGCTCACCAGCAATTAGCAGCAAGACGATTGTTTATGTGAAGACACAGAGAGCAAGAAAGCAGCTGGGTGCGTGAGGTGGGGAGAGAACCGTGGCGGAACATTGATTGATGCAAATGTCAGGTCAAAGTGAAAATATCCAGCAGACTGTAGTTGTGCTGCGACAGAAAGGAGCCAGCAGGTGCTGGATGCTGAGTGACGCAGCGTCCTGCAGCCGCCGCGGACCGTTTTGGGAACGACCAAGCGGATACAAGGAGCAAAGCTGGTTTCTCGGGGTAGGGTCCTACATTTTGGACTCTCTGTTCCTTCCGAAAAGGTCAACGCTGCCAAGACCGCTTGAAGGCAACCCACAGAGTGAATTCAGGCCCGAGTTTACTCGCAGCAAGCATCAACAGCTTCTTTTTTTCCTTTTTTTTTTTTTTTAACCTTTATTTTGCACGCAGGTCCCTGTGAGATGAAGATCTTTTTTTTTACAAGCATGACATGAACAAGGTAGAAGCCGTGAAAAAAACACAAGAAAAACAAATAAACCTACTTAATAACGCACAGTGAGTACTGAAGTTACTTAACCAGTTCGTTAAATAAAAAGCTTTATTTTAAATTGTCTTAGTTATAATGAGGGTGTCTTGAAATCCTGCAGCTTTTTTTGAAAAAACTACCAGAAGGTACTAAAGTAGAGCTTTGTCCACTGATACAAGCTCTTGGATGGAGCTGAATCCAAACCAAAGGGTTTGTTGATTTGAAAAAAATATACAGTATATATTTTGATTTATTTTGAAACTGAATCCCTGGAGGATGCGGCAGTAAAAGGCGGACTCATGTTAAGCACCAAGAAGACGGTTAGTCATTACCGTTACCAAAGATGTGGACCACCTTGCACTTCACTCAGGAGATGGTTCTCTTTTGAAAGAAATGAACAGGCTTCAAATATCTGGGGTCATTATACGTTGTGGAGACCAAAGAGGACTTCCTGTCAAGAAAGGGTCAAGCCTGGACTGCCTGCAACGAACTACATTTCAGAATACCTCCAATTCTATTAGGATCTTCTTCAGAGCCGGTGTGGAGCGTTCTCCTCCACGCTGCAGAGACTTGGACAGCCATGACAGAAATGGACCGAGGAGGGCCGAAGTTTGAGAGCGAAAGACTGAAATAGTTCTGATGTCCTTCTGTGGCGGCGACCTTGCCAAAAGAGAGGTTGCAGACCTTTTGACATGTCCAGACCGTGTGGCGAGAGACACTGACCTGAACTTTGGAGGGTTTCCATGTCAGAAAGGTCGAACTGGCGCCGAGTTGTGGCAACCATGATGGACCAGGAAGAAGACTAGCGATTCAGAGACGACGCGCGCGTTTGAATTCAGGTGAATTTAATGTAATTATAGTCAGAAGAGGCTCGTTAAAGTCCACATTATGTGTGTGCAGCGTGTGTTCCTGTAGCGTGGCTGTCAGATTAGCTGAGCTCTCAGCACCGTGTGGGTTTAATATCTGATCCAGTTGAAGTTGCAACAGGTAGTGGGAGGAAGACGAGAAGTAAAACCACCGCAGGCGTCTCTAACATGAGCTTCATTAACACGCAGCCACTATTAATACAGGCCATCTGATACATGTATATCATCTATTAGAGTTAATTGAAATAGTAACTATTAGGACGACAGCTCGGGCTAAAGTTGGTCCATGAGTGGGAAAGAGAGACAGAGAGTAACTGTTTCACGCGCGACACAAACTGGAGTTTTACTGAATTTAATTGCAGCTGAGTCACTAATTTGGTCAGATTAACTAATAGTAGTCGATCAATGCTGTTTCTATGTGAGTCCGAACAAGCCGGGCATTGAACCGGCGGTGACGTCGACGCGCCGCCGGGACACATAAAAGACATTCAAGCACAAGAAAAACAGAAGCTGAAGGAGGAGAGAGAGTGAAGCAGTAAGAAATTACACCCCAAAACAAGGAACGGTGGGAGACGTGTTATTTTCTTTGGATGAAAGACTCTCTTCTTTTTTTTTTTCTAATCCAAGTGTGAGCCAATTATTTTTCTTGTTGAGGCAAAATATGAACATCTGTGTTTGCTGTGAATCAGTGAATAATGCCACACTACACAAGGACCTCTGAGGGCGCACACACACACACACACACACACACACACACACACACACACACACACACACACACACACACACACACACACCCTGTGGGTTGGGTGACGTCATGTTTGTTGTGGGCTGGTCGGCTCCTGGATGGAGATTAAAGTCTAACACTGCCAAAGGTGGTTTGGGGTTTTAAAGACGGACAGAAGCAGCAACATTCCCACAGCGTCGTTACGCTCTTTCAGCCGAGAGATAAGAAACTCCTCTAAGTCGTGGCCCCGGGGCCCCGGAGGACTCCCACCTCTGACTGACAGACTGGAGCACATTTACTCTCCGGGTCAAAGAAAAACAACATTCTTTCACTGACTGATCGCGTTACACACACACACACACACACACACACACACACACACGCACACACACACACACACACACACACACACAAAAAAACCTCTCCCAGAAAAGATAGTTTCAGATTTGGGAATGTTTATGCTAAAAGAAATAAATCCCTCTTGGGGGGAAAAGAATCCCACGGTCAGCGCTGCGGCTGCTCGGCCGTGTCGCCGGTCAGATAGCTGGCAGGCGCCTCGGGCCCGACGCCACGATGGCACGCAGAATCTCGCCGCGGTAAACCCGTCGGAGCCGACCAAGGCTGGGATGCAGAGCGAGGCTTTCCACGCAGGAGCCACGCTCGCGTCACCAACACACCCTTCCCAACATGACAGTCACCGAATCGGCTTGAGTCGGGGTCACGGGGACGCCTCCTCCCAACAAGTTGAATCTAGAACTATTAATATATATATATATATATATATATATATATATATATATATATATGTATGAAAACACACATTTTAGAACTAAGCTTAAGTGTAACGGTTCTAACAGTCACAGATGTCCCATGTATGGTTGATTCTCTTAAAACAAGTCTGAGTCGTTTTCTTCAAAAATTATATTAAAGACATCGTTTTTATGACATTTTCTATGAAAGGGTGAAAAGTATTATCAGAATATGTCTTTTTTTATTTGACTATATTTTTTGTCATTATTAAACAAAGTACATAGTAATAGTTCTCATTACCGAAGTGTCCAGATCCCTCATTACAGTAATCTGATTTCTTTGGCCTGTAATATCTGCACTGTGCCTTTAAACTGACTGATGACGTGACGTGACGTGACGTGACGTGACGTGACGTGACGTGACGTGACGTGACGTGACGTGACGTGACGTGACGTGACGTGACGTGACGTGACGTGACGTCAGATTTGAAATGGACAAAAAAGTAGTACTTTGCCTCTCTTTTTTCATATTTTGAATAATTAACCAAATTAAGTTGTTTATTTTTTTTATGTTCAGGAGAATAACTCAAATAAACATACAAATATTTCAAATTAAAATCACCTTACAGGAATTTATTACATTTGGACCCACCAGACAATAACAATCATATCTTATAATGTGGAAAACTTTACAAGGATTTAATCAAAAACTACGACTTGGAAGCAAAAAGCACGACAGTTGGTTTTCTTTGCCTGCTACACTAAACTAATGATGATTTGTTTCCGTAAAAAGTCCATTTTTTAGAAGCGGAGCTGGATTCCTGTGAGTGGGACGACAATGCTTTGACCCTGGCGTCAGCAGCGGTTGTTATTTAGAGCATGTTGTTTGGATTCCGTATTTCTCTCTGAGTCGGTCAGGCTTTATGAAAACATATGAGATTTCACACGACTGAAGCTCTCAGACGAAACGTGACGAACGAATGTGGAGAAAAAAAACAAAACATGATGAATGAATTTCTTTCAGATCCGGGGAATGTAGGGCAGCCAGCTGGGTGAACTCTGGAAGTAGAACTCTTTACATCAATCTTTAACAAACTAATAAATAAAAACCAGCTGGGGACACGCGACGCTATAGGAGACTTTTGCTTTTAGCCGCTTCAAAATGTGGCAAAAGGTAGAAAAAGGGAGACCGTGTCTGACTCAATACCAAGTCAACAAACAGCCGCATCCGTCTCAATGTGATGAAAACACCGAGACAGAGTAGTCGCTGATGCCTTCAGGTCCATCCTTCACTATTCATGCCCCAAACTCTTTCTTCTGACCCGGAGCCAGTTTATGGGAAGGGTCCCACACACACACACACACACACACACACACACACACACACACACACACACACACACACACACACACACACACACACACACACACACACACACACACACACACACACACACACACAGCAAAGTCCACGGGAAGGAATGCAAACACAAGACACCGAGAGGCACGGCGGACAGCGAAGTTCCTGGCCAAGACAACAATCATAAATAGCAGACGCCTCTGGCTGAAATAAAAGAAGAAGTCTAAAAAACAAAAGACGGGCGAATTTCCTGGAGGTCAAAGCAATTTGTCAGTGGGCGGGAAAGAGGAGAAGAGGGGAGTTGGAGGCAGTCCTCCCTCAGTGGCAGCAGCACCGCGGCCGGGCCGGCAGAGTGGATTGATTTCATGTCAGCCTCTGGAGAAGCTGCGGACTGAGATATGAAACTGTCTCCTTACCTGACGTGTCCCACATGTTCAGCTCGATCCGGTGCTTGTCTATCTCAAAACTGGCGGTGTAGTTCTCGAACACCGTGGGCACGTAGGTCTGGAAAGTGAAAGGTGCATGGAAGTCATCCAGTTATTAGGCAGGACAAGATCTGCATGTGTTTCCACAGCCGAGGCGAACACACTGAAGTGATGGGAGACACATTAAACTGCTGGAGACATTATGAAGATGGTTTATTTAGCACAGCAATGCCCTGGCAGGTAAAAGCCTTAAAGTTTTATGGCGACATCGGCCTATGAAAGGCCATTCCAGGGTCATTATGAGACTGTACCTTCATTACAGTCCAGTCTTGATTTAACATTTCTGAGTGAAAGCAGGTGGATGTAACCTGCTGTAATGAGTTGAGCTGCCAGATCCCCTCATAAACCCCAACTCTAATTCCTCCACTCAATAAAAAAAAAAAAAAAAAAGACAGACTAATAAGTTGAGACTGTTCTCACGCTCACCTCTGGATAGCAGTCCTTGGCGAAGACGTGCAGCAGCGCCGTCTTCCCACACTGAGTGTCCCCGACCACCACGATCTTACACCGGCTGCCGAGACTGTCCATGTTTAGTCCGTCAGTCGTATGTTGTTGACACGGGTGTGGATCGCATCCAGCATCCGAGACGAGACGCGGCGGGATCGGAGAATGAAGAGAAATATGAAGGGATACATGCGTCGCGTCCGTGCGCTTTTTTTTTTTTTCTTTTTTTTAAATCCAGCTCCGGCTTGTGCGTCCGACGCGCTGCGCTCCGGCTGCGCTCACACACTCTGAGAGACTGAGACTGAAAGCACAGGGCAGGACGCACACACACACACACACACACACACACCCTCTCTCTCTCTCTCTCTCTCTCTCTCTCTCTCTCTCTCTCTCTCTCCAACACACACACCCACAGAACACACTGCCTTCACTGGAAACTCCGGGACTTTGATGACTGGCCACGCCTGCCTTAATATTCATGTCTGAGGCAACAAAGCGGCTCTTATGGGAAATTAAAGAGGATAAAAGGGGATAAACACTGACCTTAAATTCTTCCTTTTCTTTATTATTCTTATACTAAATTGGATGCGTTAAAAGAAATTCCAATACTGAATTAAGAAACCAAAAATTGTGTCTTTTGGATTTAAAAAAAAAGCACGTTTGCTTCCTAAATTCCCACGTACACGTTCATGAAGAGATATGATCGTTTATAGTTGATAATGAGACATTTGGAGATTTCTTGTCACATTTCTGAAACCTCCGTGATCTTATAATATCCACAATAGGACGCATTAAGTAAGAATAGACCATTTATCCGCTCTTTTTCCTCCAGTGGTTTCCTTCATGATCTGACACGATGTGCCATTTGCTGGCTCTCGTTAAGGTCATTTTTACTATCACTGTTTTACTTTGTTCTTCATCTCGTAATTCACACGAAAGACAAATAAGTTCTAGAATGGAGTCTGGACACTTTTACGCAAGAAAACCAGCAGGTACTAATTCATTTTGTGGCCTTCATTTGTTTCAAATCTATTTAAAAAGTTAGACAGTGTAAAGAATGCGCTTAACTTTTCACGTAAATCCTATTTTCTTCAAATTTGACCTACAAAAGTTCAGAGATAAGTTTACATTTTGAGGGCAGACTACTTACTTTAAGTGAATCGAGATCAATATGTTCTCATTTCTCTCGTGCATTTTAATTAGCATCAACTCTTTGTCTTATAATAAAAATCTCACTCGCGAAACTCTTCTCCCCTTCACTTTTGGCAGTGCCCTGCACATTATGCCAGTTGATGGAGTGCCAGTGTGACCTTTTAATGGCGATACAATAAATGCATCCATCAAATGAAGTAGCTGCAGGTGACCGATCTGTCTTTATGGCTCTGGGAGTCTTGATATTCCTGGGAAGTGATGACCCCCCCGCAGGGGGACTTCATGTTTTTCATTTTGTGAACGAGTTAATGAAATGACGCAGCACCTTGTGCCAGGGCAGGTTACTTCTGTCGACTCATCGATTCTGACCCGCAGGGCAACACTGCCCCCTTCTGGACACTCAGGATATCACCTAACAATGAATTAGCGTTACGTTATTTTGAATCTCTCTATTGTGTAGCTGTTAAATCACGTTCTTTATTTGTGGACAGGTTTTTAATTTAATTAATCCTGAGAAAAAATAAAGGGAAATTTTATTGCATTACTAAAGAATTACAACCTCAAATCCCGAACAAATTGGAGTGATTGGTTTGTGAAACAATAATAATTTGCAGTTCTCACAAGCTGGATTTTTACTTAAAATAGACTATAAACAAACGGTATACATTGGAAGTAAGATATTTTACCATTTCTTGAAAGCTTTTGGTTTATTTTGAATTATAGGGCGCCGGAATATCTGCAATAAGTCGTATTAATTAAAAAAATAAATGTTTGAGAAGAGTTTGACAACCAATATGTAAATGTACAGAGGTACAGTCTCAATGTGACAAAAAAAATTGGAGCAATTAAAAAAGAGATCCTCAAAGCAAATTTTAATGAGTTTGATTTCTATCGCCCCACAACGTTTTGGGAATTGGGATTGTATTTTTGAAGGAAGGGGGGTTGGTTGGGGAATTAAAATAAAAGTGGGGTAGAAGTGAGCTCCAGAAATATCAGCATTGTTTCATGGCTTTGTTAAGGAAGAAAATACAGTTGATTTGGGTAAACTGAAGTTTTGCACTAAAAACTAAAGCCTGCTCCATGAAGCAATAGATATATGTGTGTGTGACAGTATTGGTTCGTGAGCAGAACAGGCCTTTTATTACTTTAAAGTTGAAAACGAAAATCAGTACAAAGTTAAGTTTTCCAGTCAAACTTTATTTATATAGCAACAGATAAAATACTATTGCAGAGGAAAAACCAAGCAATGAGCAAGTATAAGAGAGGGTGGAAAGGAAAAACTCCTTTTAACAGGAAGAAACCTTTGCTGAAGATCATGTGGCACTTCTAAAGTAAGTTCATATGACAAAACAAAATACATTTTCGTCAAAAGGAAAATCGCTTTTGGCTGAATTGTTCAAATAAACAGTTATAAGTGGAAAATATGTGACCGATGAGCAGAAGTGGAAACAGATCTCTGTATAACTTCTGTTACTTTGCTGGAGTTTTTCTCAATTGCAAGAAAAACTTACCTTTTCTCATAAACTACTCAAAGTATTAGTTACTTTCAAACTTTTTTTTTTATTGCTTTGTCAAATATGTTCAATCCAGCTCAATTCAACAGGATAAAATAGCTCAATTTCTGGAGTTTCTCTGTCAAAGTTGAGGGGAATAAAAAAAAAAAAAAAAGAAATCTCAAGAGCAATTTTCCACATTGGGAGGGATTCTTTGTTTTCTCCAAGAAAAGATGCAGACTCGGTTTCTCCCTGTGCAGTTCTCAAACAAAAGATCAAATTGAATTCACATCGTCAGTAAATGTCCATACAAAGCAGACAAAGCAGAGTTTCATCAAGACAAGAAGACAGTGGGAGGACCACGTATAGAACAATATTCCCAGTGGCTCATTGTGTCTGGAGCTGACAGTCTGCTCCACCACCAGCAGGGGGTGTCGTGTTCCGCTCTGCTCATTGTGCAGTGAGAACCAGTGACGCTGCTGATGGCTGGTTTCTGCTGATAGATGCATTAATAACAACAAATAATCCATTATACTGGTGCACAGAGTAGAGATGCCAGATTCAGCAGCAGAGTGAGTAAACAAGAAAAACAGGGTTCAAACAAAAAAAAAAAAGTGCTTCGATCTCAAAAGAGGTTTGGAAACGTTGATTTAAAGAGAAAGTACTTCCTCGGGATTATCATAAAACCTGATCATCTGTTTGGAAAGTAAAGATTGCTGAATATACTTTCAGTAATAGAATACAAGTCAGGATCACAGGAAGGTATTTTATCTGCAGTAACATTTCATGGTGTGGTGAATTTCATTAATTCATCTTTTTTTTATTTGAGATTTATTGTAAATCTTAATATTTGGAACGATTTAATGGAAAGTACAGGCCTGCATGCCTGGTGGGGTTCATCCATATAATGCTTTAAAAGAGGAGTAACGTGGATAACGAGTTCATGAGTTAAACCAGTGGCTGCAGTCCAAAGTGATCAACATTAAGCGACTGGCTTCTCTTTCATTCAGGCTTCTCGATGTGAAATAATTTATTATAGTTAGTGTTTTTATTTAGGGATCTTGGTTCAGAGTGTATGGGACTTGTCAACTTCCACTGTCAGCATTACATTTAGGTTGGATATGTGACCTTAGTCAGACTCTTTGACGTCTTATTCAGTGCAGTTAATTCAACAGAACCCAAAGTAGCTTCACTGATGCAAAACCATCACAGTGTCAAATAATCAGGTTTTTTTGTTTTTTTAAACATAAAAATATCATGTACACTTCCTGTTCTTGTGTGTGTGTGTGTATGCAGTACTTTATCCCGGCTGACATACACCACCAGGCAGTATTACACACTCAGCAACCTACTTAGACGCCGTGAAGGCATCCAAACTGCAGCAGGTGTCCAGGCAGAGCGTCTCTGTTCCTCCGTCCCAGTCCTGCTCTCATTCAAACCTGCTATAGACACATTTCACAACCTGTTCAGCTTCTGGATCGGCTTCTGCAAGACTCTTCTCGGCTCCACTGGCGGTGTAACAGAGAGGGCGTTTGCATCATGCTTCCTATTTAATAACATATCTAGGCTCCGGCCTGCCGTCCGGGTCATTTGACCGAATTTGCCTTGCTGGTGTGTGACAAGGCCGGAGCTGTCAGAGCTCGTGTGGGAAGGAGCCACTCTGCAAGCGGCCACAGCACTGATGCTGAATTCAAAGTGGATCCGAGCGGTCGGTGGGGAGGAACAGACATCCCACTTGTAACTCTTTGCCCGTGTCAAAGCAGCACGTCGATAATGTCTGCATCCCATTTGGTTAAGATGCCGGGGAGGATATTGATTGGGACGAAGCTGACTTGGGTCTAGGAAATGCTGAGTGGCACTTTGCAGCCACAAGGTGTCTCACCACCCCTCTTGTGGTCACGTCTCTATGAAGCGGGATGCAAATATACTCTGGTGTCCATCCATTTTCAGACTCGAGGGTAGTAACAGGTGGTTAAAGCTCATCTCAGCTCCTATTTGGCAAATGCCTACAGAGACGGTTTACTAACTAACCTTGAACACGTGTTTGTGGATTGTTGGAGATAACCGGGATACTTCCAGAAAACATGTGAATTTCATGTCTCCACATGACCCCAGCCTCAGCGGAGGAGGTCACCCTGCCCCGTCACTCTGAAGCTCAGACTGCCCCAGCTGAAAAACAAAAAGCGGGTCATATCGTTTTTGTCAGAAAACTGGCACGACCTCAACACAAGCTCATATTTTACGGCGCTGCCTCTTGCGGGGAAGCGACAACAATGAGCCACACACAGGTCCAAAGTTCCTGCAAGGCCTACTGTACGACCGGCGGCGTAAACAGACATTTCCTCAAGCTCCTGGTGCTCTGCTCTCAACACAAACACACAGCGAGCGGTGAGATAAGAACGTCTTTCTTCAGTAATCGTCCTGCTATTTTGAAGTTTGTTAACCGAATGGCTTGAGTGTGACTTCAGTGTGATTTCTAAAGAGATATTTCAACTTGACTAGTTATATTTGTTTGCATTTCTTCATGTTTCTTTTGAACTTTGAAGACAATCATATAAATACATAACTCTACGGTTAGGCAAAATTTGAAACCTTTGGATAAAGAATATTATAAATATAGTTTGTAAAACTTTACAAGGGCAAACCAGAGGACATGTAAAACTATTGCAAGTTCTAAAACACATCTAACATACTTTAAATAAGTCATTTTTATTACACGTTTCTCTAAATGAGCCAATATACAGCAGGACAGTTGTCCGCAGTAGCTTTTAGCTGATCGTTTGCATTAGTCCACAAAGAAAGCCACACATTTTAAAGACTTTTTCAAGTAAACATATAAAGCAACATATGTGATTTTTGGTCAGTGAGATACTTTTCGATGAGTTTATCATGTGTATATGGCACCAAGAAAAATTGTTTTTATAAATTATCCTCAAATAGTATTTTAATGAATGCCCTATTAAAGGGTTAAAAGCTAACTAGCGCAGAAAAGTTGCTTATCGACACCAACAGCTGTGAACAATGTTATCTAATAATGTGAAAAACATTAGGAAGTCAAGTATTACTGAGACATGGGGCAGAGTTGAGGCCTAACGTTCCCTCATATTCTCATGGAGATTGACAGAATTCAAGAAAGTCAGACACTGGTTAGAACAGGCTTTAGCTTGATATCATCCTTGAAAGGCTTTTTTTTTTTTTTGCAAATGATATAGATAAATGGCCTTTTTTTCTGATTGTGATGCAACGATATCTCTCGATATTTTAAATCCTGCTCCAATCAGATAAACCACTTGAGGACACCACATTGCACTGCTCATATGCATAACTGATGTGATTACCTGGTAGTTTTCACATCATAAGAAGATATACTTTAATTATTAACTGATGCTGAAATCAACAGGCAGTAGAGAGCAGAGACTATCTCAGAGTAGATGCTTTTAATTTGAAATTTCTTCTTTTAAATCAGGCCTTGAAACACTGCGCATCAACCTGTCAGCTCACTGCAAATTTATATCATAACCTAACAAAGGGCATAATCAAAAACATTTGCCTTGAAAAGCAAATGTTCAATGAAGATCTTGATGTAATTACGGTATAATTCATTACACTGATGCAGTTAAAGATTGGTCTGGCTTTCATTGAAACGTTGCACTGACTCAACCATATTGAAGTGGAGCTTAGAAAAACCCCTAATTAATAACATATAATGTAATAATTAATGGTATGTAATGCTAGTATGAAATATTCAGGTAGATTAACAAAACACCTACGTCCTGACTGCATAGAAGGAAATCAGGTTAAACTTGTTTACCAGACATTTCACCATGGAAATGTGGTCTTTTGAAAATAACAAAAAAATGGTGTCAACTAACACTATAGTACCATAGTAGTATAACATGTTTATAATGGTATAGGAAAAACTGTTTTGATGCATCAATTTAAATTGCTACATATTCCTTCAAACTGCATTAATTTAATGTATACAATTATATGGATATTGCATTTAGTTCTTAATTTAAAAAAATAAAGTTTTGCAGAGTCATTTTCGCTTTTTATTGTTCGTCATTATGTTCTGATGAAGAAAAAAAGAAGTGCAGTGAGTTGAGCTGAAGTGCAGTGAGTTTGTGTGCAGTGAGTTGACCTGTCCCCCTCCCCACCCTGAGAAAAACCCCCATCCAATCACACGAGCCGATCCCGGGTTTGCGCGCTCCGCGTTTTCCAGTGCGCCGGCGTCTCGTCCCACTCACACTGTGTCAGAGCGCGGCGCTGGCAGCCACTGTCCACTGATCAGCCCACTTCGTCAGGGTCTGTGTCTCCATGAGAGAGTGCTGAAAAAAGAAGCCCACCCTTTCCTTTCTTTGAAAAGCAAACTTTGCAGCCTTCCGACGAGCCCCAACTCGGGAAAAGACGCACAGGTAGTGCCCCCCCCCAAAAAAGGAAAAAAAAAGCCTCCAAGTAATTTTCTAGACTCCATCACTGTCTCGCAGCCTTGCACAATGTCTGGAGAGGACGCACCTGCCCAGCAGCAAAACGACGTGGACCAGAAGCAGGAGAAACCCACCGAGGAGCCCAAAGCGGAGACTCCCAAGGCGGACCCGGCACCTGCCGCCGCCGCTGAGGCAGCGGCCGCACCGGCGGAGGCGGCGGCCGCCGACAAGGCTCCAGAGGAGGAGACGTTCACCTACCGCGCACTGGTGCTCACCGGCTACGGGGGCTATGATAAAGTCAAGCTGCAGGTGAAGAAGGGGAAGCCGGCGCTCAAGGCTGGAGAGGTCCTGGTGCGGGTCAAGGCTTGTGGGCTGAACTTCGCCGACCTGATGGCCAGACAGGGGCTGTACGACCGGCTGCCGTCTCCGCCGGTCTCCCCGGGGATGGAGTGCTCCGGGGTGGTGGAGGCTGTGGGGGAAGAGGTGACAGATAGAAAAGTAAGAATGCACCACCCTCCACATCTTCACAGTCATACGAAACCAACATTTTGTGGCGTTTGTGTGATTAAAAGTGATGAATGCTGTGCAGGCTTCATGTCGGCGCTGTGCCGTTACATCTGGATATGGGCGTGTCAGGCACCGAGGCTGTGCGCTTGTTCCTCGCTCCAACGTGCTTTAATTCATCCAGAATCACCGTGTTAGGCAGCATTTCATCAACCTTCAAAAAGCCCCCAAAACAAAGAATTGTTTCAAAAAGGCATGAAATATAAGTCTAAAAGCTTTCCACCCTTTTATTTCCTGCGCAGAATAGAAACAGCGCTTCTCCTAAAGTTGAATACAAGTAAGCATGTTAAGTTAATCATGTTGCGTTTTATACCCGTAAAATAAGTCGAAAGAAATGTCGAAATGAGTACAGTTGAGTATGTTGAGTACAGTTCAGTCGGCAGCAGGCGTCGCCCCTCTTGCCTCCCTGCTTTTCAAACTGTCGGGGCGCACTTCAATTCACCAACTTCAAGTTAGCCACAGAGTCGTAGATTAAATCGAGATTAATCTGGGGTTCATATCCAACATGTATGTGGGAAGATCGATTTTAATTAAACACGTGGTTATATGTGGGACGCCTTTCATTTGTGCTACACCTACGCCGAGCCCTGAGATGTGCGCCACGGTGCGTAATTTTGCGTAAAGTTAAACAGCATCAGTGATATTAAGACCGGAAACGACTGGTTTTCCTTTCAGAATTGTAGTAGTGAGCGTGGCTACGAACAGTGGTGTAGAATTGAATTTTTATTCTTATACGCTGAGAAGCGAGGCGGAAAAGAGAACTAAAGGGAGACATTAAATAAAAACTATTAAACGCCACTTATTGCTTTTCCACTCTACTTCACCGCTTCAAATGTGATTAACAAAAGGACTTTATTCTGAAAGTATTTGGATCCATACCAGGGTAATTAATGGACTTGACGCCGGTGGCGGAGACAGGAGTCGCCGACGCCTTTTGTTACCGGGAGTGACGGTGGCGCACGAGCGCACGGAGAGGAAAGGGCGAGGCGAGGCGCGACGCAACAGACGGATGCGCGTTCGAGAGGGGATCACTCGCCCTCTTTGTCAGTAGATAACACATCGCTTCTGTTGTGTGCAGGAAATATTAACTGTCATCAATATGTCATGATTGGAGTCTCAAACGCTCCCAGACACTGAAGCCAAGTCAATTAAATAACAGTAAAATACAAATGTAATGTCCAAACAAGAGGATTAGACGGTGAATACATGAGGATTTCTAGTATTCTATTTCTTCATTGCGCGATGAACCACAGGAGTATTGGTCTCCTGGCGTTATCACCATGGTAACGCCTTTGAAATGCAATTAAAAAACTACAATGTTACGCACAAGTCAAGTGATGACTCACACTGTTTCTTCTAAGAGCAATACATTTTCTTACATCGGCTAGTATCCTCTCTGATCACACGTGTGGTGCAGAAGCTTGGCAGGGAGTGGCATGGTGTGCGTGTGTGTGTGTGTGTGTGTGTGTGTGTGTGTGTGTGAGACAATAGGACTAATCAAATGATTGTTGACACAACCAGCCGCCATACATCAAAACCTTCAAGACCCTTGTTTTCCCAGAATGCTTTATTGCTTCTTTCCACATTGACAGTGTTGCTTATTGAATTTAAAGGTAAAAGAAAAACTACACACATGCACCGACACACGGCCTGTACTCACTCTCCCACGTCCTCCTGCTTCAGCTTATAGAATTAAGAGCAAATCTTCCTAATGGATGGACATCTCGGAGATCTTTTGGCAGCTGACTCGGAGGGAACGCACTGACCCTTGTTGGTACAGGATTTTAGGGAGGCTCATCACTCACTCCTTGTCTATCTGCCTGCCTACTTATCTCTGTAGCGTTCCCACATACACACCCATGGATGTACACAAAGACAGCCGAGAGAGTGGGTACGTCTGAGGGTTTGAGAATAGAACCTAGAACAGTATTGTATAGTGCAGAATGTTTTATTTTTTTTCCAAGTGGAGTCATTTGAGGCTATTAGATAATCACAGGTGTTTAAATTCAGGAATATCAGAAGTTTAAAAGAAAAGTCCTTCTCATTCAACAGTTGATTATGATTATCATGATTATCATGTCCTTGGTCTCTTTACTGTTTCACTGATTACAGCCTTTTTTTGTTTTTTATCAAGTCTGTATTTTCCACTGCATATCTCATCTTGTTTGGCCGAAACTGTTGCAAACAAGCATTTCTTCCCCGGACAATAAAGCTGAGTGAAGCACCACTACAGTGAAATCACCCGAAATGACCTCAGAGGAGGGAGTATGGGGGTGGGGGTGTGTGGGTGGAAATATCACAAATCACATTGAAGCTCCCATGACACCAAACATCAGCATTTTTTTCCCCTTCTCTCCCGGCCTGGCTTTTAAATATTAAAACAAATTCCCTTCCTCGGTGAGTCCTGCATGGATCTGGCCCATATGTTTTTAATTTGTATCAGTAGTCTGGTATTTGAGCCACAGTTTGTTATTAATTTCTTTATATTTCAGGAACTCGATGATTAGAGTTTATTCGTCCAACAAAAAAAGATGAATGTAAATTGTGAGCATGTCATGTTAATTAAATAACCACTGATGCAGCATAATGCAGGAGGCAGCATCAGAGATCTGCTGTAAGTGATCAGGGTGTGGCCTCCATCCTATTAAACAATGTTAAAACACAGTAAGTCATACACTGACAACACGGGAAATCATATATTTCCTGCGCTGTACGCGGGTGTCAGATTCCACCTTTAATCTTTCGCCCTCATCCTGATTCAGGAACTCTGCATCACAAATTTCCTGCAACCTTCCTTTATTTCTTCTTTTCTTTTTTTTCCTACCTGATCATTTTTTTCGCTGAGATCACCAAAGTGAGGCATCTGACTCGGAGTCCTGCATACCGTCAAATTGAATCACCATATGATTAAGTCTATTCATATACGGTTAACTGGAAGTGCCTTTGTTCCAGGCCCCCGCACCCCTGACCCCGACTGTGACTATCTGATTCTTGTATGAAGGCTGGGAGGGGGACGGGGACGGGGGGGGGGGGGGGGGCATGGCCGTGTGTGTGCGCGCGTGCGTGCATGTGTGTGTGTCATATTGTGAAGCCGTTGTAGCAGAAGTGTCACAAGGCCTGTTTACTTGGCCTTGGACGTTCCTGCCCAGCGTCCGTGTGACTGACAGCAACTCACATGCTCTTCATGGGCAAAGGAAAATAACTGTGGCGAGGCATTCAAACGCGTGAGTCATGTTTGCTTCCTGCAAGAGCCTGAACTCCCCCGCGTATCGATTTGTACCTCACCGTACCCCCAATTAAACCGCTGCCGAGGTTGATGAGATTGAAGTCTCCCACCGGTTGATGAAAGAGAGAGAGAGAGGGAGATGTGAGATGTGAGAAAGCTCGTCAGAATGAGTAACAAAGGGAAGAGGAGTAGCCCGCTGTGTAAAAGTGAAAGTGTAGAGTTGAAATAGACCAAATGACTTGACCTCAGACAGAAAGATGGGGGTATGAAAAGAGGAAGAGCAGAGGAAGATCTCTCTAATTGGAAAGGATAGACGGCGAGGCGCACTGCTCCCTCCAGACCATTAGAGAGGCCCGGGCGGAGAGAGGGTTTGTTCCCAGGAGGAGAGAGCTTGTCTTATGCTCAGCCATGGGGAAGAATCTGGCAGCGACTGTGATGAGTGGAGAGAAGCCAGGGGGAGAAGATGGGCCCCATTGTCCTGTCGCGCTGATGAGGAAGAGGGGATACGGGACACTCGTCGCAGGGGGAAGGAGGAGAGTGTGAAGACAAAGCGAGACAGCGGAGGATGGGGACGAGAAGAGACAGACAGACAGAGAAACAGACAGGGTGAGACGAAGGGGAAGGAAGATGTTCTAAAGTTGAGAGAGAGGAAAAGGAGTCAGGAAGTGAAAGAGAAAGGAGGGAAGAGAGAAAAAGTGAGGAGAATGGAAACACGGTGGGGGGGAGGGAGGGAGGGGGTGGATAAGGGGGAGGAAGAAAACAGGAAGAGAGTTATAATGCTGCAGTCGTCTCTGTTTCCTGTGTCCCTCCAGTGGACGCTCCTGATTGGTCAGTGAATTGATATCATGGTTCACTCTTCAAGAAAAGACATGATGGCCGTCCTGCTTCGATAAGGAGAGACGGGAGGAGGCAATACGGCGGTGGAAATGAGGAGAATATGTTTTTAAGAACACAAATATTCACAGTTGTGAATAATTCTCACTGATATTATCACTGTTGCCCAACTTTCAGTGAGGCAAACATGAGCATTGTGCTCATCTGGCACACAGGCAGCGATTTTCTTTTCTTTCCGTTTTTTTTTTTTTTGCATTACATACGATGAAGGTTTGGTTTCAAGGCTCAGTGCAAATCCAATAAAACAGTACCAAGAGCTGTACCTAGCAGCAGCAGCGTTTCATTTTTGTCCACTTTTGGCTCTAATCCCGACGTATCGTTCACGATCCAGTTCCCTTCCCATCCTGACTCTTCACCCACTTCATTCTTCTTCTCCGAGAAGTCTGTGCAGCTTTGGTTCCGCTTCTCACTCTGACTGTAGGTTACGACAATCCTGGTGCGCCCTCAGAATTTACAAGCAAACCGTTTGAGGTTTGGCGGATGAGGTGGTTGGTTGTTTGCATGTCGGCTGTTGTCGCATGCAAAGCAGCAAACCTCTGTTATACTTTTCTTCCGACATGATTTGCATTGTTCACGCAGCCCCAAAGACACGGTGAGGTTCAGAAAACCCCTTGTGGTCAGACCTGGAGCTACAGTATATCCATTATTATAGTGAAGGTGAGGTATATATATATATATATATAGATAGCTTTTCCTATCACGTTGGTCCTCTTCCTTCTAACCTGCAAAAGCTACCAGTCGAACAACCATCCATCAATGATGTGAATATGTCCCTCTGATCTCAAACACGATGTCATAAAGAATGAATCTATACTTGTGTCAGTTAAATCCTTGAATTCAATTCTTCGTTGATGAGCTCTGTGATTAATTGGTGACCTTCCAGTGTATAATCAGCGCTTCTATTGTTAACGGGTTCGGGCTCCAGCTCCACCAGTACTAGATAAAGAATGGACGCTTCACACATTTGGACCAGTGTTGAGAACTAACTCAAGTCACTACCAAGTAGAATAGAAAAAAAAAAAATTATCCCAGATATGGGATCGACAAATCCCAAATATGATGATGACTCCTCGTAGGACAGCGAGCTCCTTGCTTTAGAGTTGTCTCGTCTCATGCCGTCCTCCGCTTTGTGCTTCGTGTTTCAGGTTGGTGATAAGGTGATGGTGCTGAACCGCTTCGGGCTGTGGCAGGAGGTGGCGGTGGCGCCAGCCAGCCACACCTTCCTCATCCCCGAGGGGATGAGTTTCGAGGAGGCTGCGGCCCTCCCTGTCAACTACATCACCGCCTACATGATGCTGTTTGACTTCGGCAACCTTCGGCCCAACCAGAGTGTCCTCATCCACGCCGCTGCAGGTACGAAGTGATCAAACGGGACGTGTTGATCACGTGGACTTCTTTATGTCGATAATAAGCAGAGACGGATCAATGGAAGGTTGTGACGGTGTGATTCAATTTACATAGATTTGTAATCACTGTGTGTGTCTTTGAAACTGTTTCTGTTCTTCTTCATATTCTCATCCTCCAGCTGAAGTTAAACCAGTTTATTCATATCATTATATATCTTCTGCAAACAGCTGGACCTTTAGCAGCCACACTGTTGAATTTAGTTTATGGAGGATAAATCAAATAGTCAGTTCACATCACACTATTATTTTTACAGATCAGAACCAAATTTTAATAATTTATAGTCTCAACTGAAACACACTCAAAGAGCTTAACATAGCAACGATTGATTTCAATACATGACCACCATCCGATTGTCAAATACGATATGAAAAACTGTGTTATTGTTTACTGACTTTTCAAGATTTTAGATTTGAATTTATGCAATCGATCATTCATCTGCCACATGTTTGCCTGCCCTGGGTTTGTCCAAATTACAACTCTCTGTCCAGATAAACACATATTACAGTTTCTAGTCTCCACCTGGAAAACTTGTTTAATAACTTCTTACATTGCTTTTGTTCGAATCGGTCCTTTCTTGATGGGGCTTCTGGGAGAAGAGGTTTGGAACCACCACTGTGTATAATTGTCTCTAAACTTGGAAAATGTTGCTTTGATCTGTCCATTAATGGACGTGTGGCGAGTGAGTGGCGAGGCATGACTTCAACAGCAAGAAGGACAAATTGTCAGTACAAGACGTCTTCCCTCTCTGCGCCTCCTGTTTATGTACCGGTACTTTATTTTCTGTGTGAATTATGTCCATTTGGCAAAAGTCCCGCTCTTTATGTGGATGAGATATGGCCCAGTGTTTTTCCACTCGGTAGGACTGCACTAATACTGGAGCACCTGCCACCTGGACTGGAAGGTCAGAGTTCAGAGTGAGTAGGAGGGAGAAAGATGGGGATTGGGGGAGTAAAAGCACCTGTTTAGGGGTGTGATGCACCAGAGCCTGAGAGCATTTGATTTTTTTCTGTGTTTGCACAGCCAGGCCAGCTGGAGAAAATGAGAGAGCATGAGCCAACGAGAGATTGCTCCCCTTTTTTTTTTTCTTTCTCTATTTGCTGATGTACAGCACCGGCTATGGCCGATGCTGCTGTGCAGAGGGAAACAGAAATGGATCCTTCTGGGAAACGAAAACTCAGCCAGTCTTTTCTGTGGGAAGCAAACAAACAAAAAAAAGACAAAGAGCTTTGGGACGTTACTCACCCAGGTGGATAAATCCTGTGACATTAACACCAAAAATGGTGAATGGCGGCCAGCAGGTTCATAGTTGTGGGGTTGGAGGTCTACAGAGGAATCCTAACTGGAGGTTTTTTCGAGTTTGCTAGAGGAGGAAGTGGAAGCGGGATGTAAGACACTTCTCCCCGCTGGTCGGGTCGAGGCGACGTCTCTGGCTTCTCAGGGCGGGCTGCCAGCTCGGCCTCGCCAGCTGTCCTGACATCAGGATTGTTAAAGCACATTACTGCGTCTAAGACAGAAAACATTTGCTGAGCAGCCTGTCATTCCCTGCATGTGTAAATAATTACAGTCCTGTGGGCTCGTCCGCTGCAGCTCTGCCGAAACCTTCAAAGCAGCGTGAGAGATGTGCACTTCATTCCCTTTAATACCGCCCGCCTGCGAGGTGGTGGATGGCGTGTTGGCGTGTGTGTTGGTGTGTGAGTGTGTTGGGCGGTCGCTCCCACCCCCCCGGTCTGTCAAAAAGTATCCTGATGTTGTCTGATTAGACGGATCAAAGGCATCTGCTGAGACAGGGCCAGCGAGAGACGAGGGTGTGGGGGGGGGGGGGGGGGGGGGGGGGGGGGGGGGGCGAGATTGCGATTGTGTGTCTGGGCGTATCTGTGCCGTCCTTTGAAACCTGACATTTTTTAATATGATGTAGGAAATTGCAGCCAGAGTTTCAAATATTTCATCCTCAACGTATTCCACTCCTGAAAAATTGTGACCTGATGTCAACATAACAAACGCTCATTTGAATTAAGCCATACGGGACAATGTGACCCAATTATTTGCCTCGCAGACATACAATACAAACTTGCTGCCATTCTTTGTTTTATGTCGTTACAAAAAGAATCTTTTAGGATACTGTGCATGCATTTAGCGATCACGTGCGTGAGCATTTCTTTAATGGTATTTTCTACTGTTCGAGAGTCTCCTAGAGCAGTTTCCCTGGTCTGCTCTCGTCATAATACTCGCCTTATATGGCTTTCTTTGGCATCTACACATTTAATTTAGACTACCTCAGATCAAGCACAGCCTCGGGCTTCATCTGTGATCTCCGGCAACCCCAAGGGGGTCTCCAACCACTGCCATCGACCCATCTTGTCCATGTTCATGAGTAATGGAGCCGATTCCAGCTGCCACTCAACAGAACAGGCCAAGCCGGTCCATCACAGGACAAACACAAAGAGACAGAGAGTCACACACATTCACACTCACACCTAAATGCCATTTAAAGTCACCAGTTGACCCTTAAACACATGTTGTGAGAGAAAGCTTCAAAATGAATTGGGGGGGGGGGGGGGGGCACACACAGAGTGGCCGACAGCCATGTGGACTGAAAATATATGAAGAATTTATTAACCTAATCTATTCGCCGGTGTGCCCTTTCACGGCTTAATATGAAGGAGAGTCCTATAGTTTGCTCTCTTCACAGACAAACCTCAGATCATGTGTTGGAGCTGCACACACAGTTATGTCCTGGTAACAACCTCAGTTGCAAAGAAGATGTGGTTTTGTTTCTATAAGTTATCATGAGGCACTGTTATTTTGGCTTACCTAGAAATTTTGTAAGGCCAATCCATTTGAACCGCCATTTATTTGCCTGCAAAGCCTCACATGACAATGTTGACCTCTATCAGTATTTCTGCAAATGGCTTGTTTGGATTCCCCCATGAACTCGGCTCTGTTTTTACCAGAATTCAGCGTTTAACAAGTTCTCAGTAGCTCATCAAAATATAATGCACGCTTTGTATCCTCGCTATGAAAGATCAGTCGATCCCTGTATTCCTCTGGTGCTCGTCACCTACCTTATTTAGTCTGGCAAAAATAAACTTGTTTAACTGGCCTTCTCTTAAGGCATTGCAAACAAATATTGCATCCAACAAAACAGAAATGCATGCGAAATACTGTAATCCTGTTTATGTTGTGCAAAGAAAAGAGGGTGAGCTTTTACATGAGATTATCTGGACACAGTGATTTGATAAGTTATGGTAATCCAATGACAGCACTTTAAACAGCTATTGGAATTGTCCTCAAGGGTGCAGAATCATTGTGGATCTTGTTAAACTTCTATTGTATTTTGTTTCTACATGAAAAGTAGAAGGTCAGTTCAGTTTTCTCTCAGCTTTCCTAAATGAACAAACCCCTCTGTTAGCAAAGCTTCGTTTTGGTCGGACAAAGTTCCACTAAGATACTATAATAGGGAGGACGAAAAGTACTTTATTCACATTGCAAAGAGATACGGGAACTATGGAAAGCAGCAAACTAGGTTTACTTTTTGCTTTAAATTCAGATTACATCTCAGGTACGACGGCTGTCACAGTGCATTAATTGGAAACAACTGGAGAAAATCTGTTGAATTATGTTCATTTTGTTGTTTTAACTTTAAGATGTCTTAATTTTTAACCAAACAAATTAGTAGGGACGGATGTATTTACCTTGCCGACGTATTTGGACTCCGTCTGCAGGCTTCCTCAGAGCGTCATCTGATGTTTGGTAACGTGTCGGTCTTTATCAGATGACGCTGAGGAAGCCTGCAGACGGAGTCCAAATACATCAGCAAGGTAAATACATCTGATTTGTTTGGTTAAAAATTAAGGACATCTTAAAGTTTAAAAAGTCTCCAGTTGTTTCCTAATCAGCGGTCCATGACCACTTTTGGGGTCGCGGGTCAAACATCACATGAGACCTTTAGATCTACACACTTGCACATGTCAACGACAGTCTTGAGTTTGATGAACCAGTGTAGAAGTTTGATGGAGGGATGGATGGATGGATGGAGGGATGGATGGATGGATGGATGGATGGATGGATGGATGGATGGATGGATGGATGGATGGATGGATGGATGGATGGATGGATGGATGGATGGATATAGAAGAAGTATGGGAGATTTAAATTTGAATGAACTTGTTGGGCGTCAGCGTACAACTTCTCCACGTGTGGTCGAGGAAATAGGGATTCGTTGAGGCCGACGACAGAAAAAAGAAAATTACCTTTAGTCAACGTCATTACACCGCGATGCCACGTCTCATCGGTGTTGTTGATGTAAACCTCAACAATGGCCGCTCTGTACAGCAGATGACCTGTTGACCTCCCCTCTGAGGGATGATGGGTGGCCCCTCCATGGCTGTTTGCCTCCCCATTGTTCCCTGACTGCAGGTAATGTCACATCAACAGAAAGAGCATAATTTCCTCCAAAGTACGGTGACCTTTTAGCATCAGCGAAAGCAGTGATGAATGTTTGGTGTTTCGACTCCAACAGGCCCTCATTCCTATATGTGAGTGTGTAAGTAAACTCTGGTGAATAATCCTCAGCTGCCTCTCTCGTGGTTCCGTTCCTGTCCTCTCCTCTCCAAACAATAGCTTGTTGTACTTCCTCCCATCGTGCCTCTTTTCTCCACCACGCCACACATCTGCATCCTCCGCTGTCCTCCTCCCCCCCTCGGCCCTCCGTAACCTCCTCCCCCTGTTCGTGACCTCGCCACATCCGTGCTCGAGTCCCCCGTCATCGGGGAACGCGTGCACGTTTTCCCTTTTGTTTTTCCCCGGAGGGCCTGGGTGGGAAGTCCAGCGACATTTGGATATATCTTGTGGCTCTTCCCACTGTACCACTGCTTTTCCTCTGACCTCTCCCTGAACCGGCCCTGATGTTTAAGAACTCCGGCCAGACGTTCGGCCACCACACCCACACTACGAATTCCTGCATACATATGGCGCTCGGCATGTTCCAACAATGACGTGGACCATTCTGTTATTTATGAGCTCAAGTGTCACGGATTGTGAGGCAGATGTTGAATACATAATCTCAATACAGAGGTGCTCTAACACTGTGGGTCGTCCATTTTTTTGACTGATTTAACCTCCGGGCATGTCAAGACCTCCAGACATTTTGGCATTAATGCCCCTAAAGCTGGATCTGCACTCACAGTAGAAAAGCTAATAACAGTGTAAGGTAAGATGCGTCGACCTACTAACTAACATACGTTATCAATCATCTCCTCGTAAAGCTCCACAGAAGTGTGTGTGTGTGTGTGTGGTGGGGGGGGGGGGGGGGGGGGGGGGGGGTGGGGGGGGGGGTTGTGTGTCAGATTTCATTTTTCCCACCCGCCTGTCCGGTGACTTCAATACTTTCACAGCTGCTTCTTCTTCCAAGTGATAGAACAGGTTACGTTTGAAAATTAGCCGGCGAGGCTTAATGTGAGACGAATCCAGCTGCTGCGTGTGGGCGGAATACAACCAGGGGAGCGATGGGCGACAGCACAGTCACAGCTGAGGAGGTTTAATCCTTGTGAATGGTGATCTGAAGAGCTGAGACGCTGGTTGTGGAAGCCTGTTTTTTTTTTTTTTATACATCTGAACATCACAGTCTGAGACTGTTGTGGTTTAGTGCTCAATTCCAACATGAGCACTCAGATAATTTAATAACACTATATGTTTATGTACTGGCCATTTAATAGTTTTTAATGGCTTTGTTGAGTGTTTTTTCTCTGTGCGCGGCACAACAGATGGTTCAATACTCACTATACAACAAATAACACACCATAAGCAGCAGGTTCACGCTAAGTTTATTCAAGAGCAAAAACACATGAACCACTAATCTTCAGGTTTTAGCATCACAACGGGTGAAAGCAGGGCTAACACAAAAAGTCAAACTGAATCCAAAAACGCTATACCTCCACCGTGACTCCGAGGCGACCTGTTTTAATCACAAGACAAGCTGAGAACCAGATAAGTAGTTGAGATTCTGTCGTATTTCCTCGTGCCCCAGAGGCATGCCAGCTGCCATTCAGTCACATTCATTCATGGAGAGAATGTTTACTTGCACTAAAAGTACAATATAATTATCAACTCGCTGTGTTTGTCAAAGAAGAAAAATTCCTGGCTTTGAGCATATCTCTGCCACACGTTTTCAAAACTGCACTTGCGAGTGCGCTCTGGGCGCTTGAAGTGAGCGAAACAGGTGTCTGCCTCTCTTTTGGTTTGGTGACTGATGAGAACCTCGTCCTGGTGTAGATCTTCACGGCGGCTGTCAAACCTGCAGGCGGGGCCTCGGGGCATATGAGCCCTCAGCGCACAACTGACTGCAGGCAGAATGAAGAGTGACTAGTGCAAAAAAAAATTGAAAAGTTGTCCGGGTTGGATGATTGCAAGACTCTTGTGAGCGAGACGGGAAGAAATAAAGATTTCTGCGTCAGTGTCTTATTTCTCCCAGGACTCCTTGCTGGATTATTGCTCTCATTCATTATTAACGGCCTAACAAACTCCCTCGCTGTTCAAGCATTAGCTCACGTGTGCTTACATTTCTTTATAGATCTGTTCTGTTCCATGGTAAGAGCATAAAGAAAAATACTTCTCCTCCTTCCTGTCTGTTTACTCAGGAGGTCTTACCCTAGTTTGGGGAATGCTAATTCAGTCTGACCACTAAGCAGGGCGGCTGGGCTGCGTGGTTGAACCGTCTCTGCGCTGCCGCTGCCGGCGGCAGATCAGCTGCACTGATAGGAGAAGGAAACCAGGGCAGCCTCTCACCCCACCCGCCAATCACATTGCTTGCTGGCACCTTCGCTGCTGCAGCCGTTGACAAATGACCCCATCTTCCTTCACCCCAACCACAACATGCAGACGCAGGTGTGTGTGAAACCTTTGCTGGGACACCTGTTTTTTTTGTTGGGTTTTTTTTCTCTACAAAGTGTGAGAGTGCAAATGCAATTACTTTCTTTTGACAGAGATGCACTTTGGGTGTGCAAGGGTTTGTTTGTTTTTTTGCAAGCTTTTGTGCGACGAAATCACAGGAACTTCCTTCACACATAAGCGGATGTTTGTTTGTTTTGTTTAAATAAATATGGGCTTCCTCTATAACACATGAAGAGAGATTCAGAGCACATTAAACTGCTCTTCACACCCACAGTGTGCACACACACACACACACACACCCTGACACAGCCACAAAAAACCCAACAAAAAAAAACCCACCACGCTTACATAACGCAGTGCAATACCTCAAGAGTTCACAAACAGCCCAACCACAGCTCCAATTTACAAGAGTGCAAATCCAAACAGGGAGCGCTAATTTTATTTGTCCCAGTGTGTTGATGTTGTAGCATTGTCATGTCTAATCTCGGTTAAAAAGAAATGCTTGTGTCCACGTTTCACTTTCGGTCTTTGTCGGCCACAGGCTAATGATAGGTTCGGATAGACGCGAGTCCTTGAGGAAATGTGCAAATCGGTGCAGAAAGTTCTTTAGAAAAAAAACAAAACAAAAAAAAAACACAACTCCACAGAGTACAGGAATGAGGGACTAGTCATCCTGTGGTGCTGACAGTGACCAGATGGCAAAAATCTGTCTCCGGACCAGCACCTGACATCAGAGTGTGGCTCGTATTATTGAGACATGCTGTGATGGTTGCTCATATGACGAAGTGTCTCGGGAGTAGATTGAGCAACGTGGTGATAGAGATGACGCAGACGTGGCATCTCGCCTCGCTATTAATTGTTTTTGTAGCTCTAATGGACATTTCTGATGACTGTTGAGCTCTGGGTGTGGAGCAATAACAGTGGCTTCAGTGTCAAGGCTGCATTTCTGGATTCCTATGTGTTTTTGGGGGGGGGGGGGGGGGGGCAAATTCCTCTTCACTCCAAACAGTCAGGATAGGGAAGCCAAGTGAGGTTCGTGCCAAAATGTGAGAATATAAGGATTCAAGGAAGGACAAAACTCCTCTGTGTATCAGGTTTCTCAGAAAGAGAGAAAGTAATGAGAGTAAATCAATAGGTGGCTGCATTTTGACATTTTACTAATATCCAAGTGAAAGCCATTCAATTGAATTTCACGGAGAACAAATGCAATCAAGAACAAGAATTTGCCTAAGCTGCTTTCTCTTCCCTCGGCAGTAGTTAAGTGCTGATGGCTGGTCTTAAATCACACCCTGTCCCATGTACGTACCAAGTTGAAGAAGGAGGGGAAAAACTATATGTGTGTATGTATATATTAGCCAAGGACACGCGGCAATAAAAGCGGGCGGTTAATGAAAGGTTGATATATTAATCTTTGCATATTTGTGGAGATTAGCAGATACCAGTGACCATTCAACACGGTTTGAACCTGTGGCCGGACTCCTCTGTGTGTGTGTGTGTGTGTGTGTGTGTGTGTGTGTGTGTGTGTGTGTGTGTGTGTGTGTGTGTGTGTGTGTGTGTGTGTGTGTGTGTGTGTGTGTGTGTGTGAAGTGAGGTGCAGCAAGGGGTTCTTGGCACAGCTCAGCAGTCTTGTGATGGGAGATCAGGAGTTTCTTCTCATGGGAGTCAGAAACAGGTACCTGTTTTTTTCATCCCCTGTCTGACGACTATATCTCTCTGGCTGCAAACATTTTTACCCGAGGAAAGAGGAAATTGATTTTCCTTGTTCTGTTTTCATCCCAATAGCTATTTAAGGCCGGGGAAGATAAATCTTTGTTGCTGTTTTGTGAAGGTGGTCCCCACTTCTCACTGTGTTATGACACCAGCATCAGTCTAATATTAGTGTGGGGATTTTATGAATGCATTCATGACGGCCTCGTCATGTTGGAGCAGGTGGAACACGTTTACGTCAGGCCTGCTACGATATGTGACAAGTCAAATTTAGTAAAAACTGTTTTAAACCACCCACTCAGACAGTGCATCTTCAATATTTTCTCACTTTTTCCCGCGCTCCCCTCTACTGAAAGTCAACTGTTTGCTTGTGTACTTGTGAAGCGCAAACTCAGATTTTCGCGTTGTGTTTGGAAGTGGCACCACTGCTGGCGAGCAACCTTTTATTGTGCAAGTCACCATATTTGGTAACTTCTGCATTTCTCCCTTTTTGTTCACAACTAAGACCGGTGAATTAACACTGACAGAAAACATGATGTCATAGCTGTGGGGAATATCGAGATTTATGGAATTTGCAAGTTTTATATGCACTTTGCACACAGAGTAACCGTATGCTCGTTTTCATACTCATCCAATGCAATGTGTACTTTTACTCTGTGGTACTTTTTATGTTGCATATGCAATTTTCATAGAAACCTGTGACAAAATCAATTCGTGAAGATTTTAGTTCACCCTTGAAATGCTGAATTAGATGTGGTTTCGGGCCATCTGACACTTGCAAGTATTATATGTAATTGGCATATAATGGAGATTATTCACACGGACTTAAAGTCAAACAAGTCATAAAATAATAAAGTACCTCGTAAAGCTTCTTAAAAACATCCCTGGGTTAAAATGTTTCTCAGTGACTTCAGTATACTGCTGTAGTTAAACTGGCTCACCCGATACTGCCGCTAAGAAAAAACTGTAGTGCTCCTCTTTTGAGTTTTGATTTGCTAAAAACAAAAGTTAAAAAGCTGTTCATCACACCCGCTATCCATATTCACAGTTTTCCACGGTTGCGGTTCTCTAGCGTGTGTCTCATTCTGACTTTTTCTTTTTCCTCCTCTGGTATCTGGGATTCCCAAAAGTCGTCCCAGACCTCAGGTTGGGAAACACAGATGGCGATTTATTGTTACAAGTCAACACAAAAACCTTTAATTTCTCTTAAAGATGCCCTTGAGATATCTTCCTACTTAAGTGATAGTGATAAGAAATGTGCAATCCATTCCGTCAAACCTGAGCCGATGACGACCTCGTGATCACCAGTTGTGACGACGCCCGGTAAATGCCCAAAGAAAGGCCAGTCAATGAAACAAAATGGCTCCCTTTGCTCAGTCATTGCCGGCAATTTGTCTGGGGTTTCCCTGGCAACGCAAACTTGGTTTCTCACAGAGGACGTGGAGAGATGGGGCCGTTATAACGGCACTCACATCCAGCAGCAGCAGCAGCAGCAGCAGCAACAGCAGCAACAGCCTTGATTTTGTTTTCTCCTCACTTCTACCTTTCGGTGTCAGCAGGTGTGATCGTCGTCATGCAAAGTGCTCAGCCGGTGTGGAGCTCGGAAACAAAAAGAATATTCCGCTCTCTACACTGAAATAAAGGTTACCGAAAAGGTTGCCATTGAGTTATTCAAATGTACTCACGTCGAAGAGAAACCTCTCTGGTACTGTCATGCCTCCCTGGATGGAGCTATTTCCAATTGGCCTTGATCTCTGTGACGGTTCTCAGCTTTTATTTTCACATGATAGTGCAACCTCAGATAGTAACGGCCAGGATGTTTTTCAGAAAATTCACACTCCTTCAGTGGCACAGAATCTGTTTAGTATTTTCCAGAAGTGCGTCACTTTTATCCAATGCGCCAAGACAATTCATGAAAATTAGTGCAGAAACGATGCAAACGGTTTATCAATACAGAAGCCGATTGACAAGAGATGATTTTCAGTGTTAAAATCAGATCAAAGTGTTACATTAGGCCAAAGGTGGACTATGAACTTTTCCAAACCACAATAAAAACAAGCCAGTCTGCACAGTGTGAGAGTATTCATTAACAACAGTATGTTACATAAATGTATAAAGTATTGTCAAGTTGTTTTTCTGTGCATATTTTGCTGCTTTAAACCTGTGATTGAACATTTGTTCTCCAGAAAATTAGCACTCAGCTTTCTTTGACTGCGGTAAAAATATACTTAGAGATACAGATTGTTAAATCTACTAGTGAGGATCGGTAGATCAAAAAACTCAAACTACATCCAAAAAAAAATGAAAGCAAAGCAGTTGCGTTTTATCACGTTCACCATTTTTTCTCATTTCCACAAGGGTCTAAAACGAATTGTTTTTATTTGAGACATAATTTTTAATTTACCTCACACCCTGGGGCCATACCATGCAAAGGTCTGCATTAGTTCTAATCAAACATGCCTTCCTTCTTTTCTCATTATCTCAGACATGTGTAGAGCAAATCTTTGGATCAGATGGCTTTGTAAGAAAGCAAATCATTCATTTGTTTTCTCCAACCAGTCTCACAGTCCGGCATCCCAGCTATGCCATTAGGAAATGGATGTTATTTAAATGCACGTGTTGCTTTACTCCCCGCTATCAGATAAGGTTTTCCTCCGTCAGGCATGAACAACCTTTATGGATGTCTTTCGGTTCAAGTCCTCAAGTCGGCCTCCATTTCAAACAAACCCCTGCTTATCAGTAACCTATTACTTCTTTTTGCAAACACTGGCGCAGACATTTGCCACAACTATGCACAATGCTTTACAGAAAAAAACACAGTAGGCAATAACACAGATATCCAAAACATCCACTCCGTCTTTCAAGTCCTGGACAATGAGGCACTTTCTGTTTTCAGCTGGAGCACTCATACGGAGCCACGTTTGTATAATTTGCAGGAGAAGTTTATCCAATTCCTCTTTTCCAAACAAAGCAGATAACTCAGCTACATTTTCTCCCCCTGTGGAATTCAAGGCAGGCTTGTCTTGATTTTAGAAACCACAAAATTCAATGTGTCATTTGAGCTACAATGGCGACTTTCTCCCGTGTGTGTGTGTGTGTGTGTGTGTGTGTGTGTGTGTGTGTGTGTGTGTGTGTGTGTGTGTGTGTGTGTGTGTGTGTGTGTGTGTGTGTGTGTGTGTGTGTGTGTGTGTGTGTGTGGGTGTGTGTGTGTGTGTGTGTGTGTGTGTGTGTGTGTGTGTGTCTGTTCTCTCCGGGCCACTCAGAGTAATGTGATTGTGTTTAATGCGTTCCTTACATACCCCAGAGCAAATCACATCCACCTTGTCATTGACTTGATTGTTTGGGACAATAAATAATGCAAATCACATTTACCTGCCACACACAAAAATGTGAGCAACTGAATTTTTATCGGTGCTTCTGTTCGGTAGTGAAGCATTCACATTCAAACATTTTCAGAAGACACTGAATCCAGTGTGCTGTCATTTATAGCAGTTAGAAAATAATCTGTTCCATGATGTATCCTAAAGCACATATGTTCTTTCTAACACGCCTCTATTTTAGTGAGTGTGGCGCTTGGTGATGAAGTGGTCAACACTCTGGCTTCATTATAAATGCTGCTACACAACTTGGATTTTCGTCTGTCCAGGGCAAATGATAGCAATCGTTGGAGAATTGTGGCGAAATCTTTGGTCTTAACTCTAAATCGGTGGTCCTTCGTCGCACTTTGAGGCCGGTTGAAGGACTGCCTTCATCATGGTCTTGCGACCAAAGACAACCTGGGATAAAATTCAAACAGTTTAAGGAATTTTTCATGACTGCTGCAAAGTTTTTGTTTACATTTACATATCAAATGGAAGAAGAAGAATACTTTATTAATCTCATTGGGAAAATTTCTTTACTGAAATGACCCATCGGTAGGCTGCCATATAGCTAACCACTGCACCACCGCAGTGTTTTGTTGGAAAGGGAAAGACCATACCAGTAAATGTTAACGTAAAATGCTAGTAGATGCTAACAAATACTTACTTCAAGCGTCCCATGTTGGCCTCTCTTTCGGAGCCACCGCCGCGCCCATATTCTCCTACTTTTCCTTTAAATGCCACAACGGCGAGGGCTCCGTTCATGTTTATGCTTAGGACATGTTATTCTTCTGCAATCACGTCGACTCACATCGTCGTACGCTGCTACTCAGCTAGCATTTTCCTCGTCCAATCTGCACACAGCAGACTTCATGTCATGACCCATAGTTAATTAGATTCATGTCGTGCAGTGTGGCTCGGCTGTGAACTTCTAAGATTGTTAAAATTGCAGTCTGTAGGAGCCTTAGGAAGATATCATTTATCTCTACACTTAACCCACACTGTTGATAGAGAACCTGAACTACACCTTCTAGGAGCAGTGAGCTGCCATGTCACGGCACCCTGGGAGCTCGTGGGTCAATAGTCTTGCTCAGGGAGTCACAGTATTAATCCGCTGTGGGATTTGAACCTCAGCAGTGAACCTTAGCTCTCTAGTCCGTTTCTCCAGCCTCTATAAGATGAAATGCTCTCTATCCAAACCTGTTTTGCCTTTCTATCTGGTAGTGTAGTAATCATACCAGTAGAGGTTTATGTTTTAACCCTTCTCCTTCCTCTGTCAGGTGGTGTGGGCATTGCAGCCACTCAGCTGTGTAACACTGTGAAGGATGTGACGGTTTTTGGCACCGCTTCAGCCAGCAAACACGAGACCATCAGCCAGGGCGGAGTCACACACGCCATCGACTATCGCACCAAGGACTATGTCGAGGAAGTGCGCAAGATCAGTCCGAAAGGTGAGAAAGTAAATCATCTGCACTCATAAAGTCGTCGAAATCCATAAATAATTAACCAAAGTGTCAATGAAGTCATGTTTTATTCCAATATAATTCCTCAAGTAGCCTTGCTTCATTTTTTATTTTTTTTTTTCTCGACTGCAGTGTTTGTTGTTCACTGTTGGACAAACTGCTGATAGCGAGATGATACATTCTCATTGTTGTTCTCAGCAGTGCTGGCTGTCACGGCCACTAGACCGACAGCATGTTGGAAGTTATTTTGCCTCCCCAGCGAACTCCTTTTTCACCACACAGCGACTGTTTGGATTCTCACCATCACCAATAATGCCTCCGTTGAGTTTTATGTAGATGGAGAAAAACGGACTCAGAAAAAAACCCAAAAAAAATAAATAATAATAACTGCTGCTTTTCAGCCTAATGGAACAATGTCCGCTTCCTGTTTCTCCTTTCGCCTACTGCTGTGTTCCCTGCTGTGTTTCATGGTTCTCCCTCCAACCCGTCTCCCTCCTCTGGAGCATCGAGTGAGACGGACAGACAATATGGAGACAGATAAGAGGAGAGCTGACACTTTGGACAGAATGTATCTAATTAGTGGCCCTGGATCAATGTGCATCGCTGCTCGCTACCTTTCCCTCCATCTTTGGCTCTCGGTCAATTCATCTGTGCTGCGCTCGAGTCCTGCTGCGTCCCACAATCGATAGAACCGGGGCTTAAACGCAGCAAGGAGGGGTTGCCCAATTTGAAAAGTCCCCTCTGGCATGGAAGAGCATCGTTAAAGCTGAGTCTACATGCTTAAGACAATAGACCACGATGAAAAACATCATCAGAGCTGTGTTATCCTGCCTGTCTTATCAGAGACATGAATGAAAAAAAAAATAAAAAAAGTGTCTCACACTCCACTCCTCCACTTCTAGGTATGGACTCCTCTTTGCATAAACATGCCACAGCTTGGCTGCACCGGCTGCTCCGGGTGAACTCCAGTGTGCCGTTGGGGCTGCTGAGGAGACTTGGCAGGCTGCTCTCTCTCGATTCACACAAGGAATAACTGTGTCGCTTCCTCTTCCCTCTTCTTCCTCCTCAGGCATGGACATCATACTGGATCCTCTCGGAGGATCAGACACCCATAAGGCCTACAACCTGCTGAAGCCGATGGGGAAACTTATCACCTATGGTGAGTGAGGGTGTAACCACCAAGCACCCAGCAGCACTCACTGCAGATCTTCTAGGATCTATTCTGATATGAAATGGCCAGAAACCACCTTTCTGTCATGAAAGAGGGAAATTGGTATTAGTTCTCAGCTTGAAGCAGCATCCACCAATTTTCATGATTTAGTCATAGTTTTCAAGCAGCTGCTTTCAATATCAAATCATGTTCAAGGACCCGGTTATGTACTTTCAACAAGCAGACTTGTTGAAAGGAAAAGCTTGTAACTAGGATGATGTGAGAAAGCAGCAACAAAAACGACTCAAATTACAGGTAAACATAAATATAACAGCGAGTGTGGCAGAAATACAGCTTTGGTTAACGCTAACAGAGAACTGGTCAGAGAGAGACAGCAGCTCAACGACTGCAAAGTAACGTGCAACAAGCTCAATGACACTTCAGCAATTCTAAGTGTGATTTTTCCAGAATAGTAGTTAGTTTTTATTTTGAATTTTTTTAGTTTTAATAGTTTTTTTAAGGTACATTGTGGTGTCACATTACTTAATAGCACATTATTACTAATACTGCTAAAACCACATGTGGGGTTCGAAGCCTGTCAGCAGTGCAAGACAGTGTTTTTATATAACCGTTAAAAATACATGAACATTCGAAATTATTTTGCATTAATGAATAAAAGTGTTGTGGGTTTCACACCCACAGGCAGCATGTTGCTGCTTCTCGGTGGGCAGCGTGGCCTCTCAGAAGAGGTCCGTGTCCTCAGCGAGCAGTGTGTTGTCCGTGGGAAGCCCTTTACGCTCGCTCTGTTGCGGTGCCAAGCTGGAACCCGGCGCACTTGCGGTGGGCGAGGTCGGCATCCACGGAGAACAGGGCCTCGCCTTTTGCGTGTTGCTCAGAAACCTACTACCCAGCATGGTGCCCTCCACCTTCGCCCCGTCACCCCGTCACCCCTTTCCCCCTCCTCCTCCCCAGCCCCGCCCCACCCGGCTGGTCCCTCTGTGCCGGCTGCTTCTCTTCCAGCTTATCAGGAGTGTGCGTGGAGGAACAATGGGACTCCTATCCGCACGGAACCTGGAATGTGTCTGAATATAGCGAGCCGGGTCGCTCTCCTCTGTCAGAGCACGCTTTGTGTTCCCCCATTTCCCCCCAAGAGAGAGAGAGAGAGAGAGAGAGAGAGAGAGAGAAAGAGAGAGAGAGAGAGAGTGAGAGAGAGAGAGCAGGAGGTGGGGGTGGGGAGGGGATGGAGGTACAATGACATCTGAAGTGCTGAAGAGGTGCGTGAGGTGAGGCAGAGAGTGTGAATGCACAGGGAGCCCAACAAGATCCAACACATCGACCAGAACTAACAACCTTAATGTTGACATTTCAACAAATGATATGTTCCTCTATTATTTCCGTAAGTGCTTCTTCAGCCTTTAAAATGCAATAAACAAATTAGGGTTTTTTTCTGGATAATGTCGGCTGAGTGGAATTTTACAGTTTATAGAGACATAAAACAGACAAAAGAATTAAACTTCTCTTTGAAGCAGACACTCGCCAAATCCTGGCTTTTTACCTCGTTAAAACCCCCAAAGGATAAATCAGCACTGGTCTATTATTTTCTATTCATTAGGCAAGCAGTGGTTTCACCACTAAGACAGAAGCTGATAATGAATTTTGATAAAAGGCAGATAAAAGTCGCCGCAAATGAGGAACAAGGCAGTGTGAGAGCATGGGGACACACAAGTTTTAAACTCATGACAGTAAAACTCAGCCTGACGGTAAATTAACCTTTGCACCTTTAGAAAATTAATTATATGTTAGGATTAGGACATTCTCATAATCTGTACTCACATGTTTTCATCTTCAAGTCTGAGGCATATAGGCCATGTTCACACTTAAAGTACTTGACGTACTCTCCTGGTAAGACATTGAGGAAAGTTCACAGTATTAAAACGGTGAAAAGTATTAGGTTGATTGGTGTCTAGTCTTTATATATTCCATAGTGTGTGTGTGTGTGTGTGTGTGTGTGTGTGTGTGTGTGCGTGCGTGCGTGCGTGCGTGCGTGCGTGCGTGCGTGCGTGTGTGCCTGCCTGCGTGCGTGCGTGCGTGCGTGCGTGCGTGCGTGCGTGCGTGCGTGCGTGCTTGCGTGCTTGCGTGCGTGCGTGTGTGTGTGTGTGTGTGTGTGATGGACTGATGGCCTGACCTTCCATCAACACTGTGTTGTTCCTGTCTGAATGCAATGTTCGACATGCTGCGTTAATCTTGTGTTATTTTTACCAGTTTACAGTCTGATTCATCCACCGATTCATCTTCTATACCTATAAACCTATAAACTAGGGCCATGCAGTACATAGTTGGAGCATTTCCCAGCTAACATCGTGCGTAACAGTTTGCCTACGCTCGTCTAAACGTCAACAAAGCTTTTTAAAAAGTGTACAAATAGAACAGAACATCCTGACCAGTCTTGGTCCATTCTTGTGGTGCACACCGGGGTTTAAATGAAAGCATTGACACGTTCACAAACGGGCGGCACGAGCACGCCGGGACTCGTTTTGATCACGCCACGCTTGGCAAGTGTGAATGTACCGACAGATTTTTTTTTCTGACCTTGTCTCACCTCATCTCCTCAGGTGCGGCGAACATGCTGGCGGGCCAGAAGAAGAACCTGCTCGCGGTGGCCAAGAACTGGTACCACCAGTTCTCCATCCACACGCTCAGCCTGATCCAGAGCAACAAGTCCGTGTGCGGCTTCCACCTGGGCTACCTGGACGGCGAGATGGAGCTCATCACGCAGACCATGAACACCATCCTGGATCTGTACAAGCAGGGCAAGGTCAAACCCCGCATTGACTCCACCTGGCACCTCGAGCAGGTTCGTGTCCATCTGGTTCCCTGTTCATGCCTCGAATCATGCGATCAGATTACATAAAATAGGCCCTGTAAGTCTAGATTATAGCATAGAAACATATGGTGAAATGATACGAACTAGAGCATCGCAGGTAGTGCAGTTCTGCGTTTTGCAGGAACCAGCGGAAGGACACGCATGTAAGTGTAGTTCAGCCAAAAGCCAACATTCACATTTGTTTACTCTAAAGGGCTTTTTCTACTCGACATGTTGTACAGTAGATCGCTATCATAATAAAGCATGTACCTACAGATTCCTATCATCCGCACTATTTACAACCGACATTGTTAGTTTTCTTCTCCAAACATTTCCTTTGAACTGTATCTGAACTGCGCATGTTTTTGTTTTAATGTGCTTTTTGGCTCAATTCACGCTCAGCGGGGAATTTCCATTAAATGTCTTCTCTGTTTGGATTTGGGATCCATTTTCTCTGCTGTTACCGTGACTTAATCCATCCCTATGTGCGCCTCAGTTTGACTGACCGGATGATTCACTGTGACACGGGTGCATTTACACCTGAATTACAGGCAGGGTTTTTTTTATTTATTTTTATTTATATAACATGCGCTCGCAGCCCAGCCACCCAGAAATGCGTGTAAATGTCAGGTGGCTCTCCTCATCCGTGTGTGTTGTGCAGGAGCCACTGGGTGTGGCTCTGATTCAGCAACACTTCCATTCAACAGGCAAAGTTTGTGCACAGGCAGCTCCGTGTCTCCTCCAGCGTAACTCACTCAGCCGGACAGACTCAGATTGTGTCTGACAAAATTAACGCCGCGACCAGATATGAATAGAGAGAGTGTGAAGACACACTGGTAGAAAGGGGGAGAGTCGGAGGCTGACATCTTCTGTTGTCGGAGTGGGAGCTGGTCAGTATTTTGGCTGCGTGACTGTGGCCAGAGAGAAACACCCGCTGTCTTTCTCCGCCATCTGACACTCTCTCTCCGCCTCTCCATCTGTCCCGCTCTTTATATCCGACGCTTTTTTCCCCTTGTCTTTAGGTTATTGACTCCCTCTCTGTCTCTCCGCTATCTCACTGTATTCTCTCCTTCTCCCTCCGCACAGTGTATCTTTTTTGCTCTCTTGTTGCTATGGCGACATCCTTTAGTCAGTGTGTGCGTCCGTCTTAGGGAGGGGCCCTGATGTGGGAGAAAAGGAGACACGGAAAGAGTGGGAATACAGAGGCGAGAGGAAGATGTAAAACTCCAACCATGATCATTTAATCAAACGCCCGGTCGATTAGCCCGGTCTGGGTGCAAATGTCACGACTTGACCCCCATTCATCATGACCCGTCACCCCCACCCCTATGCCACTCTCTGTTTTTGTCCCTGTAATCAATAAACTTCTACCCGTCCTTTTTTTTTTCATGCAACACGTTTCCACCGAGGAGCAACTCAATCAGCCTCACACGCACGTTAACCAGTGCATGATGCACTTTCTGGGCAGAACAGCCCCCCCCCCTCCCAGGGTGAAATCAAACTGGAGATCTTCTTGCTGTGAAATTAGCACAACTTGTTTCCTCCTGCGGTTTTCTTGTGATTCATTAGCGACATCTGTACCGATACCCGAGAGGATAACGGCGGTGTCGGTGGCCACAAATAGCACACTCATGTCCGAGGTGCCCGGGAGCCAGAGGGGTTGTCAGATCTGTGAAGAGCGAGCGGTGGAAGTGGGTGGAGTCGTGAAAACAGCTCACCATCTTTCATTCACATTGAAGACGATTCCTGGAGTCCTACCCCTCCCGCACATGCTTTCGGTGCTTGTTCTTCAGTTGAGGGATACCAGTTGCCGCCCCCTCCTTCCCTCTCTTTCCCATGTGCCTGAATATCGTCAGGGCCACGTTTCAGCCGGGGCTTTACGTTGCTAGGAGATGGCCCTGTTGCCGTGGCGCTGGTCGTTAGGTGGTCTGCCTGCCTCGCACAAACAGCGGGGTCGGAGAGAGCAAGGAGGTAAAGCAGGGTGGGGGTGGGGGGTGGTGGGGGTGATGGAGACAGGAACAGACAGTGGTCAGGGCTCGCTGGTCAAGAAGAGGGTGGGGCTGATCGGGCTGGGATTCTCCATTCATCATTATGAACGAGTCGGGGGGGGGGGAGGGTATCATCACAAGGATGTTCATCCACATGAAAATAAATTGTTTCACTTTGGACAGGAAGCTTGAGTAATAAACCCCCGATTACCTACTTCTATCATTTAATGCCGAGTTCCCTTCCACAGATAAAGCAGAATAGAATAGAAAACACTCTCGTTTCAGAGATATTGAGAAAAAGGATTAAGCAGTTTTAACTTGTGTGAACAGAGAAGCAGTTTTTTACTTTACTTGTTGAAGTCTTAAAGAACCCGTATCTCAAAGGATCAGCTGATGTTTCGACTGGATGGATACCTTTGTCGTTTTAGTCCGTGTAAATATCTCTCGGGAAACGACGAGGTTACTGTCGACCTCAACGCCAAGTCCTTCGTCTTCTCCCCTTCGCGGCTGGAGACGCAGTCTCTGCAGCACTTTTCAAAAGCGTTTTTTGCCTCCTATTAGCAAATGCACAACATTAAGGCTCCTGCAGCCTGCGCGATCTCTGCAGGTTTATGAGTTTACGACCTGCTCCACTGTGTGAGCTGGATTTCATAAAGTGGAGTACCACAGGGAGCTGACTGGTGCTCTCCACTGAATCAGAGGGAACAACCCCTCCGTCTCACCGGCGCCTCCAGGAAATTAAATAAATGGAGCAAAAACCGAAAGAAGAATCAACAGTTGTTCCGGTAGCATTTACGTGCACGGGAAAAGGTCTGTATAGACTTAGAATGTGGACGTAGGTCAAACTTTCTTTTTGTTACCTTAGGAATCCCCAAACTCGTGTATTGTTGGAGTCAGCTGAGCATCATTTTCTGCTCCATTTTTTATCGGCTGTTAGTTCCTGTAGCTCGTAGCAGCAGTTCATCTGTGCGGTGTCATAAAACGTTGGTTGTAAAAATTTCTGACAGTCAGCCGTGATTAAACATGCCACCATTATTGCCCCTCTTTTGTGTGAGTTGGCCACTATCACAGACTGTAAAACCGCCCTTTGATCCGCAGAAGAGATTTTTCAGGTGGTTGAGACTGAAAGATGGACGAGCTTTTGCATTTTGGTTCTTCTTGCTGTGGTTCTTAGAATCTGTGGTTTATTTATTGAATTTATTTATTTTTTTTAAATCACTTCCTTAGATGTTTTATAGGCTTTCATTCACATAATGTGGGTTCAGTTCATTAGACTGTAATTTAAAAAATGTGGCCCTGATTTTTGTTAAATACTTTTGTCACATTAAATGTGACAAAACCAGTAACAGATATATGAAAGATGAGGAAAAAGAGAAAAGAAATTTGCTTTTCACATTTTCAATAGACGATAATCTTGATATTATGTTGCTTCTAAAAAAAAAACTGTTAAAACTTATTTAGCTAAATATTTTTCTTACAGTAAGAAAAATTTTACAGTCAAATTGCTTCGGTCAAAAAGAAAAAGTTGAACGCCTTCACACACTGAGATGTCATCGAACTTAACATACCCAAGGAAACAGTTATGTAAATAGATATTTGTAAAGATTCCTTGGACTAAAAGCAAATAATTTCTTATAAGTTAGTATTCTGTCGTGTTTTTATGTTTAATTATTTTTTTCTCCCCACATTCCTTGTCTGAATGAAGCTTTTTATCCTGGTGAACTTCAACAGTCACCTTTCAGTGTAGTGCAAACATTATTTCTGATGAGTACATCAAGTTTATAGGCTATTAATAATTTTTTTTTTAATGCCTAACATGTTTTTATGAGCTCATAACTTTGACGCTGATGCTACAGTTCAGTTCTGGTTCTCAGTTTTGGGAAAACTGCGACTGACTTGGACAAATCTGCAACTAACAGTTGCTCTTATTGAAATTTACACCTCCACACCCCGCAGGATCCTCCGCCATCCTGCATTGAACTATCTTGTCGGCTGATTTTTGGCGCATGGACCACATGTTTGACGCCCTTTCTCTTGACAATGCAAACTATTTTCACATATTTGCTCTTACTGTAGGGACTGTGATTTCTGCAACCTCACTTCCTGTGTTTGTTTCTGCCACAAGAGAAAGTTGGACCAAAAAAAAAAACCCCACCAAAAATGTACAAAGAACTTAGATTTTTCCTTTCAAATGAGCCATATTTACATATTCAGTTTGATTGAACTTAGGGCACTACTTCTGAAAAGAAATTCATCACATAAAAACAAGTTTGCTTTACAGAATTCAATTTAAAGTCAGTCCTGAACTCCAATATCTACTACAGATCCCATGATGAGCGTTACCGAGAAATATTTATTTAAGTCTTTAACTCAAAATAAAATGCGGAGCAATGAACTCCGTATGATTAAGAGATTATACACTTTTTAAAGCAAACTTGTGTTTGTTCACAGCATAGGGACAATAGATAAATTTGTGCAGAAAATTCTACTCCATAACTCCGTCTCTTGCTTACTTCTGTCATTTGAAAACATTTCCATTGTATTTATTCTAATATTGAAAATGCGTTTGCGGTCGGGTTCGGTTTGTTATCCTCTCTGAATACTGCAGCTACAATCTCATTTCCCTTTGAAGGTTATTAAAGTCTCATCTAAACCAATGTAATTTCTCATGTAGTGAATATTAAAGGGATATTTGAAGAGCAAAAAAGCAAAGAGCATGCAGACAAATGTAGGCACTGAATGCATGAAGGGGTTTATTATTGTGTAGATGTGTTGCTGGGAGAGACGCTGCCTTATGCTGCTGATCTTTCCTCAGTGACTGTGCAGTTCAGAAACTCAGTTGAGGTCTTATCTTCTAAATGTTGGTCTCTGTTCCTCCTCCAGGTGGGCGACGCCATGAGAAAGATGCAGGAGAGGAACAACATCGGCAAGGTGATCCTCACCACGGAGCCCATGCCCGAGGAGGAGAAGAAGGAGGAGCCCAAGAAGGAGGACAAGAAGGAGGACAAGAAGAAGGAGGACAAGAAGAAGGAGGACAAGAAGAAGGACGATGGCAAGAAGGAGGAGAAGAAGGACGACAAGAAGAAGGAGGAGCCCAAGAAGGAGGAGAAGAAGGAGGAGGAGAAGAAGGAGGACGCCAAGAAGGAGGAGAAGTGAGAGGGGAGGGATGGATAGTCGAGCAGACCGAGCAGGGGGCTGCAGAGTGGGGGGAGGGGGTGGGAGTGGGCGAGGGGGGACGGGTGGGAGTCAGGATAGATTATAAAATGATCACACCTATTGTCAATCACCTCTCAAGTCCCATGTAGCAGTGATTCCTCAGGCCTGGCTCCTCCTCCCACCTCCTCCTCCCCCACCTATTGTCTTGTATTTACATCTAAAGAAAAAAATCCAATCACATGTAACCTCTTGTAAGCTCCCAGCTTATCTCCTCATCTCAGAATATTGTGGTAAGAGCCTCAATATTTCTCCTGTTAGGAGTGATGGAGACAGGAGGGCCAAGGAGGATTGTGGGCACGGCCCAGGCCTGGGGCAAATTACTGTTTCCCCTGACAACCGTAATCCTCGCTCCGGCTCCGGCCCCACCCTCGACCCCCGATGCCCCTACGCACCTCCCTCAGCTCCCACTGTGCTAAATTGTTCTGCTCTGACTTCCACCTGCTACCTCCTCTTCACCCCCTCACTGTGCTGAGTCCCCCCCCCCCCCCCCCCACCCCCCCACCCACCCCCACCCCCCCTCTCCTCCCCCTCCCACACACACACACACACACACACACACACGCACACACCTCCACTTCCCCCCAACCAATCCACCCACCCACAGGCCGGACCTACAGACAGGCACAAAGACAAGGCAGTTAAACCAAGAACCACACCCACCCACACGTTGCTCTCCCGGTGTCCAACCATTAGTTATGTCACTGAGGATGAGTCAGAGATGCCTGTGATTGGCTGATGCACCCTGCCTCCCCTGGAGATATTTGCATCACGGCGTTTGACTGCTTAGACAATGGCGTTAACGCTTACAAGGCCTCACATTGGTTTATCATTTCTCTGTGGTTGAAGCTCGTGTCGGTATTCAAACGAGGCGGAGGAACGGGGGGAGCTCGATAAACGCACGCGTTCCCACCAAATGTTTTGTGAAGTTAATATAGTGGCTGCGGTTTTGCACTCGCCGGAATATGAATTTCCCCTCATAATGAGCCTTTCTGTGCGGCTTTGAATAGGGAGGCAAAAATCATTGCTCAGCTTCCTTCTCCTTAGTTACAGATTTTTTCTAGCTGACCAACTGTTGGCAAGAAGCGCGCCGTGCCAATTAAGAGGGAATGTGTTTCTGTTTCAAACCAGCCACACACACACACACACACACACACACACACACACACACACACACACACATGCACACTCTGAGTGTGATGAAAGAGGCACTGTCATGCTGAGACAGTGAAGCGCCTGAAATGAGCAAGTTAAGAAGGTGAATACAAGTCCTTTTTTACCCCTGTGGATCGGGCTGACACCACCCCCCACCCCCACCCCCCCGGCCCCATCCTCCTCCAACACATTCCAACGCCATTCTGTTTCTTTCACACCGGCCACTCGCCTGTCCATCACCCCCGACCTGAGAGATGAGAACTCAGCTCAAGCTGTCGTCCATACTTTGCCTCTCCTCTCCTCTTATTTCTGTTCCTCTCTCGCTCTCTCTCTCTCTCTCTCTCTCCCTCCTCTTTCCATTCGCCTCTCTATGGTCGGCATAGCAACAGGCGTCAGGCTCGTCAGAGATGGCTGTGTGGTCTGTGTCTCTGACTCCCTCTCTCATTGCCGCTTTCCTCGCTCTGTTTGCCCACGGTCTGTGCTGCCGACCCGTATTTGAACAGGTGTTAAAAATTCCAGATGACACGACGAGGATGTGAAGCAGTTTTTCAGGGCTGTTACACACTGATTTGTTTAAAAATTGACAGTGTGTGCAGGTTTAAAGAACACAAGTGCACCACTCCCCCCTAATGGACAGTATGAATTTTGTCTGACATGGTTTCCAAGAATAATCCTCAGTATTTCATTGCAAAACCAAATGGGTGGACTTTAAATCCTATCTCCCCCTACCCGCCTTGCTGCCTGTCTCTGAGTCCGGCCCTGGTGTTGAGACTCAGATGGTGACTTGTGACTTTGTTTAAAAAAAATGATAAAAAAAAAAAGTTTCAAAAAAAAAAAAAAAAAAAAAAAGAAGTTGTTGTGTTAGCATGAGAGGCCTCCCTCATGTGCTGTGTGTGGTGTGCCATTGTGTGTGAAGACGTGTGTCCTCAGGTCGTTTGTCAGGGTTTAAAAGCACCCCCCCTTCTTCCCTCGTCCTCCCCCCTTTACACTACCACTCTGCTACAGTATCATGTAGCTCCAAACGAGCCCCCCCACCCCCACCCCACCCCTCTCTCCTCACTGGATCTCTCCCTCCTGTCTGATAAGAGGCCTGTGTTGTGAGGACAATTGGTATTAGTATTTTGCACTCTGCTCGCTGATCTTAATGCACTTGCCAGCATGGCCGTCGCCCCCCAGTCCCACACAGGCTTTTGATTCTGCTCCAGGTTTGCAGCCTGTTTCCCATCATCCACTCCCCCAGAGTATCTGCTGAAGCTCACTGAAAGCACAGGTGACACACACACACACGTAGAAAGACACACACACACACACACACACACACACACACACACACACACACACACACACATAGAAACACACACACACACAATGTAAAGGTCCCCTCATTTCCAGCTTGCCAGTGTTTGCAGGGCCCAAACTCCTCCTGGGAGGCAGCTCAAATCAAAGCATTCATCCATCCTGGGCTGTGAGGCGTAAAACGTGGAGCAGGGTGCGAGTGGTCTGGGCTGGAGTGCGAACGCCACGCTGGTGTGGGGAGTGACTGTGTCCTGTCAGCCTCTGGTTAGTGTTCTGTTCTAATCTGCTGGGCTCCCTTTTGTGAACCTGTGGACGGTGCTTCTGTTCCAAGTGCCATGTGAGAAACAAACGCTTCTGTAAAGAAAAAAGAAAAGAAAAAAAAAAAAAAGATGTTTTACTTACTATGTTATTTTAATTTTACCTTGACTCTTTTTTTTTTTTTTTTTTTTTTTTGGTTTGTTTGTTTGTTTGTTTTGTTATCCAAGGGTTTAAAAAGTTCAAAGCTCATACTCTTATGTGGGGACTTGGCCAATCTGCACTCCTTTATAAATGTGATGAAGTCTTTCTGTTGGTCCAAATCACATGTGCCAAACTGTATGTATATTCCTCTGTCAATGCTTTGAATATTAACAGTGCATAAAAAAGAATATCAAGACAAAAAAAAAAAATCTGTTTTTTGGATGCATTTCATGATGCAAATACAAATGCGTTCTCACAGTGCGTCAGATTTGTATCTCAAATGCTCATGGGTGCTCAGAGATTTTCTTTGATTTCGTCGCCGCCGTTTACCAAAAGGTTTTCCATGGTTTGTAGTTTTTGTAGGCCGGCAACTGTGCCGGCCACCTTGCACTCAGCGCACCTCAATCCAGCGTATTCACAGCCTTTTCACTGCACATCCATGTCGACCACCACGTGTTGATAACTCCAGTGTGTTTATAACCACGCTATCAGTATCGCAGTGAAAAGAAGCATGTACGGTGCAGTCAAGGCTTTAAACGCCACCAAATTCCATAAAAAGCCACAAAAAGTATAAGAATTTCATTCGAATCCAAAGCGACCGATGTATTACTCACTGTGGATCTTTCAGTTGGTTTGTACAACAAGTGAGTGAACAGATGTTCTCACACAGCTGGGCAGGAACGCTAACAGTCTAGCACAGCTGAAACGGTGGCTGACCGTAGTTCTGCCCGGGCCTGCCGCAGACGCAACATTTCCGCCTTACAGCTGATCTTAATTCGCTGCAGGATTTCTCCATTCCTGTCCCGCAATCTGCAGATCCTCTCAGCCGGTGTGGGAGTCCAGCGGCAGCCAAAAGTCTTCTCCATTATCGGCCCCGCTATGAAATAAAACATCCCTTCGACATCTGGAATTTGAAATTGCATGCATTCGAGTGCATGTGGAAAACAGATTACAATCTTTCCCTTTTTTTTTTTTTTTGTTTCTTCTTATGACATTTTCCCCTTGGTTCCTTTGAGCTGAGATGCCTTTGAGATGAACTCAATCAGTGGGGCGGGTGTTCCACGTCTGGGTGTTGGGGGTTCCAGTGGATCCGCCCCTTCCTGCATCGGCCTGCTGCCCGAGAGCTTTTCCACCACAGTGAAGATGAAATGCATGTCATCTTGAAACAGTTTCCCAGTCATTCCAGACACTTATGCAAGAGTACTTAGCGACTCAGTGATGCACAGGGGAAAAACAGTGTTTCAAAGTGAAGATATTTTCTGAGCGTTTGCGGTCTTCGATTAGATAGTGTTGATTAACACTGTTCGGCTTTAGGTCTGAAACACAGGAAGCGTCCTATAGCTTCTCCTCTGTCGGTCATGGCTTGTAGCCGAAGCCCCCCGCCGCTCAGCTCCGAGGCTGAAACTCTTTTCTTTTACATGGTTTCTCAGGTCATTCCAAACAGCAGCTTTCCTCATGCAACAAACCCTCTGACACTTACCAACACACACGGCGTAATCGTTTCACTGAAGTTCACTGCACTCTGTCACACCAACACCCCTCCTCGCCATAGACGTCTCATGTTCAAGCTTTTGTGTCCGGACGGAGTGGATCTGTCAGCGGCTTGATTCCAGTTGGAGAGCCACGCCGTTCACTCGTCCATACCGTCCCAAACAGCCACATCGGCCTATCTGTGTCCCCAGCAGTCATATTTGCCGGTATTGCAATGCAGCAGCATCGCAAGAGACCCTAAGATAGTCCAACCTGGCTGGGACTGTCATGTAAAGTACTAGAATGCATGCTTACTCAACCATTCAAGAAAGATTATGTGTATGTACAGGTAGCTTAGTTTCATGTAGTGGTGCGATGTGACGAAGGAGACCACCGGTCTGCCGTTCCCGTTCGTACCTTGAGGCTGGGCACTGCCACGGCCAGCTGGTACATCCAAGAGACGATTTAACCTATCTCTGGGAATGCTTCGGAAATTCTCTTCACATCCGTCCTGCTACACACCTCTTCAGAACGCTGTCATTTCCTGCAAGGCATACCCCAACAGGTTGATTTCTAGATCTACTTCACACGGTCCGTCCTTGTGTTGTTGTTTGGTTTTGTTTTTTCCTGGTTGCAATCACACTTCTCGTCTCGACTTTGTTTTTTTAAACCCTTTGAATTGATGCTGCTTCTGTGCTTGACTCTGGGTTTACTGCGTGGTGCCATGTTGTCCACATGGCCTTTAGAGCTTGTAACGCTTCAGTGTGTAATGTTACCATATGCCTTACATGTTTTCCAGGACTAATAAAAAAGCATAACAAAAAATAAATGACAGAAAATGTGCTTTTTTCATTTCAATATTTCTCCAATCAAAGGCATTTTTTTTAACAAAACATTAATTAAAGCAACCATTCAAGTAAAAAAAAAAAGTATTTATACATTGATGCTCAAACTTTACAATTAAAAACTGTTATAAAATCAGCTGAATAGGAACGCAGGAATGCTTTGTGGGATATTATCAGTAATGGCGGCTGGTCATTGAAATACAGTGAATTGATTTCTTTTGATCGATAGTGGGATGGGTTTGAATATTACAAATACTCCACCATCGTCAGCCTGCTGCAGAAGACTGTTTTATACTGGCACAAACTCGAATGTAAATATAGTGCAAAACGTTTGAAGACGGACGTGGACAGAAATATACAAAATGGTGAGGGAGCTCCTCTGCAATTAATTGTTCTTAGGTTCTTGGCTGGTCATTCCTCAATCCCGTGCTGGGTCAAGACCTCGGACAAGCGCTTCAAGTAAGTGGAATCCGGATAGCCTTTCCTAAGAGAGACAAGAAGGAGACTGTTCAACTCGCATCCCGTGGACGAGAGCTTGTGACCTTTACCGGACATCCTCGGTGGCCTCACTCACTCCGATTTGCCTCCCTGCAAGCTGGTCTTGTGCGGGATGCAGTCCCAGGTGATCTTGGCCTCGCTGTCTTTGCTTGTCACGGTGAAGGTGAGTCCCTGCCTGAAGGCTTTCTTCAGCCTGGGCAGCAGCTTCTCTGTCTCCACGCAGTCGGGAAGGTAGGCTCTAAACTCGCCTCCTCGAAACGGCTCTCCGGGAAACGGGTGACGCTCCTGAGAGAGCAGAGAGCAAATACCAGAAGCGGTGGCATTACTTGTTCTGATGCATAAAACAATGAAATAATGACAAGGAGCAGCAGTAAAAGCAGCCGAGATCAACAATGAACATGCAAACTGCAGCACTACTACAGTTTTAATACACTGCAAGTGAAATGGGAAGTGTTAATACGAGTAATCGGTTAGTTAGTAGTGGCATTACAGTAAAACGCTACTTTATAACGGATTGCACATATTAAATTTAAGTATAAATCAGTTCTAATCGAGCAACTCACCCCTTGGATGCCATCTTGGATGTGGTATGCGATCATGACAGTGGAGAACTTGCCGTGGCCAGGTAAACTGATGGACAGTTTTCTGTGGCTCATTTGGCCCTGAATTCCCAATGGTTTCTGCGGCACCTCGTTGCAAACTCGGCAGTTTTTGTGCTTATAGTTCTGGCACTTTGAGCACATGATAACTCCACACTTTGTCACCGATTTTCCATTCGCCTTACACAACAAGCAGAGAAACGCCGAGCCCTCCCGACTCGACGGAGATTCCTCGCCGGTGCGCTCGTCGTTTGCTTGTCCTCGCCCTGCACTGTCCACTATGGTGACATGAACACCTCCATCTTTTTCAGCCCAGGTTGTAGTTGACTTGACACCATTCAAACGTTCCTTACTGATGTCATTTTCTGACGAATTCGTCTTCGGTCCAGCTGTTCCCACTGCATCAGTAATTTTCACATTCTCCTTAACCACGTGGTCTTTTTTGATGGATGATGGGCCAGAAAATCGATTCCCAAGCCCTTTATCACAGAAGTCCTGACTGTAGGTTGTTTGCCAGTCCTTATTCCAACCAGTCCCATTAGTTTTGCTCTCTGGTTCAACCTGAGACTTGGCGTTAAAGTGAGGATTAATACTTTGGCCTTTATTCATCTGTACAGAAGGAACGATATTCCCCTGAGAAGTAGACAGGCTGGAGCTGTGGTGCTCCGCAGGTATTTGCTGCGAACCTCCAGAAAAGACTTCGCGCAGTGTAGCACACACTTGACTACACAATCCTTCTGGACCAAGAAGAAACATGTTTTCCTTGAAAAGCTGGATAGTGACCTTCTTGAAACGGCTCCGCACCTCTGAACAACAGGCCTGTAGGGTTTCATCTGTCGTGTCTGCAACACCGAGCACTGACAGAGGCAGATCCTCCACGGAGAAGTCCGAACTAACCGTGTCAATCAGCTGCTGTAAAGCCACCTGGCAGGAGCCCACTTTGGATGAGGTAGCCCCTCTTATAGTGACAGTGATGTCCATTTTCTTGTCTGAGCGCCCCTCGGTCATCTGGACATCAGAGGTCAGGTCATCGAGTTGGGTTCTGTAAGCGTCTTTTATGTGATACCAAATTACCCCAAACACTGTGAGCTCTGCAGTATGAACTCCCAGCTTTTCCCTGGGTGTTTGGCTACTAAAGCTGGAAGACCTTCCCCTGGTTCTGACTTTAGATTTGCTGGGATTCTCTTCGCTCGCCTGATCCGTGACCTGAGCCTTCTTCTGGGATGTTCCAGAGAAACTGTTGGATCGTCTCAAGGTGGCCCCAGATCCAGCAGGTGGAATCACAGTACTTCCTGACAAGCTGGCCGGAGTCGTGGTAAAGGAGGTTGGAGTCTTGGATAGGACGTCCATTTCCTCTGGGTTTAAAGAGGTTTTAACAGACGCAGATGCAAATGAAGGCAAATACCCTTCTTTGAACAAAATGTCCCCTCCAGTGTTTTGTGCTGCAGTCCTGGAGACCCCTTCACCAGAAACCTTTGACGTATCTGACAGTACATCGTACCCTAACATTGGCCCGGGGCGACTTTGTTTGCTGACGGAAGGCTTTGCTCGTGAGGTGAAGTCAGTTGTTCGACTGCCGAGCCCAGCGGCCCCTAAATCTTTAAACTTGGCCGCTAATTTATACCGTCCAGCTCCATTAGCTCTCCTTTCATCGTCATCTGACCTCCGCAAGTGATCTATTTTCTCATCCACAAATCCTCCGACGGACGATGCAGTGGGAGGAAGTCTCTCCTCATTTGCACGAGTTGGCGAACCCGAAGGATACGGAGACGAACTGAAACCACGAGCTCGATCGACGCCTGAATCCCTCGCTGTACTGTGGTCGCGCAGAAGAAACAGCTTGGCTGCGGACACGTCGCTACTGCTTCCAATAAGATAGATATTGTGCTCGTCTTCATTCAGAAGAACCTTCGGGTGACTGACAGACAGCGTTTCTATTGCTCTCTTTAATTCTCCCCTAGAGGACAGGATATCCTTCGGGACCTGGGCTCGGCAAATCTTTGTCTCGTTCTCCTGGTAAAACATACTTATCGCCATTTTAGCCATCTTCAAGTGTTCCTGCTCATTAACTCCCTCCCTCATCTTCCCTTCTTCTGCAACCTGCAGAAACAGAGTGGTCACTCCCTGGCTTGTCATATCCACCACGACCACACCATAGTGACTGAGTATATCCTGGTATTCAATCTGGCAGTGTTTCTGCACATACTGGTACATGTCTCCGTCTAAAATCAGTGAGAAGTCCTCTACCGACGTGGAAGGCGGCTGCTTCGCTGCACTTTCTGTCTGGCCGGTGTCGTCCCAGTCGTGACCACCAGGCGTCAGCTCTGGACCTGAACTCCAGTTGTACTCAACAGGTGGTTTGTCCACATGCTTCCTTTTTTCTTGTTGCTCGTTTGGGTTTGTCCTCTGATGTTCGGGCTCCTGCGGAAGACTCTTCTGGTGCTTTAACACCCCAGGAGCAGCTTCACTTGAGTTTTTATTCTCTGCTGAGCTGGAGCCTTCTGGGTGTCCAAGTAGTTGTGCCAAGAGAGCCTGCACCTTGGAGAAGGCGCCAGATAGGATACAGCTTTCCTCAGCCGAAACATAGTTTACGTCAACATCACAGTGGTTCTTGCAAATATTTATCAAAGCCATGACTCCGCCAGGAAGATGGTTGTACTGAACAGTAGCCGACAACTTAGGGATGACCTGTGATGACGGGCGAAAAAAAAGACATTTCCAGTGATTCTTCTAGTAAATTTACGGCTCGTTAAAACTCCGAAACAAGACGTACCTGATCTGGATCCGGCCTTTCATGATGTTCTGCGATAGTGAGCTTATACTTCGTCCCGTCGACGTCCAGAGTTTGCCGGCCACCATGAATGAGTCTTTGTGCCACTGTGGGGAGCGGGGACATCAGAGGGGAATCAATCAAGTCTGTGAAGCATCCTGACTAAGCGTTTTCACTATTGGCCTCTGTATTGACTTTCATGCCAACATTCCAGCTCAGTGTGGAGACAGCAGCAGGGGGCGGATCCAGAAAACCTTCAGGAGGGGAGCCAAGGGGGTGGGGGGGGGGGGTGCCAAGACCGATGAAAATAGAAACAATGATGTCTTTAATATTTACACTGTAATTGTCAAATTTGTGAATCTATTTCGTGATTTTGCTTTTTGTTGGCCAAGTTCATCCTTCCTCTTTGTGAAAGGATGAAAATGACTTCTTCATTTTCCACTGTCAACATTAATATTTAGGTTGGACTCAACGTAACGGTAAGGTGGCCTCATAGGAAGCAGCGGTATCAAAGTGGTATCAAAGATGGGTGGATAAATGTATTTCCTATTATTTAAATTGTTTGCTTTGACCTCTGCTTCCTCCTTTCCAGTCAGTAAGATACTGTACTACCACGGAATCCTAAGCAGAGGTGTAAAACAACAACATCATTAAATAGTGTATCAATGACTTCAGCTGTTCACAGTGAACTATTCCTGCACTTATTTATCACATCAATATCAAGTTTAAGTTCATGTGTCTGTAGTTTCATGTCACTGTTCCCATTTAATAGAATCATTTAACTATTCAGGAGAAGAAAATAAAAGCCACCTCCCCTCCACTTTAAATGCAGGGACACGAGTGCGGCACAACCCCACCGACCTCTGCTGTCCTCAAAGGTGACGAGGGCAGAAACAGGCGTCGCCTTGACAATGATGACAGAGTCGATCTCCCCTCCTCCATTCCTGGCCCTGAGGAAGTGGATGAATAGCTTGTCTTTCAGCTTGTCATCCTCGATGCCTGTGGGCAGACCACTCACCCTCACAGTCCTGCCCAGCTCTGCCATCTGCTGGAGGAAACACGATCACTGCTGTGACGATGGACAAACTTCAAAAGTCACTGCAAGACTTCTCACATAGTGGGGGGGTGGGGGTGGGGGGGGGGGGGGGGGGGTAATTCCAGCAGAATTTGTGTCAACATGAGGAAAACAAAATATACAAACATAAGAAGATGATCACAAAGCTGTAGGTGTTGATATCGATCAAGCCCACAAGGACCCCACCCTTTCAGATGGAAACATATTTGACAGTCTAACACCCTCTATTGGGGGTTACCAGGACACTACATCAACATATTAAAGATTTTCCATTACAGTTTTTAAGCGAGTAATATGACTCACACTTTACAATTGATAAAAGTTCAATGACAGCCTTAATTACTTAATTATATAACAGCAGTGACAATTGAACAAATGTGTGAATTCAACAAACAGTGAAAGTGACTCCTGTTCCTCCATCAACTATAAACCTGTTGGATCATTTACAGAGAGCATGTGCACACATAAGACAGTGGCGGTTGAACACGTTTGCCCAGTTGTTTTAAAAACCCCACGGAATGTGATTTTAACGACTTGTCTGGTCGCCGATCAGTAATTAAATCCGAGTGTATGTTTGTCAGCGCGTGTTTGCAAGCTGCATTGCAGAGCCGAGTGTTGAGGAAGTAAATAAAATCACACACATCTCAACTGACTGCTGCTGGATCGCAACGTCGACGGATCGTCACTCGACTTGGTCAAAACGGTTCGGATGTCGACCCGGCTGGGGACCATTACTGACCTTACAAACTGCCTCTCGTAGGTTTGTCGCTACCTTTCAAAGATCGTCACGATCTACAAGCCGCGGGGGAGAAATGAAACTACTTTCTGTTTTGTAGTGTGTGGTTTCTTTTGGTCGCCAGGGGGAGACCGAGAGCCCCGTGTGAGGACATGGAGGCTCGTGCACGTGATTACTTCAAGCGTGGACGCGCTTCTTGTCAAGAGGTATTGTTTTTTTTTTAAAAATTAACAAAATCACTTAACAAACATTGTTTAATACATCTTCACAAAGGTTAATTGGAAGTGAGTAAAATCACACACAAAAAAATAAATAAATAAATAAATAAATAAATATATATATATATATATATATATATATATATATATATATATATATATATATATATATATATATATATATATATATATATATATATATATATATATATATATATATATATATATATATATATATCTGAGAAGTAAATGGTGGTTATCTTCACAGTATTCTAATTTTTTGAATTCCTGTTTTCATTGGTTTTATGAACTGGAAGCCCAAATTATGTCAAAATAAACAAATAAATACTTGAAATTGTTGGAATTCTGGGCCCTGAATCTGTAATCTATGAAAGTTTAACTTTTTGAATGGCATTATGGAAATAAATAAACTTTTCCATGATACTCAATTTTTTTTGGAAAGGGTCTGTATACATACATACATACATACATACATACATACATACATACATACATACATACATACATACATACATACATACATACATACATAAATAAATAAAAACTAAGATATACCGTCATGTATTTGTATATATGTATGTAAAAATGTTCTTGAGGATGATAATATTGTTATTCAAGAAGTCATAATCTTTGTTTCCTGATACAAATCTATATATAATATATTTTGGAAGAAAGGGTTCAAGAAGAATAGTGGTATGAAGCCAGTCTTGTATATCAGCCCAAAGTGCTTCTGAGCAAATACATTGAAAGAATAGATGATCTGTAGTTTCCATATCCTCACAGAATACGCACTTATTTGTGTCAAATCTGAATTGTTGACATAAAAATTCACTCCAGAGATACACACCATTCAAAATTTTAAAATGCAATTCTTTAGCTTTCGGAGTGATGGGGTAATTTAGATACTTTGAGCGCAAAGTGTATGATGCCCTCAGAAAAAACCTGAGCAATGGAGTTACGGAATGACAACATGGGATATGAAATCTTATTATACAGTTTCCTGATTATGTTGTTAGGAATTTTGACTGACATGAAGCCACAGCCTCCCAGAAGAAGACGAGGAAGACAGGGAGGGACATTCCTGGAATTTGAACATTAGATCTAATACGGTAACAGGAATTGCTTTTCTCATAGAAATGAAGGACTTACGATTAATATTTAAAGTTGGTTTTTTTTTAAGTTTTCATGGGACATCATACTTCCTTCATCAACAAACTGAATTACAGACCAAATGTTTTTATCCATCAATTCCTTATTGTACAATGATTTGTTACTGATCATGATTTATCTGCTGTTCCATATTGGTGTGTTGTGTGGTGTACAATTATGATTATATAATATTTTCCGATATAAAAGAACTTGTTGGTGAAATAGGGAGAGTAGTAGGTTGTCTTTGAATGGCGAAGTCACATACTAATAAAAAACGTTGATACCTCCTCATTTCTTAAAAATTCTTGTCGAGAGGGACCGATCTGAGAACAAGGACAGCCACCATCTGATTTACGTCACTGGTTATCTAAGCATGTACCAGCTCCTGTTTTCAAATGTGAAAATATTTTATTTGGTTTTATAATTAAGAATTATTCGCATGACATGTCAACTAATACCATTGTCATTTGAGCAAATTTTTTTATTCATAAAAACAGATTTCTAAAATGTAAGCTACATTTGTATGTGTTCCATAAAGAACTGTGTTTATTCTTCTCACCACTGAAACACATGAAGTAACGGACTGCCGTGAAACTCCTCAACGTGGTAGAAGATGTTTAACTCATGGACAACCCCGAGTTCCTGTGACATTCCCCAAGGACACGACTCTTTATTTATTTCTCTCTTTTATTTTATGTCTTTTTCTTTCTTCTCTTTTCTTTGTTATTTTTGTCTACCTTCACACTTATTCCTGTTTTTATCTTATTATTCGTACCCCTTGTACGACCGCTGACCTCTACAACTGCACAAAGAGGATTTCTTCAAAGAAAAAAAAGAAAAAGAACAGTCGCCATTTCTCTCTTGACGTGATCTTTAAACAGTACGAAAGTATGTTTTTTAATAATTTATGAAATATTACGAAGAGTAAAACACACAGTCATTAATATACAAAGTAAGTCTTCTTTGTGTGCTGAATCTCTTCACAGGAAGTCACGTAATCTCTTTGCTTCGTGTGGAAAAGCCAGCAGATTTTAAAATGTAATTTTATATAAGAACATAACCAACAAGTTATAGTCTACAGTCCATATGGAAGATCAAATTCTACAGAATCACCCATGGTTGCTGTTTTAGCCCAACTATCTGCCTCCTCATTGCCCTCGACACCCATATGTGCTGGAATCCAAATAAAACCCACCTCACCCCCTGCTTTGTGAATATGAAACAGTGCTTGAAATATTTCTCATAGAATATCAGCTGTGGATTTAAAATTAGCTTATTTTATTGTTGTTAGGACTGCTGCCGAATCATCAGTACATATAAATGACGGCCAGTTCATTATCCATCACCCACCAAAGTGCCAAAAGAATCCTCAATATCTCTGCGAGAAATGAAACTACTTTTTGTTTTGGAGTATCTATTTTTGTTGTTGTCGCCAGGGGGAGACTGAGAGCTCCGCGTGATGAGACTACTTCCTGTATCAAGATGACGTGACTTCCGATGTCGAGAGAGAAATGGCGGCGCTCTTTGTTCGCTGGAAGGCACTCTTGTCATTTTTTGCTTCTTGTTTTTGTTTTTTGTTTGTGAGGCAAGAATGCACCTTAAAACTGGTTAAAACACACATATAACCCACGGGAAACAGTCGCGGTATTAGTAGAAATAGCAGCAGTAATAGGAGTAGAAGTGGTGGTGGTAGTTGTAGTAATAGTAGATGTTGCAGTATTAATAGTAGCAATAGTAGTAGAAGTCGTAGTCACAGTTGAAGTAGTCATAATAGTAATGGTAGTAGTAGCAAAAGGAGTAGTAGTAATCTGTAGTAATAGAATAGTGGTAATGGTGTCTAAATATTGTAAACAGTAGGGGGCAGTACACTCAACTGTATTAAATTAGTAGAAGAAGAGTTTTGTGTGTTTGGACCAATCAGAGGCGTCATTGCTGTATCTAGAGCGCACGCGCAGTAACGCAGCTGCTTCATGTGTGGTACGTGGTGTCTGGTGGAGGTCAAACACAACTGAGCCATCCGAGGTGAGTTATGACATAAAGTGTCTTCTTGACACGTTCACCATCATCTAAACCCCCGGGGAGCAGTAAGTACACAGCCAATGGAAGGTTTCTGTGGCGTTATATTGTGAATTTCTATTAAATCTCGCGGTTAAAGAAAAGCGAACACGAGTGGAGTGCTTCACAGGGAACGTGCGTGCACTAACCCGGCGTGGTCTCGTCTGGTCTGGCTTTTCACTTTGCTTGATGCTGTTCAGATATCTTATCGTAGTATTTTAAAGCCTTGAAAACTAAGCTGCAGCGCTCGGGTTAGTCTGCATGCTTCAACTGTCATAGCGAGCCGAAATGCTAATGCTAGCCGCTTGGCTAAATTAGCATCCACCCACAAGCCTTGGCATCGAGCAGCTCAAGGCCAAAGGTGTGTTTTCTGAAGAGAAGGGCTTTTAGCTGGTTTTTAGGGGCTTTGGCATAAAGTTGGTGACCACGGGAGCTGAAAGAGTTCTTCTTTACCAGCAGGTTCCCGTCATGGCGAAGTTATTTGAGTCCATTGGAAAGTTGGGGCTCGCCCTTGCCGTTGGTGGCGGTGTTGTTAATTCAGCTCTGTTCAACGGTGAGTACAGATCCGAGAGAATCATCTTCTTTTCATCAAGGCCTTGTCTACCTGTATGTTTTAATCATGTAATTGCCACCTGCGTGACTGTGATGTAAATGTTTAAGCCTGAGAAATCAATATGCTCAGTTTCTTAATTTCAAGCTATCACTATTGGTCTCTATGTACCAAAGTAAGGATATTAAATAAATGGTTATATAAGGTTTGACTAGTATTTACTATTGTAGTTTGTAATGTTAGGAAAAAGAACAATGTGTCTACCCAGTTGTCCTTCACACCTGTTTTACACAAGCCAAACTCAGGAAGACTTGGACTGACATCATCACATAATAAATTATTTTGGTCAGTACATTCTCATGTCATAACTTGTGTGATCCCACACACTGCATGTTTTCATATACTCGAGGGTCCTGTCTGACTTTGCAAGGTATCATATAATTGAACTTATTGAATAGATCAAACTTTGTTTGATGCCATACATTTTCTTGTGTAACTATGAGGGGTCCTCAATTCCGGGCCCTAAGGGCTGGTGTCCTGCACGCTTTGAACGCCCAGCTTCAGCACCCCTCAATCTGTCATCAAGCTTGTAAAAAAAAAAAAAAATCTCCAATAACGAGTCGTTTTATTGCATTCAGGTGCATTGCAACTGGGAGAAAGCTAAAACATGCATGACACTGGCCCTCGAGGCCTGGAACTGAGGCCTCCTGAACTATGATACTGTAGTCAAATCAAAGACGAGATTTAAATAACCTTAAATGATGAGTCATTACTAAAAACATTAAGTTCAGCGTCCACATGTCTCCAGGTATTGATTAATTTACATATATACATGGGTGATATTACATTTTCACACAAGTTGCCTCGTGCAAATCTGTAATACTGTATTACCCTCTCGGAATCGTTCCAGGTGTTGGTATAATGGTATCAATAGAGTAGATACTGAATCCATTATGTTGAAATTGGGCAGCTGGTTTATAGGATGGGAAATGTTTCTGTAGCAAGTGAAGTCACAATAATTAGCGCTAAATATTGATATTGGCATGTCAACCGCATTCCTTTGTCACACTAAAATTACTTCTGTTATGATCAGTACTATAATTACATTCTACCTGGACTCATCCCTTGCCACTTTATATCAGATGTAATACTCCATTAAAAAAAACACTTGTTTGCTTCTGATGTATCAGGCACGGATGCAGCAATAACAACGCATCGCCTTATACCAGGGGTGTCCAACCTCGGTCCTCGAGGGCCCCTGTCCTGCATGTTTTAGCGCTCTCCCAGTTGCATCACACCTGATTGTGATGAGGGGCTTGTTATTGGGCTTTTTCTCAGCCTTGGTGATGACATCATCATTAGATTCAGGTATGCTGAACCAGGGAGAGAACTAAAAGATGCAGGACACCGGCCCTTGAGGACTGGAGTTGGGCACCTCTGCCTTACACATTTGTCACTGCGAAGCGTCTTCAGCTTGTGTTGGGGTTTTGATGTGAGTTGGTGATGACCTTCAAGTGTCTTTCTTATGACCTTCCCTCTGTCTTTGCTCCAGTTGATGCAGGGCACCAGGCTGTGATCTTCGACAGGTTTCGAGGCATCCAGGAAGCCGTCGTTGGCGAAGGGACCCATTTCCTCATTCCCTGGGTTCAGAAGCCAATCATCTTTGATTGCCGCTCCCGTCCACGCAACGTGCCCGTCATCACAGGCAGCAAAGGTATCTGACGATCGAAGGAGCTGCTGTCTTCTCACTTGGACATTCGCATTTCATGTCGCTCAAACAAACTGTTCACAATTGTAGCGTGGTGCCCCGGGAGAAAAGTTGCCACTGTTGTTTGGTATACTTTGTGCTCTCATTGACATTTTTGATATAAAAAAACACACTGTTGTGTGATTTTTAATTTGTTTATTTTTTAACAAGCTGGGAACAACCTATGAAATGTTAAACGACAGCAGCTGCAAACTGTAAATTATGATTGGAATCTATGAGAATAGTTGTTTGTGGGCCATCATATGCAGCCCGAGTCACTTTTTATCTCATTCTCTCCACAGATCTGCAGAATGTCAACATCACACTGCGTATCCTCTTCCGGCCGGTGACGACTCAGCTGCCTCGCATCTTCACCAGCATTGGCGAAGACTACGATGAAAGAGTGCTGCCATCCATCACCACAGAAGTCTTAAAGGCTGTAGTTGTGAGTGTCGATCACAAATGTACACATTCATTGGTTGAGCTGGACTTTGCATGGGTTTATTCAGCAATAGCTGGAAAAGCAGACGTTACCATAATGTCCTCATACAGCAGTTGTGAGGTAGAAGCTGTTGGATTTTTTATTTTTTTTACATCAAACTGCTCGACTGGCTCCTAACCTTACACGTTTCTTCCTCACAGGCTCGGTTCGATGCTGGAGAACTCATCACCCAGAGAGAGCTGGTGTCCCGCCAGGTCAGCGAGGATCTCACAGAAAGAGCCTCCACCTTCGGCCTCATCTTGGATGATGTTTCACTGGTACGAAGCTGCTGCTGCCACATTTTGTTTGTTTCACGTACGCTTGCTACAACAAATTTTGCTGAAAGATATATCCTCCAACAAATTATATGCGTGTTTGTTTTCGTTGTAATATAGTGATATATCGAGTTATTTCATTAATCGTGCCATTAAATGATTTCTTGATTATCGTCCCAGGCTAAGTTGCCTGTTCTGTTACATGGTTGGAGCCTAACTTGAAATTTGTTTTTTATTTCTTTGTACACCATAGACACATTTGACTTTTGGCAAAGAATTCACAGAAGCCGTTGAGATGAAGCAGGTTGCCCAGCAGGATGCAGAGAGGGCCCGTTTCGTCGTGGAAAAGGTATTTTAAAGTGAAACGTAATTCTGATCTATTACGGTACGAGTGAAGCACTCACACACCGCACGTTCCTTTGAATCGTTTCAGGCGGAGCAGCAGAAGCAGGCGGCCATCATCTCAGCAGAGGGAGATTCCCAGGCTGCCTTGCTCATCGCCAACTCCCTGATGGAGGCCGGTGACGGTCTGGTGGAGCTCCGTAAGCTGGAGGCAGCGGAGGACATCGCCTTCCAGCTCTCGCGATCCCGCAACGTCGCCTACCTTCCCTCGGGTCAGGGCACGCTGCTCCAGTTGCCCCAGTGAGAACATCTCGCCCCGTGTCCCCCCCCCCCCCCCCCCCCCTCACTCTTGCTCTCAGTAGGGCCATGGAAGGAGTGGCTGGAGAATCACATCATGGATCCTCCCCACTCCCACATACATTCCTCCCACTCTCTCTCTAACCAGCTGTGGACTGGGCTCTGCTGACGGCAGCATGGTGGGAGACAAAGTGAGAGGTCTGCGATGGATGTGTTTATGAAGTCCACCCTCGGGTTACGAAGTGAAGGGGTTATAACGGCGCCATCTATGGTCACCTATGTATCTATAAATTTGTTTCGGAGAAAAGTCATCAGCACAGTAAATTCTCTAAGGAATACTATGATAAAGTTTGAGAGAGAGTAGAGCATTGCATGTTTAGAAAGCAACAGTTTCTTCCACCGATGAGATGATCACCTCTTTACTGTGCTAAAATAGAAAAAATCTGCAGATAACCAGATCTCTCTTAATGTACTCTTGATGACAAAAGTGATGAGAAATGATTAATTCTGATATGCTAAAGGAATGATTCTCTAGATCAGCTCTAGCGCAGTATTCATAAATGATACTTCTATAGTGTGTTGATTTGACCGTCTCCTGGACAGAGGATGACCCTTCATTCTTTACAGTTGTTGCTGTGTCTGTAGTTCATCTGAAGAAAGTGTACGTCCCATGGCTCAGAGATCGCACTACAATAAAATTGTATTTCTACCTCCCAGTGGTCACTTTTTTGTACGGGGCTGAGATGTATGATTAAATCACATGTTCGCCACAGGAGAGTGCTTGAATGCTTTCATTCATCCTGGCAGGAGGCAAATTGACTTGGTCGTATGAAGACAGTGGCTTTGTCGGTTCAGTTTGATGAGTTGAAGGAAGCATCCGTTTTATATTTAAAGGTGGTGTGGGGGTCTGCCTCCTGGTTCAAGGAATTACTGAGAAGTGAACTTTTGGTGAGTGTGATGACTGGAGACCCTCAGGTTGACCATTACAGACCACAGGTGGTGTTTGTACATTGAAACTGATGCTGTCTTTTTTTTTTTCTTTATTAGGTGGAAGTATTAAGTCATATGATATATTTTCTGTCTATGGCCATTTGTTTTTTAGGTAGTGATTAGGAGTTCCCACTCTTTATATTTACAAAAAAAAATTCTATTTCTAGTCTGAGGACATACTAGATCTAAGGGTGAGGTGATCAGCTTGATAACTTCAGTGCCCATACCTACAACACCACACATAAATAGATTTATATAACTTCTATTTTTATTTTGTGTGTTTAGGTTTTTATGCAAATAAAGTAACAGATTAAACCTCTCCACCAGTCTTAAGTTCCTTCAACACCGTCACTGAAGTCGATAAATTGTATTTGTTGGTGCCTTTCAGGACATTCAAGGCCAAACACACTCATATTCTCACCTGCACACAATATTACTCTCAGCTGCATGTTTTTGGACAGTGAGAAGAAACCAGACAAACGTTACTAAGAGGCCCAGCATATGCTCGAAATGACACTACACCACTTTGTTTCCCAAAGAAACCTTGTAATGACAATTTTTCAATGTTTAAATGTCCAGTTATTGGCATCGAGGTGGAGGTGGCGTATGGAACTGAATTTCCAGTTAGTCTTCCAAAAGAAAGTAGAATCCTTTTCAGAGTTTGTTCCTGTCGTGCTTGCTGGTCTGGTGAGAACTGTTTGCTCTCCCCCACCTGTGCCCTGCTTCTCCTGTGACCTCTGTCCTCTTTATGCAAGCTGTGCTCAACTACTGCCACCAAGTGTCCAAATCATGCAACAACAAGAAATATTAGCCTGCCAACAATATGTGTAAATGACTCCAACAATACCAATAGTCATTTATGTATGAATTGCAATTACACCATCTTAGTTTAATGTAAGTGGGTCTTTCACAATAATAGTCTGAATTATATATAATTGATATAACTGGATTATATTCATCATCCAGTTTATAACTTAAACTAGTGGTACTGACATTAATAGCTATTGCTAGATTGGCTTTTATTTTTTAATTAATGTCAAAATGTAAAACCACAAAGGTTAATTTTCCTTTGATTCCCCATAATACACATGTTTAAAGGAACAGAGCAACCAGGCCTCTCAATGATGAACAAATATGGAAGGATATTTTGGTTATTGTGAGTAAACTTTGTGTGAAATATAAGTCAAACTCTTTATGGACATTAAGCTGAAAAACAAATATTTATTATCTAAATCTTTGCATGCTTAAATGAGCTCCAGTGATGCATGTCTGAGATCTTCCTCCAACCGTGAAAGCTCATCTCACACAAACTGGGTTGAGCATTTGTGTATCTTTCACTTCCCTAAATGTTTTTAACTTGAAGAATTGCTGTGTTGTATATTATTCTAAAATAAAGAGTAGGTTTTTTAGCCAAATATGTGTTCATTCATGTGTGTAAAAAATTCTGATAGAAGGTTAAAAAAAGAAAAATACCAGTTATGAAAGCTGACAACTGAATGGTGAAGTTAAGGTCTGCTACTGGGTTCAGACACTCCAAAAGTGTATTTTTAAATAGACTTTCCCCTCTGACTCTTTTAAATCAGCTTATTGTAAATTGAAAAGGCACTGATCTAAAAGATTAGAAGAAGTTAATGAAAAGGTGATTTGATTTTTCTATTTACGATTCGACTTTTGTAGCAGGAATAAATAAACACTATCAAGGTGAACTAATAAAATTTTGGTCAAAAAGTTGTTGCCAAATAAAAACTTCCACTACTGTGGTGGACCAGGCCAATGATTAGTTACAATACTGTTACCGCTCTGCATCAGTTAAGTTCTGGTAAATGTTACATCAATTGTGTTAATTTTGATCCAATTAATCATTTTCTCATTGCTGCTCAGGGACAACCAAAAGGCATAGCGCTCGGCCCATACAATGTCCAAAGCTATGACCTGTTTACATCTCAGAAACATTCCACATGATAATTCAGACTAGTTGTGTAAAGTTAGTTAAAAGTCAAAATACATGTGTTCTGATATTTGGACTGTAGGAGGAAACTGGAGAAAACAGGGAGAACATTCAAACTGCATACAGAAATAACACCAAGCTTGAGGTATTGTTACTGTGTAACAATATTGCTAATTGTAAGAAAAGGAACACACTTTTATAAGCTTTTAATGTGTGTTTTTCTGACTTACACTTACACTAAAAATAAGTAATCATAATACTATTCTTATTACTAAACATATTATTAATAATAAACAATATTAATAATACATCAAAAATAAAACATTAAAATAATTGTATGTAAAACCATTCGCGAAGCCAAATATTCTAAGCACCGGTGACTTTTTCTTCCAATCTCAGAAACTTATCTCACATTTGAGGAAAGAGTTGGCACTAAACATACATTTGAAAACTTTTTTTTTATTGCTGTTAAGGTGAAGGATGTACAAGAAGGGCCACATTTTAGGAGCAATAAAGAATTATGTTAATAGGTTTGAGCTGCTTTCCCTTATTTTTTTTTTCTGTTCTGTTTTAATTTGTTTCACTGTGCTTTGGGGGAAACTAGTTAAAGAATTTATATTATCTGAAAAGAGAAGAAATGAGCGTGCAGAGATATTTGATTAGAGAGTGTAAGTAGCTGATCTGGATGGATTAATTGCCGCTGCGGAACGTCTCGTGTGGGGGGGCAAAGCGCTCCTCGGGGCTCTTCTCATTATGACTCCATCAATCCAAGGTCCTCGGCTCGGCGAGTGTGCGCGCTCACGCTGCGCTCTGTCTGCTTTGGAGACGACAAGAAATCCAGACCCAGACACGCGGCCGCGCGCCTGCCCAGACAGCGGCCCTTGAATGCCTGCGATGAGCGCGGGACGGCGGTGGTACGGCGGCGCGCGACAGCTCGGCTGGGCCACGTAGCGGGGGCTGAGGACGCCGTTGCAGCCCGCGGCGCACCGCAACGGAAACAACTCTCTCGCTATTTTTTGTTTTAATTGTTTGTGTTTTTTTTGCACACAAAAGACCGCCTTGTCTCAAATGCACATCCGCGGCCGTGGAGGAGGGAGGGCGAGCCAGCGCGAGCAGCCCTGAATCTGTGCAACTCTGATTGCAAGAGGGAGGGAGGGAGGTCGCTCTCGACGGAGGTGAGCCAACAAAACACAGCAAAATGTCGTATTGGGAGTTTTTATTTGCTGCGCTTACACGTGTGACCCGCATGACAGCCGCCTCGCCGGGTCGCCGGTGGCTGGAGCCGGGAGAGAAGGTGCTCGGCGGAGCCCGGCTAATAGCACCGAGTTTGTGACAGTGTCGAGTTGAGTGGGTTTGCCGCTACAGCAGCCTGCGTCCAGCGGAGGAAAAGCGCCGCTTTTCTCCCCCCCCCCCCCCTCTTTCTCCTGCAACCACAGTGGAGAAACGTCGCTAACACAGCGTGACATCAGCTCCTTGTGCGTCTCGCGACTGTCGCTGTTTCTCTCCCCACCGAAAGCGCCACATCGAAATTAACTGCAACGTCAAAGCTAAATAACTGACGTCGGTGCTAGCTGGGAGCTAACTACACCCCACCACCACCACCACCGTCTGGGCGGTTTTGGGTCCTAAAAAGAAGCGAAAGCACTCGGTGTGTGTTTTGGTAATGCATGTCAGCATATTCGAGCCTTCGGTTGGTCTAACTTGTGCAAGGCGTTGAACTTGCTCGTTAGAAAGAGTGACCTTAACTGCACTAAGAGCTCCCATGTCTGCACCTTGAGCTAATGTAGCCACGTTAGCTCGTCATGTGTTTGCACAGGTTCACTACCTACAGACCTGCTAGCTGGCTAAGTAGCCCAAGTTGGTCAGGCCCGCACAGCAAGAGCTGCTCTCTGCACACTCTTACCTCTCTGTCTTAACCCTTTCTACACTTTCTGTTTTTTTGTTTGCCGTAACCCTTTCTTCACTTTACGCACAGTACAGCTACAAAGAGCTGGGGCATGTACTACTTCTTCTGGACATGTTATCGAAGCCTTAATTTGGAGTTATCCAGAAGTCTTTGCAGTCCAGCTCAAAATACAAAATACATAGACATTTGTGCGCATTAGATGTTAATATAAATCAGTAGCTTCATGTTTTAATAAGTTTTGTGCCCTAAAGGCCTTGATATAGAACAGAAGACGAGGGCTCTTGGATATCTTGATTTCTACTTTCTCCAAAACCCTGGGTAAGGCTCTATGACCTGATTATGGGCTTGGGGACCAAATACTCACAGGGACACCAAGCACCCCTGCAGTGCAAGCACGGTGAGCTGGTTAAAGTCTTATGAGTTTGGACAGAGTGAGGAATGTGAACCCTCGCACAAGCTGCAAAAAGGTAAAGCTTCTTAACGTCTAGACTTCAGAGGAAGCAGGATTTGAGTAGCAGTGCTGCATAATAAAGGGTGAACGTGACGCATTTTGACTCAACAGATCTCAACTGCTTTACTGTCAAGAGTTCAGCCAAGTGTTCGTGAACATGTGCCCCATTTACCGCTGAAAAGCTGGATGCGGCCGTTGCACTTGACGCTCCCATCCTGTGTCTTGTGAATTTCAAGGCACAGTAACATCTATCCGGTATTTGACTGGTTTTGTGGTTCACCCGCTTAGAAATGCGTTTCGGTTTCTCATCATGTCCCTGAATGAGATTGAGGAAGGCTTTAAATGAGCTGCTGCTGCAGGAACTTTGATTCCTCTGCAAGTTTTGCTGAGCATTAGTTTTGCTTTGGATTACTAAAATGTGCTGTCAAAAAGACATTCATTGTGACACTTGTTTTTTTTGTCCATCAGGGTGTGAAGAGCTGTCCAAAGTAATAAAAAAAGGTCACAATTGATTATGTTTTAAATAGTTTTGACCTCCCGATCTGACAAGGTGATTGTGTAGACTAATTACCAGTGATATTGAGAAGGCTGCGCTCTGCCTGCTTCCCACATCAAAGAGCTGCAATATTTCAGAGTGAGTGAAACCCGAAATGACTCATCAGTGATAATATGTGAGTGGAAGGATTTTACTTTATATGACTTGCATAACCGTACTTAGTTTGTACATGTGCGTTGTTTTCAGTTTTAAAATGCTTGTTTAGCTTTTCTGATTTGCTTCAAAAGTGAATCGGAGTGTTGATGCACCCTAAACATAGCTGGTTGTCATTGAATTTTAATGCATAATTAAGGGATCTTGATTGCAATGAGGGGCTTCTCATTCTGCCTTTTAGGAGCTTGTTGATGACATAATCATCAGATTCATGAGACATTTAAAACATACTGGGTTGGAGACCACTGGACAAATTTCATGTTAAGTGAAGTTCAAGCCGTGGTTTCTCCTACAGTTTATTTTGCTCCATCATCGAGATGTGGGATTATCTACAAGGCTTTGTGTCCAGGACGAGCATGTGAGTTGAGTTGCTCTGTCAGTGCCGAGCTCCCCCTCCCCCTGTGGTTTTAATGCTCTCAGAGCTGCTGCCCAACTCTCAAAGGATCAGCGTGCAAAAGAAGACAGGTGTGTCTTATATGTGCAGGCTGGCTGCAGAAAATGTCTTTCACGCCTGATTGCAAAACTATGTAAAACCAACTTGCGCGCGTCTGACTAGAAATGAAGAAAACATTTCCTTTAAAAAGAATAATAGACTGTTTAAATCATGATTTTAAGCGAGGCCTAGACTGTGTGTTGTGCATTTTGACAGCACGGCAGATCAATGAACAAACATTACAGTCATCAAATTAATCTTTCATCAAAGGAGCTGTCACTAGCAATTTAAAAACAAAAAATCAATTTCAGATCATCTCCAGTCTGAATCAGAGGGAATTCGTGCTGAGTAATAAAGTGGCAGTAAAAATTATACTTTTTTCAAAGGAACAGATAATGATCTGGTGAAAGTGAGTCAAAAGGTCACACTAAACTAATCATGGTTAATAGTTGTGATTGCATTCTAGAAAGTAACTGACGGTGTCGTGTTTGCGTTTATCTTTTTACTTGCAGCTTCCTCTTTTGCACACTCAATGGCTCTTTTTTAGCACTCTTTCAAACTCCTCACGGTAATTATGGCAGTAAATTAAAGATCAGAACAAAGTAGACTTCAAAAGTCGAGTGGGCGGGTGGGGTGAATATCAAAGTGTCTTTTGGCCTATTTATGTTTTCTTTGCACAGTGGAGCGTCAGGAGCTGAAAATATAAGATGTTTGTGAAGACTCAGCGGAGAGGATGTGTGCTGTCTCCCAGAAAGGAAATGTTGTTTTCTTGTTGTTTGTTTGTGTGGTGCTCAGGGAGGTATTCCAGTGAGTGAAACGCCCTTGTTGCACAGTGAAAAGTGGTTTGTGGATTGCAAAGTTGTTCGAGGTCACCAAACCATCAGTCCACCAATGCCCCAGCACTACATGTACACAACGGTACACCTGCGTACAAAAACAATTCACTTTCATCGAATGTTTAATTGGCTTTCTATAGATGTGATAGTGATACTGTTGGGTGTAACAAGTGCAGCACTTTGGCTTCACAGAGAGGTTGAAATACAGTTTCCTGTGGTTTTGTGCAATACATGCTCCTGCGCTGTGGTTACTCTACAATCTCCAACAGTCAATGGGAGGAGTGAAAAATATTTGATGCTAAAGATGGACTGTTTATTCTGTTCTTTGCTTGCAAATCTTTCAAGTTGCAAAAAATTATCACAATTTTACCTATTGCACAAGATCAGTGAATTAAATTATGTGCATGCTTTGAAGTTTCCCTGTCCATGTTAAGAATTATCTAACCGTCTTATAAAGGTGCAGTATCTGAAGCTTATAAGCAGTTTTGTGCATTAGATCGCAACAGTGATCACCATAGTTCTCTAAGTTTTGCCAGGTTTTCTTTGTGTACTTTTTTGTAAGTAGTTGCCATAATATGTAAATTCTGTTTTTTGCTGTTCAAAAGCTATTTTTCTTGTTGACTTCAGAAGGATTAGATGCTTGATTCCAGAGACTGGACTCCTACAAGTAATTCATGTTCAACAATTAGTATCAAATCAAGTTTGTTGGGGTTTGGGATTAATGGGTATTTGTAAAAAGCCCACACGCACACACAGAGAACATGCAAACTCCACACAGAACGTCTGGAATTTGAAACGGTCAGGGTAAAGACGAGTATTTTCAAAGCTCCCAAAATATAGGCTGTGTAATGTGTGTGCAATAGAACAGGTTTCTGCAAGGTTGTCATGCAAAGAATATATTTAACTTCTTTAAACTGTGGTGAGAAAATGCTCTGCTGCGGTTTAGTTCTAATTCTGTGCTAAACGAACAGGAATAGTCGTATAATCTGTCACTATGCAGAGGAGGGCCAGTTGTTTGTTTTCTTATGAGGTGTTTCAGTTGTTGTCTAGAACGATGCAGCAGTGTTCTGTTGTTGATATTGTATGCACTCGTATGCATTTGTGAAACCTGCGGGTTTTCTTTCAGCACCTACACACAACACTGAAACATCTGTGGGCAGATGTAACACTTGCAGTATAAAGCTTGACATTATGGCTTCTGTTTCAGGTCACAGACTCTCGAGGGAGGCAAAACGGGGGAAGAGCTCGCCCTCTAATCTCAACCTTGTTCCTCTTTGTTTCGTTTCTCTTGTCGTAGGTGTGTCGCGCTGTAAATGGCTGCTCCAGCAAGGCGCAGAGGTCCTCGCAGCAGTTGTGGCATCTTCACCTGAAGACCCTGGTACCTCGCAGGGCAGCAGCTCACTGAGACACTGAATTTGACATTTGAACTCTCACATGTCAAGCATTGGAGACACAGAGCCATCGATTTAGCAGTTTTTCAATTTTCAACGTATGGAAGAGCCATTAGAGCAGTTTGTATGTTTCTCCAGCTGCGTTTCTCCGCTCGGAAAGCATGGATGCTCTCTTTGAATCGGGCTGACTGTCTCCCCTCGTCCCCTCCTTCCTGTCTCTTCAGTAGAAGGAGGGCGGGGGATTGGTGTGGCGTCCCCTGCCCCTCCTCGTAGGGTGCACTAGTCCACCATAGCAGTCGCTCTCCTGCATTTTCTCTTTGCTCACATTAAGCCCTTCCCTTTGCACCCTCGCTCTCTTCATGAAATCCTGCCAGAGCCTCAAGGAGGAGGTTTCCGTCCCGAGCCTTGGCGGGATGTCACAGGAGGAAGGACGCAGGGCTCCGGTGTCCCAGTCCTACTTCCACTCTGCTAACCCTGACCTGGATCTGACGGGAAAGCTTTTTAAGAGGGAGGTCGGTGGCAAGCCTTATTCTGTGCTTGTGGACAATAAGATGGCGGCGAAGTCTTCCATGGGAGATCAGAACATTGGTCAGCTGCCCGCTCAGCACGTGACTCCACAGCAACATCAGCAGTACTTCAGAGAGGGGGCCGCTGGTCAGGAGGTGGAGTCGCAGGGTTCCCAGGCAGGCAATCAGGGGTCCTCCGATGACACCGAGGACGATGACGACGATGAGGAGGAGGAGGAGGAAGAAGAAGAAGAGGGTGAGGACGGGGAGGGAGGCTTTAAGCGGGAGCAGATCATCGTGGAGGTCAACCTAAACAACCAGACGCTTCATGTGTCCAAGGGGGACAACAAAACTGGAACCCCTGCCGATGACTCTGAGAGAGGTGGCAGCGATGAAGACGAGGAAGAGGACGATGAAGAGGAGGAGGAGGAGGATGAAGACAGCCCTGATGAGGAGGAGGAGGAGGATGATGAGGAGGAGGAGGAAGATGAGCTTGAGAGTGAAAGGCCACGCTCAAAGAGAGCCCGTCATGGTGCCAGCAGCACGGCGGTTCACAGCCAGCCGAGAAGGAAAAGCCTTCGAGCAGCTCTGACCACCGCCACGTCCGGGATGACCACCAGGGGGCGGAGGAAGCGCATGGAGCCCCCAAAGAGCAAGCGCAGGTCAGCCAGGTCTGCCGGCGCCTCCGGGGGCGCCACGGCGTCGGGGGGCAAAGCAGAGGTGGAGGAGAAGGAATTGCTGGCGTGCGAGAAGTGCCCGCGAGTGTTCAACACGCGCTGGTACCTGGAAAAGCACATGAACGTCACCCACAGACGGATGCAGATTTGTGACAAGTGTGGCAAGAAGTTTGTCCTGGAGAGCGAGCTGGCACTCCATCAGCAGACGGACTGTGAGAAGAACATCCAGGTAAAGACCATCTCACACACATCATTTATATCTGTGATTACTCTTATTGACAGAGGAACAACACAGCCACGCTAAACATCACGTTAAACATCAAAACAGGTCAGGTCTCTCAGCGAGAGATCAAGATGTGTTTATTTTTCCAAGGAATAGCTTCACCTATTATTAGTTCTCTTCTCCTCATTTCCTTCAAGAATTTACCTCTGGGATTAATAAAGTATTTCTATTCTATTTGAATAAACGAGCCCAAGTCTTAGTGGCCCTGATTTAAAAGTTATGAAAGAGGTTCCAGAAACATCCATTTTAAAGTGTTTTACAAAATGGGGGATTTTTGGAGACATTATTGAGGCATGACTTAGCTATATTCCGTGTGATTGACAATAGTTTTTATTTGTTAATTTAAAGACTGTGCTTTCATCGAACGTCCCGAGACCCTTGGACCAGGTACCACTACTCCTGACCAAGTACCTACATTCTGGTTCTTTCCCATACTGATTAATGCTAAAGTTAGTTTAAAGGTGCAGTTCATTTCCTGGCTGTTCAGTGATTTTCATTAGAGACTCTTAAACATTAACAGTTTTTTCTCGTCTCAAACAAGACTTGATTCCACATTTGACTAAGTTCTAACCACTCTCAAACTGCTTGCCCCTGACGACTTACCAGTAGTCCTGCCTCACATTTCCTCTATGCAGCTTTGATTTTCAATCGGTCCATATTTTTCATTCCGCTTTACTGTTGTGGCTGTTGTTGATCTTAAGTCTCCCGGCAGCTGATATCAAGCTGCTTCAACTTGATATTGTAGCGCTTTTATACTAACACACAGAGTACTGGACCCACCAGTTCTGGCACTTGGTTCAAAAACTATTTACGCTCTGTATGAAAGTGGTTTTAACCAGTCAGTGCAGTCATACAGGCAACAACAAAAGTACATTGGTTTTGGAGGCCTGCGTGTGTCTTTGTGATTGAAGGTCAAATAGATGCATACTCTTGCTATTTTATGGGAAGAGAATTACTGGGAATGGCTTTGTAAAGTTAATGATTTACCTCAACTAACTACATTCATCAACCGAAACACATTTCCTGTGATATTTGCTTCATAAATCTACTGGGTATTTGCCAGTGTGTTGGATAAAGTTTTCGTCTTGATGAAACGGTAGCAGAAGATCTAGAAAGAAAATCCTTTATACCAGCGGTTCCCTGTTGTCACCATTACACTGAAGCCAATCACTGGTGTAGGCACCCACTTTCACCAATACAGTGTGTGCAGAATTATAAGGCAAGTGAATATTTTGACCATACCATTTCTATGCTTATTTTCCAGCTCCAAAGTGTATAAATGAAGCTGTTTATTGGATTTGAGCACATCAGGTGTTGTGTATTTGTGGTGTGTCCTCAGGAGATCAACACCCTATATCAAGGTTTGCTGTGTGGAATTATGAAGCAGATTCTTTTCTCTTGGCAAAATGGGCCAAAAAAAAGGTTTGACTGACTCCGAAAAGTCAAAAATTGGAGAGAAAAAAATTAAAGATTGCAAAGTTATTGAGTTGTCATCACAGAACTATCAAAAGTTTGGTTATACTAAGCTGATAGGGCCAAAAGAAACACGTTGAGAAAGAAAAGAACAAAAAACAAAAATCGAGCATGAAGCTAAAGAGCACTCATTGTCCTCCCGTGCTGCCATATTCCAGAACTAAAACCTACCTGGAGAACTCAGAAGTACTCCCAACATGCAAGATGTTCAGTGCTCAGAGACCTGGCCGAGGTGAGGAAGGCTGAAATCCCACCACTATTGAACCAAACGTCAAGATGTGACCAAGAAACACTTATAGACCAATTTTTTCAAAGGTTTTGAGGACTTGTGAAATGAGTCACTCCTGGAGGATCAGTAACGACACAAAGCTCCACTTCAATTCAGACGCCCACAGGGTGGAGGTAGGGGTGGGGTTCTAGTATGGGCACGTATCATTATTGACAAGCTCCTTGGACCCTTATTAAGGATGGACTTAATATCAACTCCCAGAACAACTGATAATTTTAAGAAGGCACTCGAGCCTGAATCTTTCAGGAAGACCTTGATGTTTACGCAGGACAATCCTCCATCACAAGTCCTCCGCTCAGTGGTTTGCCAGTATAGTTGACAGGAAAATGACATGGCTCCCGTCCTCACCTGGCTTCAACCCTATTGAGAACTTGTGGGCTTTTCTTAAACGGGAGATTTACCATGAAGGAAAACATGTGAGCTCTCTGAACAGAGTCTGGAGGTTTTGGTTGCCGCTGCACAAACAGTTGACCGTGAACAAATAAAGACATTGACACAAATTGCATAGAAGGGGATTTTATTGGTCACAGATTTTATATTCGAAATGTTTGGATATTTATTCAGTAGTTTGTTCACACTTTTCACTTTAATGATTGAAAGTGAGATGAAAAAATTTGTTTTTCACTTAGTCGCCCAATAATTCTGCACACCAAGACATTCTCTTGAAGAAAAAAACCTGACTTTTACTTTCTTAGATATTTCGGTGTGAGCTTTATTAACATTCAGGATTGAGCGAGTCGTGAAGAAATAGCATTAATCCTCGAAAATACAACTTGCCTAACAATTCTACACACACTGTATACTGAATTAAAACACTTCCAAATACAGATTACAGAGGATTCAAAGCTCCACGTGTCTCGGACCCAAGGTTAGGACCCGCAGAGCTCTGCCACAGTCATCAGCTGTTATTATTATTTCACTAGATTGGTGCCGTTTGTGGTTTAACATCTCTGGACAGGAGAAAGTCAGCCAGAGTTTTAGTTCTCAGCATTCACAGTTCTTTATTATAGCTTCATGTGGCTGTATGCTTACTTTAATGTACGTCTTTGGCTTCTTTGGGGTTAAATGAAAAGGTTAAATGAGCTTTATTAGGACTTTGTCAGCTGTGAAGACACTGGAGGCTTCGTGTTGGACAAAGTGCAGACAGCTAGTTGTGGTGGTGAAGTGAAGAAAGAGACACTGTTTGAGGAATAAAATCCTCACATGATATCTTTGCCTGCGCTCGCTCCGAGGCTTGAGGATGATTCCAGGAAGCGTCTTTGATCTAATGAGACAGAATTTAGGCTTCTCCAGCTTGGTTGTAAACTGTTTTTAATGTTGTGTTTAGCATAATGGTGGCAGCAGGATGCTTTTCCTCTGCAGCGGGCCCTGCAGCCTGCAAGATAACCACTGTCACAAAAGTGGATTTATTTCCCAGCAAGGCAACGACCCCAAGCGTAAATCTAGAGCCAGACAGGAATGGCTTCAAAACAACTTTAATGTTTGGAAACGGCTGAGTTAGAGACTCAACTGGAATTCGGTCAAAAGCTGTGCAGCTTTGCCAAAGAGACGAGAACAATTACAGCGTCCAAAAGGTACATTTTATCTAAGCTGCTCAACTTTGAATAGAAAGCCTTTCTTGTGATCAGTGTAATTACAGTCTGGTCCATAAATATTACCACTCGGAGACAGTTGTCTGCATTTTGGCAACAGATTTGAAATTAAACAATTAGATGTGCTGCGAGTGCAGACTTTGAGGTTTAATTGGAGGGTGTTTACATATAAATCATTTGAGAGCCGTGGGTTAATTCATGAAGGCGGCATAGCTTGGTTGGTAGAGCAGCCGTCTCCCAATCGGAAGGTTGTAGGTTCTATTCATTCCCATCTGCACCTGTTCACATGCTGAAGTGTCCCTGAGCCAGACACTGAACCCCAAATTGCTCCCATTGGAATGACAGTGCCTTGCATGGCCGCAGCCTTCGTTGGTGTGGGAATGTGTGTTTGAATGGGTGAATGTGATTAACGATGTAAAACGTTTTTTGTTTTCTTCAATGTTTAAGCTTTTTTCCCCCCTTTTAGAAAGGAGTCATTTTGAAAATGACTCCTGTGTGTTAATTAAATATAAAATTATTTAATATGTTTAGATGTGATTTAGTGAAAGCTTCAGGGACTCATGACAAAAGGGCAGAAAAGCAACAGATTGCAGACTCCTGAACTAAAATGACCAAATACGTTTAGTGAACTTGTGTTGTATTGACAGTTTGTCAATATGTTTACATAACATGATGGACTTTTCTGCTAAAACACTTCACCTGGTTTTTCTAAGCGATAACTTCCTATCAAGTTCTAACATGATAAAGTTTCTTGGTAAAAGGTGACAATATATTGCATTCAGAAATGTAACCTGAAGCTTGCTGGTGTTGAGTGAAGCGCTTGTCACTTTGTCTGGTCAAAATTCATATTAGCACTTTTTACATAATTTATAAAAGTCTTGTTTGTTTCACTTCAAATCCTGAATATAGTGCCGTTCTCCAAATATGTCTGGATAGTACCGTGAGTTTGTAGAATAAACCATCAGACCAGCTCTGAGCAAGGTAAATACTCATTAGATTTCTGGAACGTACATACATGATTTCAGGCTGTTACATCCTTAATGTTTGCTTCTTCTACCAGCAGAGGGCGCTGCAGTATAACAAAGAAGTTGTATCAAACTTGGCAACAACCATCACCAAGAGCTTGATCCCAATATGACTGTCTCTTCTTTGCTTCCTCTCTCAGTGTGTCTCCTGCAACAAGTCCTTTAAAAAGCTGTGGTCGCTGCACGAGCACATTAAAATTGTGCACGGCTACGCAGAGAAGAAATTCTCATGTGAGATCTGTGAGAAGAAATTCTACACCATGGCTCATGTTCGTAAGCACATGGTTGGTAAGTTTGGGACTTTTTTTTCTTTCTTTCGGAGATCACGTTATGATCTTTTGAATATAAGTGTGAGTCCCACCTGGCAACTTTTAGTTCAGCACAATCAAATCAAGCTCTTTGTTTTTGGGGTTTTTTATACTTTTTTTTTTACTTTTTTTAATGGTATTACTGTGTATTATCACGGGAAAAAAATAAGCAGGATTGATGTTTAACATTTCTGTAATTTGATTCTTAATGAAGAATAAAATCAAATAGTCAGTATTGAAGACGTATTTAAATTCAGTCTTCATATTTCACTCATTTTGTTTTTATTTTACTTTGAACATACTGAGAAAAAACAAAATGATAAATAGAAGAAAAATAACATACTTGAGTAGGAAGAAGCATACCCCCCTCTCAGTTCATCTGTTTGCATCCTGTCTTTTTATCAACCTATCACACAGTCATAAACTTAAATAATCACAAAATAAAGCAGATAAATCAACTAACAAGTAAATAAATGGAATGTAAAAATAAAAATCATCTGGAGGAACACCAGACTGACACACACTCTAACAGTTTCAGAATGTTCCCCTTTAGCAAGTTTATTTGTATAGCACCGTTCATATACAAGGCAATTCAAAGTGCTTCACAAAGACAAAGAAAATACATCAAATTACATTAAAATCATAGAAATAAAACAAGATATTATAAAAATATAAGTGCATTTAAAGACCAGAAGAATTTAAAATGAAACTAATAAAAATGCTTATAGAATAGTGAATAATTAGAATCATTACAGGGAGTGATATATTAAAATCAAGAGAATGCTGCAGTGTATAATAATGTTTTCAGCCTTGATTTAAATAAGACGACCTTTTGAGCAGACCTCAGGTGTTTGGGAGGTTTGTATAAGAAGTGGAATTTCTATAAGATTAGTATTTGTTTTAACCACTTTTATCGCTCAAAGTTACTTGAATTTCTAGAGTTTTGACTTTATGCAAGGTTCTTCAGTTTAAGACGCCTCTCTTCCATTGTTCTCTCTCCCTGCCGACCCAGCCCACACTAAGGACATGCCTTTCACCTGTGAGACATGTGGGAAGTCATTTAAACGCAGCATGTCGCTAAAAGTCCACTCGCTCCAGCACTCTGGAGAGAAGCCCTTCCGCTGTGAGGTGAGTTGAACCGTGTTGCTGTGACGTCATCATGCATCAGGCTGCAGTTTAAAACACGACTTTCACTTTCATTAGCTCGGTTTCAGACACGGACTGAAAAGCCTTTCTAATGCCAGTTAGAACAGTGTTCTGGAGTTTCCTTGTGATTTATGCAAACTGCCGTTCATGTGCTCAGGGAAAGTGTATTGGATCTTTGTCGCTCTGTGTGAATAGAGTGGACGAGCAACTTTCCAGATTAACACCTGAACTATCCACGCGTGTGCGTGTAGTGTTAACAACGTGCACCCAGAGGAATTTTAAAACTGAACGAGGCTTGTCTGTTCAGTGTTTCGATTTTTCGTGTGCCGTTGCCATAGATTCCTCAGCTGAATGAAGGGTTTCTCCCTGGGGGGGGGGGGGGTCTGTCAAGCTCAAAACACCTTCAAACAAATAGGTCAACGCCTGAACACGTGCCAAAATGCCATCACCTGTTTTTTTTTCCCCAGTCCTAACTGTCTTTATTTAGAGCAGAATTTGATCACTGAGTGGTTGTATGCGTTGTGCAGAGGCGCTGAAGGCTCCAGTTTGTTTTTTTTATGTATTTCTTGTTGTATTCTTAGAAAACGGCCTCGGGCTCAGAGGAACATCTGTGCCATGTGGTTTGTAACCATCCCGAAATAGATGTTTTATTCAGTGTTCTACAAGGAAACCATCCAGCCTGTTATATTAAAGAAGACTACGCAGTACAGTCTAAACGTATGTGGTGATATTTTTTAGAATCAATTCCGTCCAGCAGGGTTAGTTAGGTTTGAACATCTAAATTCAAGGCTTGACAACTTTTTACTTGCCCGAAGTTTAATGGAAATGCTTAAGCTTGGGTAATGTATGAATTCGAGCAATACATACATTGTAATATGTTTCTGTAATTGTTTTTTTGAATGAACAACTACATGTACTTAAATTAATTTGACTCTGGCAGTGGACCCTTGTGAAGGGGTGCATGGGGTCCAACTTGCTTGTTTTAATGTTTGGGGTAACTTTTTCTGTATTTTCTATATTTACCCACCCTTAAAATTTAACTACTGATGTATGTCAGTTACTACTCTCAACTCTGTGTATAAATTATTGTATTCTACAATGTATTTTGTGTTTGTTACCCAGTGCTTTGAGTGGGGGAAAAATACGTGCCGGTCCTCCTCTTGGTGACATGCTGTCAGTCTCTCATACAAATATGGGACAAAAACAGAATATTTAGTGGCGTGCGCAGACATTTTATACGTCAGGTGGTCGGTGTAAAATAAAGGCACCTTGTGCAGCGTGTGGATCCACCGGCTGCTTTATTTTAATGGTGTGAGTTTAAAAAAACAAAACATAAGCACATGTTGTAAGTAATTGCATATTTATTTAAATATTGACAGACTTTTAATAATTCCCCCTAAAACATTAAAGGAAAGAAGAATGAGAGAGAGAAAGAGAAAGCGATGAGTGGATGTCACGACACCATCATGAATAAGTTCAGATATACTTTTATTGTCCCCGTGGGGATTTTTATTTAATCAGTCTGTACAGCATTATTTGTATTGGGTGTAATTTAAGCGTGTAATTGTGGGGGGAAAAAAAGCTGCATTTACTCCATTTGAAAATTGACACAGAGGACCCTGGGGTCATGTAGGAATTTACAGGACAGGAACCTGGTGCAGTTTGCTGAAAACTATATGAATTAGATTTTTAGGAAATGTTCTCCCTGTACAGTAATATAACATTTAAGTGTGTAATTGTGAAAAATGTTGATGTCGATGATCACGTCAATATGGGCCACAGACAGTACAGTGCAAACAATTTTTTTTAAATAAACAGAAGCTGCACCCACCATATTTAAAAAGAAAAAATATATTTGTACATCTACAGTATAGGCCGTCTATCAGCACATGTGTCCACGTTGTAACAGGGCATGAATTTCACTGTGGGATTGCAGGGTTTGTTTGTTTTTCTTTCTTTCTTTTTAAGAAAAAAAAACAGTGCGGGGGGGGGGGGGGGGGTTCGATTTTCCTCTGTGGATGATTGGTCAGCCACGGAGGGCAGAGTTACGTGATGCACCTGAACCCATTACCCATGTATTGTCGCCATGAATCTCGTTTACCAGTACAACTCCATAAATTAGCCTCATTGTTTAAGCCGCTGGGTTCAAAGTGTGTGACAAAAGTAGCGGCTGACAGTCCTGACATTACGAAAAGTTCCGGTACGCGCCCTACGCTGGAAAAAAAGTCCCGGTACGATGAGGGGTAAAATTTAAAAGTGCCGGTAAAATACGACTATCTTACCAGCAGCTCTCTCCAGAGGTACGTCCGAATTGTTCCTCCTATCTCCTTCTCTATCGACTTTTCCTGAACCCCGGAAGTGTTTTTTTGTGGCAGCCATGATAAGGACTGTCCGAATTCTCAATAAGCAAATGAAAGGAGGCTCGTTGCTTCCTTTATAGCCTCCTTTAGCTTAGGAACCACTGATGCATCCTTTCGCAAAGGAGGCGAGCTCATGCTGCCACACAATTCCTTGCGGCGACAACATTTAAAGGGACCTGCTCATCCGAGCGTTCAGGGAAACTCACGATGTCGGAAAAGGGAGCAGATCATGTAAGTTACCAACGCAGTAATCTGCCTTGAACAACTTTAAATCATATAAACTAAATGCGCTTTTTGTAGTCTATTTCGGAAAACTTGTAGTTCTTTCCCCACCATGGTGGACGTCACTAACTTGCGCCGCTGTCGCATTATTATGATGTCACTAAGTGAAAGCGCTCTCCAACTCACACTACTTTAGGAACCCCTTTAACACCTTTCCTCAACCCCGTGACGTCATTCACAGGGTTACGGTAAAGTCGATAGTTAAGGAGTTAGGAGGGACAAGTCGGTCGTACCCCAGATATTTTCATTCACGTTTCACGCCGTTTTCCAACGCTATCATCGGTGATCACGCGAGAATCACGTGATCGCGCTCTCCGGGCGAGATCTCGTTAAATGGTCACGCAAAAATGGCCGCGCCCTGCTGGTGGTGCTGTTGGTGATACGAAGTGATGTTTGCCGAAAAAACGTCAAAATATCGCCAAAAAAACCACTAGCCGGTTCGGACAAGCTGGGTAGAGGATTCACTTGCCCGAGCAAAGCTTTAACTCGCTCTGGACGTTCGGACAATGTCGAGCCATGCTAAATCAGGACGTATTGGGACCTTCTACCTGTTTTCTGTTAACGATGATAGAGTATATGTTCAACATATAAACCAGGTGTAAAGGCACTAGTAAATAGTGTATTATTGCATTTTAAGATGATAGATGCAATATGCACGCATGTTAAGCCTGAACTAGACGTTTCACTCCATCTGAGGCCACTCGAGGCCAGACGGAACATGAGTATGGGTGGAGCTGCCCTAATTAAATGTTAGGAGGCATGCAACTCTGTACCATGTAATTACACGCATGTTCAGCCCATGAAAAATGTATCCCGTCGTGGCCTAACTTTGGAGTGCCACATGGAAACTGCTGGAGATTTTTCCCACAGCCTTTTATTTAGTCAGGTTCAGGTGGGTCCATTGACATTATAAATACCTCTGACCAAGAGAGAGCAAACGGACAGTGTTGCTACATGCAGCCAATATTTTGCTTGTGGTTGACTTGTTGGAGTGACTTCTCTCTATAAACATCATGCATATACAAGAAACAAGGTTCTCCTTCGTTATTTAACTCGGCAACGTCAGTGTGCATAAAACCATTTTGGCTACATTCATTCATTTGGAATATGTAGTTCTCATAACGGTAACTTATTCAGTTTAATTTTAGAAAATTCCAAAACTTTCAGAAAGCAGAGAAATTGAGCTTCACTTTCCTTTACTAGTCATTACATTTGCGTCCAGTTCGGCTGCACAGGACTCACCACTCTGGTCATATGAATACTATCTAATACACAAAGTAATATCCAAGAACTGCCAGGTAAAGTTAACTTGGATAATGTGGCAGAAGTTCTGTGGATACATTTAGTTTTTTTATGGCTGTATATTGTCAAATAAGCAAGTTAAATCCTTCAAAATAAATAGAAGGTCCTTCACACAGCATGAGGCTTTCCTTTTCATTTTTGAGAAAGAAAAGTTATCATAAAAACATAAGTGGAAAGTAAAACTATAATCCTCTATATAAAACATGTATTTTCAGAGCAGAATATGTGTGACTATTTTGAAATATAAATAAACATTTTATCATCTTTAGCCATCAGTTAAACCGGAGACCGTTGTCGGCTGTACATTCAGAAGTATCGAGTGCAGATCTCTTGTGTTTACATATCTGTAGGACTGTTTCTGTATACGTGTACTTGTGTGCTGACGTGTGTTTTCTAACCATCTTCACTGCAGAACTGTGACGAACGATTCCAGTACAAGTACCAGCTGCGGTCCCACATGAGCATCCACATTGGCCACAAGCAGTTCATGTGCCAGTGGTGCGGCAAGGACTTCAACATGAAACAGTATTTTGATGAGCACATGAAGACACACACAGGTGAGAGCAGTGCGGCTCTCTCCTAGAGCGCACACAATCTGGTAACCCATACATTTTCTTAACTTCTGGAAGAACCTTTAAAACAATGCTTTTAAAACTTTGTAGTAAGTTTTACCTCGTCACCTTCTACTCGACTAGATTTTCCTGTTTAACAGAGTGCAAACAACACAGCAAAAAAAAAAGTTAATATTACACACTGAACTTGTTTCCATTGCTCATGACTAAAGCAGATATGTGGACTTGCCTGTTGGACTTATGACGATGACTTTTAGGTTTGCATGTTAAGCGAAAAGATAAACAATGGTTCGAATGCCCTTGGCTGTTCCCAACTTTGTTGTGGCTTGCCTTTCTGTGTAAGTGTATTTTTCTTCTGCTGCCTCTGTTTAAACACACACCCGTGTGACAGTAAATTACCAAGAAGTTGGCTGAGCTGCTCTGCACGCAGGCTCTGTCCATATTTTTGTTTCACAACGCTCTCCTGTCTGAGTACATAAGCCAAGTCCTTTTAGAAAATGAGCTTAAGTTGCTTTCTAGTTATGTGATAGCACTAGGAAGGCATCTGATAACAATCCCAAACATAAAGCCTGTGTTTTGTGACTACTAACTTCAGCTTCAAGAATTCTTGTTGGAACGAATACACACCTCACGTAGTTTTTATCAACTCCGCATTTTAACCAAAGTAAAGCCTTTTTTAAATCGCACCGACCTTGAAAGGACAATTCATGCTTTTATCAGCTCACAAATAGATTTCTTCAATGCACTTTATGTCGGTGACTCCCAGTCTGCCCTCAGTCACCTCTAGTTGGTGCAAAATGCTGCGGCCCGTTTTTTAACAAACACATCCAGACGTCAGCACATCACCCCAGTCCTCTTCTCCCTCCACTGGCTCCCAGTTTCTTTTAGAATTGATTTTAAGATTTTGCTTTGTTTTTAAAGCACTCAACGGCCTTGCCCCTCCTTATTTAGCGGAACTCTTGACTGTCCGACACACTGAATGGGTGCTAAGGTCCACAAATCAGCGGCTACTGGAAGTCCGTCAGGTATAAACACTGGGGAGATCCGTCTTCCTCAGTTGCTGCCCCCAGACTCTGGAATAAACTGCCCCTGAAATACACACCTTAACCGACTTTGGCCTCTTTAAATCCCGGCTCAAAACTTATTTAGTCAGACTGGCTTTTAATACACAGTAATGTGGTGACATTTCATCTTATTTTATTTTGATTCAATTTGATTTTACTCTCGTTGATACAGTGAATGTTTTTTTCTCTTTTTCTCTTTTAATTCTTTTCTTTCTCAATTTTACTTTTTTTTTTTTTTTTTTTTTTTTTACTTTGAGGCATTTGAATATTTTTGAACCAGACAAGATATGAACTGATGCTGTTTTGAAGGTAACGTGGAGTCGCACCTATGACTGTCATCAATTTAACTAATAAATCATTTTTGAAAGCACCCTTCAAGGTTTTCCAGGCAGTTTTTAACCTGCCTTTCACTAAAACACTGCAGGTACTTTTAGAAACTTGACCAAACTAAACATCAGTGTTCCCGGACTCGCTCAGCCCTCCCGTCTCCATCCACCCACTAAAAACAAAAAAAAACACAGGACGCAGGGTGTTTCCAACATGAACAGCAGCGGAAAGAGCAAGAGACTTGGTCCTATTTTTGGTAATGAAAGAGATGTTTTACATCAAAGAAGGACCTCGCATATATTGTGGTGTCTAATCACAAGCTGCACTGCAGCCCTCAGATTTTTTTGTCCCTGTTTTGCCATTTCTAAGGCTCAACTGACTCCCCATGCCTGCAAGTCCTTCACTCTTTCTCCAGTCGTGCTGCTCGTGGGTGGACACACACACACACACACACACACACACACACACACACACACACACACACACACACACACACACACACACACACACACACACACACACACACACACACACACACACACACACACACACTCTCTCTCTCTCCATGGGCCCTCACAGTTCTATTTGTGATATGTAATTACGCTCCCCTCTCCTGTCCTTGCTGCTCCCAACCAATTTAACCTCCTCCACGAGAAGACACACCCAGTGGTGCTCTGTAATACACGCTAAACACCCCGAGAGTATTTGCCCGGTGGATAATCACCAGAGAAGGTAATGTAGCAGTCACAGAAGACTGGCACATTAGCCGTCACCTTTTTTCTATTCATGTGGCGTGGTGGAGCTTCACACATTACATGCCAGACTAAGGCGTTTAAAGAGCCCCTCAGCAGCCTGTTAATAGATGGCTGTGTGGGTGGCAGCAGGCACATTCAGTGGCTCCATGGAGGGAGGTTAATGAGAGCGCCATTCTAACGGAGCTGCTGCTGTTCACTTTCACATTTCCTCTCCTCAGAGTGAGAATTGTAATAGCTTCCTGTGGAGTGGGTGGGTTGACGGCAAAGACCCTCGATTTAAGATGGCAACCTATTAGCCTTTTCAAAAGAGAACTGTTGCTCTCAGCCGACGAGGAACAAAGTTAACTTGGTTGAACGGAGGCTTTTAATAATTTATTTTAATGTTCCATCCGTCACCGTTGACAACAAGTGATTCCACTTGTTCTTTTCTCTTTGCTGCGTTCTTCCGGTTGCTCGTCGCTTTGTCGTCCTCACATGTGGATCTTTTCATGTCTTGCAGGAGAGAAGCCTTTCATTTGTGAGATCTGTGGGAAGAGCTTCACCAGCCGGCCCAACATGAAGCGCCACCGCCGCACGCACACTGGCGAGAAGCCGTACCCGTGCGAGGTCTGCGGCCAGCGCTTCCGCTTCTCCAACATGCTGAAGGCGCACAAGGAGAAGTGTTTCCGTGTCACCAGCCCTGTCGTCCTGCAGACCGGCGGCCCGCCCGTGCCCGTCCGCATCTTCGCCAACACTTTCTCCTCCTCCTCTTCCTCGGGCCCCGGGCCCTCCGCCGCAACCCCGGCCACCACGTCTGCATCCCTGGGCCTCAGTCCCACTGGGGGGTCCATCCCCCCTCAAGGCCCTGTGGGTCACACATTCTCCCATGTGCAGCTCCACTCCACGCCCTCCCACCACCACCCCCACCCCACCACCACCACCACCCAGCAGCACCTTACAACCACAGCGCAACACGTCCCGCCTCACCCCCACCACCACCTGGCCGTTCCCCCCGTCTCACACCTGCCCCCTCCACCCGCTCTCTTCAAGAGCGAGCCCCTGAACCACTGTGGGCATGAAGACAGTAGCTACCTGCACCACATGGGGCCCCCGGATAAGGCCCCCGGAGCCCCGCAGCACCACTGAACTGTGCTCCAGGTCTGCAGGCCAGCACCAAACGAAGCCTTGTTCCTCTTCTTCTCATAGTCCTGCCTCAGTTTCTTAGTTGCAAGGCCACGACAGCTGGTTCTGCAGAGACGGCGTAGCAGGAAGCAGCAGGTTGGCGGCGTGCGTGTCTACACAGGAGGCTTTCAGGCACCGCGAGTTTGGAAGTTCTCAGAGCCCAGTACACAAGTACCGTGGCTCCATGCGTCAAACGCAGCAGGACAGACTTGAAGCATTTAGCAGAGGTGAAAGACGAACCTTCACGCGGATTGCTGGATTGATCAAAGTAGGAGCACATCTGCAGCATCAGCTCAGCGTCAGATGGACGACTGGAAAACGCTTTCTGTGTAGACATGCTAATACACAAGGGTGCTTCTGTCAAACAGAGTGAAATCAAGCTGAACACACATGAGATTGAAAGATTCAGACCTAAGGCGCCGTCATCACGTACATAGTGCATCAAATAGCAGTCGATTGACGGTAATTTTACAACCTTGAGTCATTTTGGAGGAGAAATAATTTCTGTGCGAGTTCTCCTACTGTACACTGAATATAAAGTTTCTCCTGTTCATGAAAAGCTGCTGACATTAGTGGACGTGTATTCGCCTCACAGATCATCAGATTCACGTCATCAATGACCTTCGGTCGTGTTGAGCGGACTGGGATGTTGCACACGAGTCGGGACTGGAGCTTTGCTTGCAGGTTCCTCCCCACAGCAATACTCCACCTGTCCTCCTGGTTGGACTGCACAGCCTCGGGCCCCACACACGTTAAATGAATGTTTCAACTGGTTCTACCTGAGCCCCCGTCGGCCCTCAAGGCAAGACCGGGGCCATCTGTCAGGAAGGTGGCAGAAGTGGTAGAAGATGCAGTGCCATAGGTAAAAGGGGGAGATGGTTTTAGTTTTTCATAAAGGACATGGGGGGGGTTAGACAGTTAGTTGAATCATGACTCAGTCTGAGATTCATAACATGGTATAATGGTGCTTTCCATTCCAATACATAAAACAATTTCTTAATTCTGCTTTAACATGTTTTTTTTTTGTTTTTGTTTTTTTCCATTTCAAATATAAAATACAAAGCAGCAATGTATGGTGTCATACACAACAGGACTTTTCTACAGTGAATTGAAATATTTAGCGACGGAGAAGACTCAATTATGCAGGCACATCTACCCACACACACACACACACACACACACACAATACAAAGATGACACCCGTCACTGACGTACCTACTGTGATTGGTGCCACCTCAGCTTTCAGTACTGTCGGCCAAGAGATGCTTTTTAAGATGGACGACTCAAACATACTGCCACTGTGAGGGGCCAGCCTCATGGCCCCATCAGGATTTACCCCCACCTCCTCTCGCTGCTGTCCAAGTCGATACGGGTTACCATGTTAAAGGTCACTAGACAAACACACAGTACACACAACTGGGACCTTTTTCATCTGAGTTCTTAACAGGAAACGATGCATATTCCCTTCAGCCTATATTCCAATGTTTCAGTGTGTGTGCGTGGGGGGAGGGGGGGTTTGTAATGTAAAGGTTTCTTTTTGACTTTCATCGTACTGACATACTTGGATCCACACAGACAAAACGCGTCTAAACCTGTTGAATGTCGCCTCAGCAGAGGAATGGCTCACGAGTCGTTCACATGTTTTTGTAATCTACGCTGTTTTAAGCTAATGAATGGCTCCGTCGTATAGATAAACCGTCGTGAGCACACGATAAGAGGCGGTGGCGGAATGACTGCTAATACTTGGAACTCTTGTATAGATAAGCATACGTTTGATCAAATCAGCTATTCCATTCGTTAACCACCAGTGGTGTGATTGTTTAAAGGACCGGCTGGTATTCGTGGCTCTTTATCAAGGCACTGATAAGTTTGGACTGAGTGTTTTAGTCTCGACCAGTCTCACCCGTCGGCTCGTCCCCAGTGCTCTTCTACCAAAAGCTGCTTTTACACGGCGTGCCCCGACCCACGTGTACGTGGGAATACCTGAGATGGACAATAGCAGTAAATGTGACTTTTCTTTTCTTTTCTCTTTTTGTTCTTTCTCATGGTGTTCAATCTGAAGCAGTCGAGCTCAGTAGCTTACCCCCCCCCCCCCCCCCCCCCCCCCGTTTGACTTGACACTTGCATTTCTCCTGCAGGTTTCAGTAGCACTGCATTATTCGCTTATCATCCCGCCGCTTCGGGTTCGCTGCTGTGATTCAGCATTTTGCAGTATGGATCTTTGTTTTAATTGTTTGTTTGTTTGGTTTTTTTTTGTTTTTTTTTTAAAAGCCTTTTCATTTGTGTGTATTCTCTGCACTTTACTGCTGCGTGGGTGAGGCGCAGGGAAGGGAACGGGTGGGGACTGACGAAGCATTGTGGAACGGCGTGCAGTTGTGGACAAAAGCGGCGGACGCCACGACTTTTGAGTGGATGTTGTTAGGCAAGGAAAGGAGGAGGCGGGTAGTGCGGAAGGGACCAGAGCAAGCAAAGGACATGTCTTTCTATCTTTGTTTGTTTGTTTGTTTTAAGAAATAAATATTTGCTCCAACGCCGACCTCCCTTCAAAGTAAAAGCAATGCTCATTCTGCTTTGGAGACTCCACACTGGCTTCTCCACACGTCTGAAATCCATGGTTGCTTGGTGTGTCTCGGTGTCTCGTCTCCTCAGTCCACAGAACGATTCTCCTCCTCCTTTCTTTGTTATATAGAATGCACTTTCTACTAAATTTCTTGGGTAGTTAAGAAAAATAACATTGTATATTCTTTAAAGATGTTTTAAACAAAAAAAAAAAATCAATATACTTTTCCCCCTTTGTATTTTTAACCACTTAATGTAGCATTGCGTATTTTATTATTGTATCTGGTACAAAATGTGCAGCTTTATAATGTCCTGGTTTGTCCTTATTTTGTATGTTATTTGGAGATTGGGGGGAGAAGTGGAAAAAGTTGGGCCTTTTTTGATAATGTACATTTAACTGACTGCTAACTTTGAGAAGTAAAAACAAGTAGCCATGAACGGAGTGTTCTGAGTGTTTCTCTTTTCATTTCATTGGATAGATGGCGTGAACACACACACACACACACACACACGTGCGCTTGGTGTTTTGGAGTCACTTTGTTGACGTTTCCCAACAGTCTGCTATCGGCTGCACGTGACCCCCGAGGCTTCAGCAGCAGCTGACGTCTTGTTTTTTTAAAGAGCCATCGTGTCTCCGTCTCCGCTTCCTGTTCCTGTGGTGGAAGAGACGGGTTCACTTCGCTGTGGTGACCGCGACTTTATGCCGAGATCACTTTTTACACAAACTGCAGAATAAGAGCCGTGAATATGTGCGTTTAATGTCATATCTTTATTTAATAAGGACGACACAGCCAATACAGCAGCTCCCACATACCCGAGCTAAGAAAGTAAGTTTGATTAATCCGCTCGAGGAAATTACTTCTCTGCATTGAACCCTTTCATAGCTGCTGAGGGTCAAGGATCTTTATGAGGTGGGATTCAAACCGACAAACTCCCAAACCCAAATTTGCGCCTCGTCTCCAGGCCACTGCCGTGTACACTTTTCAACTTCGCTATGGTACAGCTTCAGGAGTTGTGCCAATTTGTGAATCCTTGTTTACAAGGACTAATAGTCACAATGATTGGAAAAAAATAAATATTTTCACTTCCCCAATGTATCACTTTGAGAACAATATAGTTTTTAACGGTATAAATGTACAAATTTAAAGCATTTGACCAGTAATGGACACGAAATGATGCTCTTGGAAGTTTTAAAAAAACAAAACAACGTAGTGTCTGTCAGCCTTCATGGAGGAAAAAATGCTAGTTTATCCCCCAAACTTGGTCAGTTGTCAATAGTTTCAACTCCGCCAACTTTTTATTCCTCTGTTAACACACTAAGGTCACATTGAGGCATTTACGGTATCCGCTGCTTCAGGGCAGTGTCGCCTCCATCTCCAGAGGTGGATGCAAGTGGAACATGCACCACTGAGTCACTCCACCCTATAAGGTAAAGCTGTGTGTGTGTGTGTGTGTGTGTCTGTCTGTGTGTGTGTGTGACTCACTGCTGGCGAGTGGGTGGTCAGGTACCGAGGCTCATTTCACCAGAAGAGGAGATAATAACACACCGTCTATACATCTCCTTTCCCACTTTGGTTTGAAAATAGCCTGCGCCCCAGCTGTTAGTCATTAGGCCCAGTGGTGGAGGGGAGGGAGGAGGCTGCATCTGTCAGCCAGCAGATAAAGAGAGAAGTGGTGGGGGTGGGGGGGGGGGGGGCGAGTTTGAGGCGCCTCATTAATCACGGTATACTTTGCAGGGCTGTATGCAGAACGGTGTTGTTGGGAAATAAGATGCAAACATGCTGATGTTCCCTGGTGGTTGACTGAAGCGGAGGAATGGTTTCAGATTCAAGATGCTCTGATTTTATTCCAGCCACCTCCCCCCCTCACACAGTGGATTTTCTCTTTGCTTCGTATGCAGCGCTGACCTGAGGCCAAAAGACAGTCTGGGTCTGCTGTTTAACTTTTTGTCACACTGACCTGAATCCACCTCATCCTGTGGAAGGAAAGTGCTGATAAGCTCGGTGTATGAGAAACGTCTGAGGTCCTCTTTTTGTGTGACCTCATGATGACAGAGGGTTTTATTCAAGGCAGTAGACTGGGATTCACCTCCATCAGCAGTTCTCCATTATGTAAATCCCATTTATTATCATATTACCATTTATTATTATCCCAGTCCTAATTTTGACGTGGTGAACCCAGGACTTTAAAGGGTGTGATGAATACTTTTGTTGTTTTCATGGTGAAGAAGGTTCCCAAGTAGACAGCACCCACATATAAATACAAAATGAACTAGAGCTACACTCGGTAGAGCGCAGGCCTTCGCCAATGCCACATTTGCTTGTTGAAGCGAGTTAGCATTTTAGCCCTCAGCTCATGTAGACACTCACTAGCCTGTCTGGTAGCAACGTCACCGTGTGAAACACTGAACAGGGAGCGTCTCCATGGCAACAGGCGCTGCTCTCCTATAATCTCCATGAGGTGCCTCTCTCCTCCGCTTTGTATGGGACAGTTTTTTCACGTTTTTTTTGGGGGGGGGGGGGGGGGGTTATTTGGACACAATTCACTGTCGACGTCCCAAAATCTAATGGATTTGTCCTTTGATGAGGACAAATCATCCCTGAAGATTTCATGCAATCCGGGTTAATTGCAAAAAGTTTATTTACCAATAAATAAATACATGCAGAGAAAAATAACTTTCCACCCCAACCTCAGTTGGCAAAGGTTAAAAAATAAAAGATTTGAATCACAGAAAATTGCAACGTTTATGCAGAGGTTTAAAGAGACAGGGTGGCAGATAAATACCCTTCTAGGGTAGGAAAAGTGGGGAGTCACAGGAGTTTATTTTCCTCTCATGATCCCTTGAATGTTTTATAAGAAATCCTGTTAAAAGAAGATGGAGGATAAACTCTCTTCTTAAGCTGCACTTTTCATTACTGGATTTCTTTGTGATCAACTGAAATGAGCTCGAGAGCAAAACAAGTTTCTGTCTGTGTATAAGGAGCTTCTCCAGCTCTCTCGCTCTCTCTCCGTGAACGCGCACAGCAGGCTGGTATTACATGGGCGGACGCGGAGGCGCGGTCCCGCTGGTTTTTCCAGGAGCGTATAAAAGTGCGCATAAAACCGGCCGACCGGCGGATCTCTGCCTCTGCACCCTGAGACACCGGATCGGACCGGACCGGACCTGCCTGACACCGGGGATCGGAACATCTGATACATGTATGTTTTCTATTCAAAGCGCAGGACTGCAGCTTGTTTTCTTTTTTTCCATTGTTCAGAACCGCAGTGTTGCTTCTGTCAAGTTAGTTGAGCAGAAGAGAAGTTATCTGATGGACAGATGTTCTTGGAGGGTAATCAGGACCGAACACATTGTTCTAAACAAGTCAAACCGGTATTGATGCAGAGGCTTTGACAGCCTGCAGCTTCAGCTGTGTCACCAAGGTTACAACAATCTGAGCTTTATTAGGCTTCAACAGCTGCGCGCACCATTCCACCTCACTTTCAGCTCTTTTTTTTTTTATTATTTTTAATATTCATCTGAAGTATAATTGGTACTGTGAGGGGGTCGCCGACCGTTCATGGTGTTTGTCTCCACAAACAGAAACGACCAGACGCCCGGCTGGTTCCAGGAAATAAACCCTTCTGCAGACATCAGCGCCTGCTGTCACACCCAGGTAAGACCCGGAGATGAAGAGTAGTATTTGCCTTGCTTGCATGAAGCCTCGAAGCTGATGATCACACCGGCTCTGATTTGTACAAAGATTTCCAGGGAGATGAGCTGAATGCCGCCTCCTCTGAGCTGAAAGCTGGTTGGCTGCTCTGCTGTGATACTTTATATATTTCATTACTGTGTTAGGTTGTATGTTTCTTATCTGAAATATTTGGTTCTGTTTCCACCCCCACCCCCTCCCCCCTCCCCTGGTGTGTTCCTTCACTCGTGTTTCCTAGAGAGCCTTAGTCTCCACCGACCTGCCTTGCGTGGGATTGTAGAGTGGAGGAGCGTGGGTGGAGATTTGATGGGCTCATTGTAAGTGATGGGGGATTCAGTCTTCAACTGCTGTTATGTCCCACCCCACAATCCAGGCGAGGAGGAACCCCACAGGTCCAGGCGAGCAGAGACCATGGCCTCCCGCGGGGCTCAGGTCTCCCCAGACAAGCGCTTCCTCATCTTCTTCGACTTCGACGAGACCGTCGTGGACGAGACCAGCGACGACATGGTGGTGCAGGCCGCCCCGGGGCAGCACCTGCCCAACTGGCTGAAGGACACCTACCAGCTGGGCCGCTACAACGAGTACATGCAGCGCGTGCTGGCCTACCTGGCGGAGCAGGGCGTCACCGAGAGCGACATCCGCAGCATCATGGAGAAGATACCGGCCACCCCGGGCATGCTCAACCTCTTCCAGTACCTCCGCACCCGGTCCGCACAGGACTTCGAGGTGGTGCTGCTGTCGGACTCCAACACCTTCTTCATCGAGTCCTGGCTCCGCCGCGCCGGCGCGCGCCAGCTCTTCCACCGCGTCTTCTCCAACCCGGCCACCTTCAACAAGGACGGCCGGCTGGTGCTGCGGCCCTTCCACTCCCACGACTGCCTGCGCTGTCCGGAGAACATGTGCAAGCAGGTGGTGGTGCGGGACTACCTGGCCCGCAGGACGCAGGAGCGGGGCCGCCCCTACCAGAGGGTCTTCTACGTGGGGGACGGGGCCAACGACTTCTGCCCGGCGCTGTCCTTGGGTCCCCGGGACGTGGCTTTCCCACGGAGGGACTTCCCCATGCACAAGCTGATCACGGAGACCCACGAGGCCAGGCCCGGGGAGTTCAAGTGTGTCACGGTGCCCTGGGAGAACGCGGAGGAGGTGGTGCAGCGGCTGAGGGGTCTGGTGGCAGAGTAAAGCAGACGAGCTCACTCCTTTTCTTCATTGAATTGCCTCTAAAAAAAAAAAAAAAAAAGACTCCCGACCCTCTTCCTGATCCCTTATTTGCCAAAAACGTTCCAGAGAAGCGGAAGTCTTCCACGGCTGAGCCACAGCGACTTATCGAGGTTCAATATGAGGGCAGCTGACACGTTAATCATGTTCTCAGGTAAACAAACAAAGAAACAAAAAAAAAAATCCCCAGAAACTAATATTCAAGGCAATAAACCCACGTGTCCAGCCAGTAAACAGGAGATTAATGCTGTGTATGTGGCGTCCTATACCAGCACGTGCCTTCGCCTCTCAGGCGGTGGTCCGGAGGTCACGAGACACGCAGGTTAATGAATAATCATCTCAACTTTCACTCAGTGTGAAAAAAAAAAAACCAAAGCAAAAAAACGTGACAAATCTGATGCACATGCAGTCTGACGTGAGGAAGGTCACTCTAAATGAAAGCTTTAATTGTATTGTTTACAGCACTTGTGTAATAAATATCTGTGTGTGAGGGAAGGATTTACTTTGCATGTTAAACTGAGTCTTTAGGGAAATCATTGATTACAATATATCGTAAAGAATTATTTGCTCAATATAGCAGTATCAACCAACTGAGTGGCTGATGTAAACAAAGTGTGTTTTTCTTGCAAAACACATGATATTTTAAATTATAGTCTCAATGAAATAATTGGATTGCCATCTAATGGCAAAGGGCTCTGAAGTGGACCAAACTGGGAATTATTTCCGTTTTATTTTTTTGTGTTTTTTTGTGTTTCCTGTTTGTGTCATTTGTTCGTGTTTCTGTTTTGTCGTCATTGTGTAGGTTTGACCTACTAAAGAAATACGTACACCAGCAGGAATAAAGCCATCAACTGAACCTGTCTTTGTCTTTATATACAAACAAAGCACCAACATACATGACATGATCCTCCATCTCATGATTTATCTATTCTATCGTTGACACAGAAAATACAACTTTTTTTCAAACATGATACGTATTCCATATCGGCCTCAAGCACATTTATTTTAACACATTACTATACTAAATGTGCAGTTCTTTTAAGTTAAAAGAAATCAAGATGTTGACCTATTACAGGTAATCAATTTTTCCATTATTCCGTACTGATTAATTCAAACCTTCAGACCAATGTTTTCTTTTAAACATATTTCATATTTAAAAGATATTTTAATTTACAGTAAGTTCGTTTGACGATAATATGTAACAGGTGTTTACTGCCCCCTGGTGGCAACAAGGGTGGACAACATGGGGCGATACAAGTTCTCGACCATATTTGACTTGTGGAGAAATACATTATTTGCTCAATTTGAATGAATGCATGAATAGAAATAAATCATTTTTAATTCAACTTAGGACAGAAAGAAATCAATTGGCCTCCACATAAAAAAAACCTCCATGAAATAAGTGCACGCATTGTAAAAAGGTAAGTTAGGGGAATCTATTAAAGCTTAGACTGATGGTAATATAAAACCCCCGAGAACATTTTTTTATTGAAAATTATGAACCTAATTATAGGCTAATCAACAAAAGCAAACACATCATATGAGGATTTCCAGTTAATAAGCTTTTTAATAAATGTTTAATTACAGTGACAAATTGTTTTATGACTGATATGTTGATGATATTTATATAATAAGCAATACTTTTAATGCGTTATGTGAATATACTCAAGGGTAACATTCCATATGCAAATAGCATGCATACATATGTCACTGGAGTACATTCACATAACTAATTAAAATGATTGCTTATTATATAAATATCGTCAACATATTAGTCATTTTTACTTTTACTTTCAGAATGGTGTATAATTAACTTTATTCCAGAGCAGGTGATCGATAGTTTATGAAAGCAAGTAAAACCTAAAAGTAGAACTTTTAATTGTTCTGAGAAAAAAAAAAGAAAAGGCATGGTATACTCTACTAAAATAAGTCAATATATTTATTAAATGTATGGATTATGTCAGAATGGGAAAATAGAATCTGAATAGTTTCATTGTCATTATACAATGCATGATGAAATTGCTCATTACTTCTCTTTAATTAAAGATATATACAAATACAAATATAAGTATAAACAGAAATATATGTACAGTAATACAAATAAAGGTAAAAGCATAAAATGTATGAATGGGTAGCACGTTTTATGACAGTCCCGATATGCAAAGCTGCAGGTGAGAAATATGACTGTGTGTGTGTGCGCGCGTGTGTGTGTGTGTGTGTGTGTGTGTGTGTGTGTGTGTGTGTGTGTGTGTGTGTGTGTGTGTGTGTGTGTGTGTGTGTTAGTCAGTCTTTCGTTTTGTATGATATTCCTCTCAGTTAATGTTTTAGCCAACGCGTTGTTGGGTGCAGTATTTTCAATACCCCATAGGGGCACCAGTGAGCCGTCGCTGTTGTCGGTCTCACAGGCGAGGAAGAAAACCGGAACTAGCATTTCACGCGCATGGCGGTCTTTGGAGCACTATTTATCTTTTGAACACGAACAAAACTTCTGTCTTCATTAAAATTATATTCGTTCTCCGGATTGTAACAGCGCACAGGTACGTGTATTGAGCACCGGGCAGGATATAACTGAATGCAGCGAGGTCACTTTAATCACGTCTCAAAACAAGAACGAAACTCAAACGTTCATTCATTTCTCGGCTCGTTAGCAAGCTAGCATGCTAAATTTCCGTCCAGGCAGTCGTGAAAAAGGCTCAAATAAAGATGTTGTTTATCTTTACAAAGTCCACATGCGAATCCGACCTGCAGTGCAGACTTGATGGAAACGGAAATGTGGATGTTGATTAATTATAGTCAGACTTTGCGTGGTGTGCTACATGCAGTGTTAGCATTAGCTTGTGTTTAGCAATCTGAGGTTGTAACTTTGTTCACAGATTTGACAGGCTCATGATTGAAGTTTTATTAATATATTTACAGAGTTGTTCACAAGAAAAGACCATGCCGTTATTTAAATCAAAAGCAAGGACAAGAAAACAGTCCACTAAACTGAAAATGTTCATAGACAATTCAAACTAAGAGCAAAACTCAGACTTTAAAGACCTCGATAATAATTATATGTTTCATTTGTAGTGCACTTTATATTTAAAAAGTCGGTGCTGCAATGTGCCAATACATAGTAATTAAAATAATAAATTGATGGCTACTTATGGTAAAAATCTTTGATTTTGTTATGTTTGAATAATGATGAACTTTCATCTTTCCTCTCAGTTCGCTACGAGATGGACGCTGATTTGTATGATGAGTTTGGGAACTACATCGGTCCGGAGCTCGACTCTGAAGATGACGATGATGATCTGGATGCCGAGGACCGAGATGTTGATGAGGTGCTTTTCATATCCAGAGCCAACACTACTCTTTACTCTTTTGTGTTGTAGCCCTTTCTTCACGCTTCTCATACCCACCACCTTGTTTATCTTTTGCAGGGTGATGAGGATGATGACGATGAGCCTGCTGATGCTGACGATGACGCTCCTGGAATGGAGGTTGTGCTGCATGAGGACAAGAAGTACTACCCCACCGCAGAGGAGGTGTATGGTCCTGAGGTGGAAACAATTGTCCAGGAGGAAGACACACAACCTCTTACAGGTTAGAAATGGGAAGATTTAAGAAGGCATGGATCTCTGTGTTGTTCAAAGAAATGCATGTTTGTACTTAAATTGTGTTGTTTGGAATGAAAAGCTTCTGTAGAGGCAATGCAAACAGTGTCCATTGCTAAAAGCAGGATGAAGTTTTATCAAAGAATGAAAATCTTGTGTCAAAATGGAAATGGAATGATTGCTGAAGATGTAGAATCATAATTACCTTCGCCAAGGAGGTTATAATATCACCTGCATTGATTCGTCTGTCCGTCTGTTAACAAGATATTTTAAAAACTAATGAGCTAATCATCATAACAGTTAGTTCACAGGTGCATTTTGATCAAAGCAAGAGCCCGTTAAATTTTGGTCGAGATCCGAATCAAAATCATTGTTACGATAAAACATTTTCATTATGCAATATATTGTCTTGTCTTCTGTTCTTTCAAAGTATGACATAAAATCTCGTGATCACCAAACTAACTAAATAAATAAAGGCAGTTGATCTGCACGCGGAATATGTCTCCGCTTGTCGGAGGTAAGAAATTTCGGATTGCTTTTGTTTAATATACCATGCGTAGGACATGTGACAGTTTTCTGTTGTTTTAGTATTCAACATCTTGTACATTCAATTGATTGTGATGCAGGGCACTTAGGGGTCATCGCTAACATTTTCAATTTCGTTGCAGATCCTTAGTAGAAAATGAAATACTGTCATTTAAAAAGCTCCAGATTAAATATTTGAGTTGTAGATTGTATGTCGACAAGCTCGTAGCATATTCCTAGAAGTCAAGTCTTTGTACACACATTTTATAGTTGTACCATTTGTCATCAGCGCTTTCTTTCTGATTATTGTTTTTAGAGCCCATCATCAAGCCTGTGAGGAGCAAGCAGTTCACCCTGATGGAACAGGAATTGCCTGCCACTGTTTATGACATGGAGTGAGTAATCTGGATCGTCTCCTTTTTGTATGGACATGTGATCACACCACAGATGCCGGCGCTGAGCCTGAATCCAAATGAGTGAGCAGCAGCTCGCTCGTGGCCGTAAACTTCTGCTGTCGGTCTGCCTGCCCGCTCAAGCTGCGATGTCTGTTCTCTCTCGACAGATTTCTGGCCGATCTGATGGACGGACCCGAGCTGATCCGTAACGTCACGCTCTGTGGTCACCTTCACCACGGCAAGGTTAGAGATGCCTTCTGGCCGCCTCTGGCTCGGTCTGCGCGTTCCTCATCGGAGCAGGGCTTGTTTATCGGCAGGCTGCCACAGAGAGCATGTGTTCCTCAGATGAAAGTTTTAGCAGGAGAGAGATTTCTGGAAACTATGCTAATGACATGGCTGCATTTGAAGCTGTTCCGTGGCTCACAGGGAACTAATGAATGCATTTTTCATTCAGACCTGTTTCGTGGACTGCCTGATTGAACAGACACACCCGGAAATCAGGAAGAGAGACGATGTGGATGTGAGTGTTACGTGGTACTTATTAATATCTTTGTCATTCTGCATCCTGAAACCAGAGACTAACTCATGTTTTAAAACCTTTTCAGCTGCGGTACACAGACATCCTCTTTACAGAGCAGGAGGTGAGTAATGACAAGATGGACACGTCTTCAAATATCGGCTTTAGTTCATTAACCGGCTTTAATCCTTTTGAAGGGGTTTATCATCATGAATGAGTTTCTTCAATGTTCCCTGTGTATTTTCCACAGAGAGGTGTCGGCATCAAAAGCACGCCTGTCACGATGGTCCTGCCCGACTCCAGAGGAAAATCCTACCTCTTCAACATCATGGATACACCAGGTGCTTACGTTGTTTACTAAATGCTCATATTGATGTTTGGCTCTCAGGTTGGCTGATCCTCTCTAATTCAGATGATCTGATCGTCTCTCTGTGGGATTGTCAGTACCTGATAGCAGGATGGGGCGTAGTTTGGTAAAATTATGGCTAATTTCTACCTGGTGTAGCTGCGGTGCAGCTGAACATAAGAAGTGGAACTATATCATTGTTCAACATTTTCTTTGATGTTTGTTACTTTTTCTGTGTCTCATTTCTTTTCTGCCGCCATCAGATATGATGAAATGTTAGGGAAATGAATGTTCTGTCATCAACATGAGATGTTTCATCTTTAAAGTGACCAGAGTCACTGATCGAAGCTTCTCGTTTGGGTCGATCTGCGTTTGGTCTATCATCACAAAATGATTAAAAATACACCCAAGCTTACTTTGCTCCTTGAGCAGCATTTGCTGTAAAACTGATGTCCATGTTTGACTCTCCCTCAAAGGTCATGTGAATTTCTCTGATGAGGTCACATCAAGCATCCGCATCTCGGACGGCGTCGTCCTCTTTATAGACGCGGCCGAAGGAGTGAGTGGCTTTCTTTAAAGTTTTGTCTCTCGAACCAACATATCGTTTTAAGACATTTGTATAATGTCGGGGTGTTTCTGTACCTTCATGCCAGGTGATGCTGAACACAGAACGTCTGATCAAACACGCCGTGCAGGAGCGCATGGCCATCACCATCTGCATCAACAAGGTGGACCGGCTGATTGTGGAGCTCAAGCTGCCTCCAACGGACGCTTATTATAAACTGCGCCACATCGTGGACGAGGTCAATGGTTTGCTCAGGTAACACTGGATTCTTTTTTATTTTATTAATGAATGAAAGCATTTCCTCACTGGCTGTGGTTTGTGACTTGTGATTTCTGTTTTTGTTCAGCACTTACTCCACAGACGAGAACTTGGTGGTGTCGCCGCTGCTTGGAAACGTTTGCTTCGCCAGCTCTCAGTACAGCATCTGCTTCACCCTGGGCTCCTTCGCAAAGATCTACTCAGACACTTATGGTGAGATATCCACTTCTTTTTAGAAACAGTCCTACATTACAAGCGTCTTGCGTTTCCCTGACGTCTCTTTGTCTTCAGGTGACATCAACTATAACGAGTTCGCCAAGAGGCTGTGGGGAGACATTTACTTCAACCCGAAAACGTGAGCAGCTGATCAGGATTTCAGCCGTCCTCGTGTCTCCTCATGTCTTAACGCAGCTTTACCGTACAGTCATTTTCTTCTCTTCTCCTTCCAGTCGAAAGTTCACCAAGAAAGCCCCCAGTAGTAACTCTCAGCGCAGCTTTGTGGAATTTGTCTTGGAGCCTCTCTACAAGATCCTCTCACAGGTAAGACACGTCTCCTATCTTTTTTCTCTTTAGCTCTTTTTTTTTTTTTTTAACGAGGCAGCACGGCAAGCTCAATTCCCCTTTCTCTCGTCAGGCTCCAAATAAACTTGCAAAGCTCGTTGTGTAATCCCTCCCCAAATCCTCTTTGTGCCTAGGTGGTTGGGGATGTGGACACTTCGCTGCCCCGAGTTCTGGATGAGCTGGGGATCCACCTGACTAAAGAAGAGCTGAAGCTGAACATCAGACCTCTGCTGAGACTCGTCTGTAACCGTTTCTTTGGGGAGTTCACAGGTATGCCTCAGTTATTTTCTCTTACTTTGCTGTCTTCATTTCTTTTGACTGTTTCGCCAGATTCTTTTAGCAGTTGTTCCTGCTCATTATTGCAGTCTATATAAATCCATGTTGTATCATTCATAAGTAAAAATCCCATCATTATCATTGCGAAAACATTCCAAACAGTTCACAACTTAGACATGAAGCGTCTGTCCTTTGCTTTGTTTAAATTTGACCTTTGACCTTCTTCGTGCAGGTCTTGTGGACATGTGCGTGCAACACATCCCCTCACCTCAAGAGGGCGCACGGAACAAGATAGAGCACACCTACACTGGAGGTCTTGACTCTGACTTGGGGGAGGCGATGGCAGAGTGTGATCCTGATGTGAGTCGAGTGGAAATGCTTTTAAAAAAAGAGAGAAAGAGAGAGAGAACATCCACTATAATGTTCGGTTGGAAGACGATCCAGTTTACTCCTAATGGCTCTTTGTAGCCGATAATGTCCGTCCAGCTGCTCTTACAAATGAAACCAAAATGGTTTTTGTATTTCCATAAATAAAGTCGTGTTTTTAATGTCTTTTTCAAACTGGTTGTTTCCTGCTGTCGTCATGCGCATGTCGTCCCTCTCAGGGCCCCTTGATGTGCCACACCACCAAGATGTACAGCACGGAGGACGGCGTTCAGTTTCATGCGTTCGGCCGGGTGCTGAGTGGGACCATCCAGGCCGGGCAGCCCGTCAAGGTTTTAGGAGAAAACTACACGCTGGAGGACGAGGAGGACTCGCAGGTCTGCACCGTGGGCCGTCTCTGGATATCCGTTGCCAGGTATGTCCCCCAGAGTCATTTCACTAATGTCTGTGTCGAACGTCATTCACTTTTTAAAGGTACAATGATTCCTTTCTCTGCTTCAGATACCAGGTGGAAGTGAATCGAGTGCCTGCTGGCAACTGGGTTCTTATCGAAGGTTGTGATCAGCCGATTGTCAAAACTGCCACAATCACAGAGCCCAGAGGAAATGAAGAGGTGACAGATTAATGTGGTGGTGGTGGGGAAGCTCGGTAATATCAAAGGAAAACTGCCTCGACAAGCCAGCTTGGCTGTAAATCTTTCATTCTGTGTGGCAGGCTCAAATTTTCCGTCCTTTGAAGTTCAACACGGCATCAGTTATTAAAATCGCAGTGGAGCCAGTCAACCCGTCAGAGCTGCCCAAAATGTTGGACGGACTGAGGAAGGTCAACAAGAGCTACCCGTCTCTCACCACAAAGGTACGCCACGCTGCCTCACGCCAGTACAATCTCTGAGTGGATCAGAAAAAGCAGGGATAAAAACATGAAATATGCCACTTTAACAGATTTTGATCTTTTGCTAATAAGTTTGAATTAAAGGGACTAATATCTTTTGTGCTTCAGGTGGAAGAGTCCGGAGAACACGTGATATTGGGGACCGGAGAGCTTTACCTCGACTGCGTTATGCACGACTTGAGGAAGATGTACTCCGAGATCGACATTAAAGTAATTTTCCTTTCTTGCTGTGAGAGGTGACGCTGTATTTATAGAACATAACGGTCAAAGCAAATGGAAAAAAGACATTTAAGATTGTGTTTGACTGCAGTCCAGCTGAAGGTTGGAATTGTATTCAAGCGTTTCCTGTTTTTTGTCGGCAGGTCGCCGATCCAGTTGTGACGTTTTGTGAGACCGTTGTGGAGACGTCGTCTCTGAAGTGCTTCGCCGAGACGCCCAACAAAAAGTGAGTCGTGAACTTGGAATAACTCCGATCCAATCTGGTTAAAGCATATGCTTCTCCCTTTTTCATTCTCTCCTCGGTTCAACGACTGGTGTTTTATCATATCCGACTCAAACTCTTAATTAGACGGTTAGTTTGATGTGGAGGACTTCTATTTGTGCGCTGTTGGGAGTCCCTGTCAGAGTCCGTCCTCCCCTCTGGCCCAGTGTCTCCCTGACCGGCAGTGACTGACTGATGGACGTGTGATGTGATTGACAGGAATAAGATCACCATGATCGCCGAGCCCCTGGAGAAAGGGTTGGCCGAGGACATCGAGAACGAGGTGGTGCAGATCACATGGAACAGGTACGAAGTCGAACACGCCGCCGTCATCAGTGTAGAAGTTTAAATCAAGTGACTTCTTGTTGAATGTGCCTGTAGATTCCCCCTCAGTATCACCAGGCTTATTAATTAATTACTCTATAATTCATTGCCAATCTGACTGAATCAATCATTCTCATTTACTCGTTAACAGGGATCAATGAGCACACAGGTAATGATGATGATTGGCTCTTTAATGAGGCTGAAATGGAAGAATGTAGAGAAATGTAGAAAAAAACCTGTTAATTGCAGGAATGATTGATTACGTGATGCTACTTTTAAACGTTTAGGTTTGCTCCTTTAACAGCTTGTTTAAAATACGAATCGCTCTGGATAGTTCCTGAAGAGTCTTATGTTTTCCCAACTTTTGTTTTTATTATGGACGTGGAAGTGAAGGTACGGTGGCCCGGAGGCAAAAGTCACAATGTGAACAAACCCTTTGCAACTTAACTGCAAAAGCCACAACTCCAGTGCCGTGGAGATATTTAAATTGATGAAAGCACGATCAGCAGCCATGACGAGAATGTCACCCCTCCTCTTTTGCCCCTCCTGTCGGGATGGTTTTAGGCCGCGGTATGAAAGCTATATGATACAGCTTTACTCAATAATATGAGAACTGACATCTGTCTCTTTCGATTTTGAACCAAAGTGAAGCACACGGCTGTGTGCGCTGAGTAAAGCCGGCTTCCTGTATTGATTGGTTCACTCTCTGTAATTGAGTCGTGCGTTGAAAGCGTGCGCGTGTTCTCCGGCGGAGTGTGTGTTGTTGTGCCCGAGCGTTGCGTCGTGTCGCTGCGAGGCCCTCTGGACCCAGCGGTGCCGGAGGACTGACACACTTCACACGTTAAACCCTTCGCTCTCCTCCTCTTCCATTAACCCCTCCACCTATTCAATCGACCAATCACCTCGATGCGAAGCGAAGGCTTCCCGCTCACCTGGTTGCTGTTTTGTTTCCTCGCCGCAGGAAGAAGCTGGGAGAGTTTTTCCAGACCAAGTACGACTGGGATCTGCTGGCCGCCAGGTCCATCTGGGCCTTCGGGCCCGACACAACAGGACCAAACATCCTCGTCGACGACACGCTGCCGTCTGAGGTGGGCTCTTTTTTTCTTTTCTTTTTTGCTTTTGAGCAACTTGTGTGAATCACAAGTGACTGGTCTGTTTGTGCAATAACTGAAGATGTTTCAGGGTGTTTGTCTCTTCTAATATTTGCCCAATAATGTGGTGGTCAGTGTCTCTTCTGCCTCACAAACTGTGATACTAGAAGATATCAGGTTTTTTTTTTTAAACTGATACAGAATAAATGGTCGTTGAAAGATGAACTAATCAATAGTTTGTTTGTCACTGCGATCTGAGGTTTGTCTCTTTATTCTTAAAGCAACATCTCAAATGGAAAATGAAATGCTGCTTTAGTGCAAAACCATATTTCTAACAATCCCAACAGGGTTGGACTTCAAACCTCCCAGATATTTCGACTCAAAAAGATCCAATGTAGTTTAAGCTGTGGGAGCTGATGGCTCGTCCTCCCACACTTTGAAGACCCCGCTACTCCACAATAAATGAGTAGGGAAATATTTTCAGCTGTAACTTTGCACACAGCTGCTTTCAAGTAATTATCTTAAATATAAGATAAAGTGGAGATTTTTCTAAAAGTTTCTCTTTTTCTCTTTGAATGACTTCGATTAATCAGGAGTTAAAATGGGGGAGGATTTATTACCCGATCATGAGTCATTAACTTCTGATGACTCAGTCAAAGGACGTTTACACTTTGACATGAACATCAAGAGACCGTGGAATGGACGTGACATACATGGAAGACGTCAGGATCTAACAGATGATGCAGATGTAGAACCTCTTGTGTTTGTCGTTCAGGTGGACAAGGCGCTGCTCGGCTCGGTCAAAGACAGCATCGTCCAGGGTTTCCAGTGGGGCACCAGGGAAGGACCGCTGTGTGACGAGCGTGAGTCCGATCCCCCCCATCCTCTCACTTCACAACATTTCATCAAACTTTGAGTCTGGCCTTCATTCCCGTCTCGTCTGTCCCGCCTCCAGCCATCAGAAACGTGAAGTTTAAGATCCTGGACGCCGTCATCGCTCAGGAGCCGCTCCACCGAGGAGGAGGTCAGGTCATCCCCACCGCCAGGAGGGTCGTCTACTCCGCCTTCCTCATGGTGAGCTCACCGCAGCTCCTCCAGACTCGCCCGCACTTCCTTTAATGTTCCATTACTGTGATTGCAGTTTGCCTGCGTGCACTTTTTTTGAATTGCAAAGTGTCAATATTTTGGCGGCTTTCCTCGTCTTGTTTTGCTGCTGTGGAGCTTTTATCATAAATCTGTTGGGTTGGCTCTATGTGGGATCTGCACATTGTTTCCCCGGGCTTTTGTCTTTGCAGTAATAAGTACTTTCTCTCATGTCGCAGGCCACGCCGAGGTTAATGGAGCCGTATTACTTTGTGGAGGTTCAGGCCCCAGCCGATTGTGTATCTGCGGTTTACACCGTTCTGGCACGGAGGAGGTTTGTCGTCTTCCCTGAAGAAATATATGGGGGGTGGGGCGGGGAGAGAAAGAGATTTTATCCAAGCATTTTGTCTATGCTTATCTTCTTTCCAGAGGTCACGTCACGCAGGACGCCCCGATTCCAGGCTCCCCTCTCTACACCATCAAAGCCTTCATCCCAGCCATCGACTCCTTCGGCTTCGAGACTGACCTGCGCACACACACCCAGGGTCAGGCCTTCGCTCTGTCCGTCTTCCACCACTGGCAGGTGAGATTTCAACACACAGAAGGAAAGACAATTTAGGAAATTATTATAAAACCATTGGTGCTGATCCCGACCTGTACAGGGCAAACAGACAGACAATCACACACACGTTCACCACGACAGGCAATTTTAGAGTCAAACACAGGCGTTTTAGTTCTGTGACTGTTAAAATCAACAAGATAAAACAGATTGAACTACTCTCCTTTAATTAATAAACAAACCAACAGAAAACCCAAAGTCTTAGTTTCTTTTTAAACTTATATGTTTAATTTTCGAATAGTAACCATGTGATTCATTTTCCTGTATGAAGAATATTTCAAATAAACTACATAAAATTCACTGTAGACTTTTAACACGCGTAGAACTCTTTCGGGATTAAACTTCAGATTGAAAGGTTTAAAAATGAATTCACCTTTAAAAGTGACAAACCAGATTATTTTGGGCACTAATGAGCAAAATTACACACTTGGAAAATTCTCCTAATGACCCAAAATTACTTCTCAGTTACAGTCGTGTAAGTATTTGTAATTAGTTTCCCCTGGACGAGCGCGCGGCATAATTGATCTACTTGCACTGTTATGTGAGACTTTACGTTCGCTGCCTTTATTTAAAACGTCTTTAATCTGCTTTAAGCGCTTGGCCCAGACGTGGAGCTCTTCCAGGGTTGAGTTACTGAGCAGCCGTTAGAAGTGATGAAAGAAACAGTTCCTGTTCACCGGCAGCGGCTTCCTTTAATCTGATCCCAATGAATTCTGAATGGAAAAACTGGGGATTCTTTTGGTGCGTGAATGTGGATTTGTCATCGTCCCGTCACCCACACACTGTAACACCCTGGCAGCTTGTGCAGCAGAGTGACCGACCTCGTGCGCACGTCTGCCACTCTCCACTAAACCGAGCCGAGTGTCGAGTCGTTACGCTTTAAGCGCGGCGGGCGCTCTCCCTCGGTCGAACCCGACGCCTGTCGGCATGCGCGCTGTGCAGGGGCCGCGTCGGTGGAAATTAACGCCACTTAGGGCCGATTAATACATTAATGCTACGCGGCAGAGAAATAAAAGTGTCTCCGCCATGCAAATATTTAATGTTGTATCTGTCTCGCTGGCGGTTTCTGCCCCCCGGGGGTGAAAATACAACTGTTTGACAAGACGGCGGCCATGAATTATTTATTCAACATGCTTGTCCAAACACTGGGAAATGGAAAGATGTATTACAGTTAGAGTGATCCTTTGGGGACATGAAAAATGAATGGAAGACGGAATAACACATGGCTGCCTCCGTTACGGCGGCATCTTGTTTTTTTTTTCTCCGCCTTCTATTCTTTTAACCTCAATTTGACAATTTAGCGCCTCAGATTTCCTTTGGGAGAAATCCTGCATTTCTTATGTTTCATCAGCAGAAAAATGTCGTTTAGCTTTGACGCCCCGTCACCGCGGTGATTTATTATATCCGTACGGCGCGGCAGCGCTTGTTCCCAGAAGCCTCCCCCGGCACGTCGCTCTAATCACTCTGACCGTCCATCCTGGGATTAGTCTTTAAAGAGCCGCCGTGGAGCCCGAGCCCGATACCATCGACGCTCTGGATCCTCTCTCCGCCGACTCGGCTTCTGACAGCAGTGATCTCCGAGCACTTATTGATCCCGCCCCGCCAGACAATCACACAGCCCCGAATCCTCTCGTTTGTCCCATTAAAGTCCAGCGGCTGCCCCCTCCCCCCCCCCCCATTAGTTCCATCATGTACCGCCAGTATCGGCGTATTAACGTAACTGCCTTGACTTGCAGTTGTTAGCAGCTTTTGCCAAACTATAGAATTGAGCTGGAGACGACTTATCTAGTCCCCACCCACCCACCCGCCCCTCCCCCATTTATTTAACTTCCAATTGAACTAACGAGCGCTCCCCTCGGCGGCGCTCAGCGGATCCGACACGTATCCATGACAGTGAGGCCGCTCTGTGAAGGTCGCACTATGAGCCTCCTTATAACATAATGGATTTAGTGAATCACTTTAAAAGCCCGCCAACACGTACTTCTTCCCGCTCGCGCCGCGTTGGCGACACACGCACACCGAGGGGGCGGCGGCGGCGCCCGCCAGGTTGTTTTCCTCATCAGGTTGATGGACGTGCGCCTGAGTCAGTAAACGCGCTCGCAGCTGAATCAGATATTTGAGGAAAGGTTGAGGCCACCGTCGGAAGTGTCCACTCAGCTTGTTAACGCTCAGAAGTTTGACGGCTCTCATGTTGTCACATTACTGCGCCTGGCCGCAAACCAGCGGGAGGAATTCTTCGGGTGACCGGCTGCCGTTTGCTTCCCTTTCTTGATTTTTCTCCCCGGTTTTGCTTTCAGATTGTGCCCGGCGACCCCCTGGACAAGAGCATTGTGATCAGGCCCCTGGAGCCTCAGCCCGCCCCCCACCTGGCCAGAGAGTTCATGATCAAGACCCGACGGCGCAAGGTGACGCAGCTGACGACTAATGAACATATTTCCCCATATTTCTCACAAATCCTTGCAGATATCATTTTTAGGCGCTTTTCCACGAGCTCCTACTCAGCCTTACTCGACTTGACTCTCAGTTCAGCCTCTGTTGTTTCCCATTACAATATCGTACGACCACGGCATGGGCGGAGTTGTTGGACCCCCCCCAATCATGCAAAAGTAATCACCCCAATATGATGCACAGTGAGCATGCATTGGAAATCAGCTCAAATACTAAATCAAATAGTATATATTTGTATATGTTTATTAATAAAATTACAAAATGTAGATTGTTACAATCGGGCTTCACTGACCGGTGTTTCGGTTTCACTGGTGCCCCTGTTAACTGGTGACTTCTGTCACCAGCCCTTAGTATCAGCTGATGTTAAAATAAGACGAACAAGTGGTTCCATACTTTAATGGAAATGTGGTTAAACGTCATTCGCCAGGACAGCTACGGATTTTGGTCGGGTTTTTAACATCTGTTGTGAAAAGGGGACGCTCGAAGTCACCAGTTAACAGTGAAACTAGTTAATCCAAAACACCTCCTGATAGTCGTAGCGGGTTGCTCCATGGAGCTCCTGAATCCTCTGGTTGGCCACCAGACAAAGAAATCCGGCTGCACACTGTCGCTGCTCCACAAGGGTTTATTTTTATGCATCTTTCTCTGTTTGTCAGCATTTGTCTTGTGATCGGTTTAAAAACAATGACGGGGTCACAACCATAGAATCAAACTCGGTCGAGTCATTAAAGGTTAAAAACTGCATTTGTGAAACAGTTTTTCTTTGTTTTACAGGGTCTGAGTGAAGATGTGAGCATCAGCAAGTTCTTCGACGATCCCATGTTGTTGGAGCTGGCCAAACAAGACGTGGTGCTCAACTATCCCATGTGAGACACCAAAACCTCCACGAGTCAAACCGCAGGCTGTTTCACCACAAAACAGGGTTTAATATGGACTGTGATTATAATGGCTTCTCGTCACGTTTGTATCGGCCTGATTGAACTACAACGTTTAACGTTCGGATGGACTTAATGAGGTTTTTAAAAAAATTATGTTGGGTTTTTTTTCCTCTTGTATTGTTATTTTTATATGTACAAACTCATTGTTTTTGTAGAATACGATAAACAAAACAAAAAGCCATTGGGTTTTGAAACTCATGTAGGTCTGAATTAAAGATGTGATGACACACGGACGTTCCGATGCTTTCTGCTGATTCTCCGCCGCCGCAGCAACTCCACTTTAGAGAAATTGACATTTAGATGAAATGTGTCTGCGGGACGAGGCGAGTGCTAAGTTGGAGCACGCTGTGATTGATTGGCGTGTCTGTCCGGGACTCAGTGTGGGTGGTGACTGATGGACGGGCGGCGGGATGGTTGGAGGCAGCCGCAGAGGAAGCAAAGGTTAAGGGCACATGGCTGCATATGGGAAAGGGGGAGGGGAGGGGGGGGGGATGAAAAGGGAAACAGAAAGAATGATGCGGCACATCAAAGCAGACAGATGTCATTAAAGTACACGTTTGCTCTTTCTGCTCGTTCGAGTGCAGCGAAGACAAACGTTTCCACTTGTTTTGATCACGTCCACTTTAGTTTCTTTATTCATTCACAACAATTTTGTACGTTTTGATTTTTTTTTTTTTAAGTGTCATTAATGAACCTATTTAAATTTACAGTTACAAAGAAGAAATGTGGTTGTGGTCATGAAAGCAGCAACCAGGAGATTAGAGAAAACGTCTACATTGCATGTTATGTAAAGATCCACACAAGTCTTACATAATCTGAAGACGAATATATTTTTTTTTACACATATGTACACACTCTTGTTACAGTTGAACTTAATGAGTCCATCTGGAGGTTTAACCTGAAGAAAGACTAATAATAGTGAAATAAAAAGCAAGTCAACAGATGGGATCACCACAAGCTGGTTTATCACATGCGAGGCTTACGCAGATTATATGTATTTATATATATTTATTTAAATTTTATGAATTAAACCGTGCCAAATTTGTAAAACAAAAAAATTTAATATAGAGAAAGATAAAACCATGAGAAAGAAACTTAGTTGTAATTTCTGAAATACTCATTAAAATGTGATCGTTTGACAGCTTTAACTGTTATTCTGTAATGTAGACTTGGTGAATCTAAACTTGCGTCTCTTGATGGACCGATTTCTTTTCCTGCTAAATCCACAGTGGAGAGGTGAGTTATGTTGCAGAAAATCTATCTGATGGAAAAGTTATGTGAGGAAACAAGATCAGGACGAGCAATTTTATTCCACTGATTGCCTTTAAATAAAGTGAATTTTGGGAGGTTTGGTTGGGGGGGGGGAATGCTAAAAATGACCATTTGTAGTTCTTTTGAACAGTTTTTAAAATTCTTCAAGCTCTGAACTTATGTCTGAGCTTGTTTTACATTAATTTGTTTTAGCTCTACTAAAGACCTATTCTGTTTACACACCAAATCCACGTGCGAGCTGAGTTACTTTACAGGATTGTGTTTTAAAAAAAACTAATGATTATGATGGAAACACAAAGCCAATCAACAAGTTGTGTTTGACTCCAATCCTCGGGGGGTGGTATGTAATTGAAGACCTTGTGACACCTTCAGAAGACTCTGGATGTCTCTGTCCTTCATCAGTCGCTGCTGACATCCCCCCCCCCCCCCCCCCAGGCGGCTCTGGAGGTGGTGGGCAACAGGAAGAGCCCAAAATGGCTTCAGCTACTTTTGACATTTGGTCTGAATGTCAATCCTTTCCAGGGAGACAAGTGCAGCTAACATGGGGGGGGGGGGGGGGCTCTGCCCTTTTGAGTGCTTTGGGGAAGGAGAAACAAAGAGACAGAGTTGTTTTTGTTTTTTAACATGAAGGCCCACAACCAAAATGGCCGTAGCGGCACCTTTCACATGGTAGGTTCGAGGTTTGAACCCCGTCACCTCGGTGTCATGCGCTCCACACATGTGTTAAGCGAGCGTGCGCTCAGTCACGGTCCCATCGCCCCTTTTTTGCGTTGGCGTGAGCCGAGATCGTGATCGGCCCCGGGGCGCCGAGACGGATGGCAGCAGCAGCTCTTGCCGGTCTGAACACAAGGGCCCCCGGCGCTCCTCACAATCTGTGGTCCCCGTGCTAAATATAGTCGGGAGCGAGACTCGGCTGGGGGCGCCCTGATCCCGTACGTCAGGCCGTTGCCTTTTTCCTTCGCCGTTCCATCTGCTCCTGACCGCCTCATCATCACCACCTTATAACCCCCAACAAATCTGTCCTCTGCTCCCACTTCCTGTTCTTTTTGTCCTACATTTCTGCAGACAGACACGCACACACACACACACACACACACACACACACACACACGCACCTCTGCGGCTCTGCCATGTGTCCGTGACTCAATCACACTTGTCTGTTTCTGCTAGCGTCACGAGCGAACGCTTCCCTTCTAGAACATCCGACCCAAAGTGGGCGGCTATAGGCGCCGGGCGTCTGCCCGGGCGGCGCCATGGTAACAACCTGCTCATAGCAAAGACGCCGAGACGAATCATTAACAGCTCAGAGCCGGTGGAGATGATGAAGGTTGAGTCGGCCTCAAAAACAAAAGTCGTGAGCGCGACGACGACGACGATGACCGGGAAAGTTTGAACGCTCGCTGTGTTTGTTTGCCTTTTCACCTGATTTCATGGTATTTCTTTCATTACATTACTTGAACAAAATCATTTGACATTCATTTATCACACAAAATGAAGAAATGTGATCTTTTATACGGGAGTTTGCTACGAGCAAACGGATTTTTAAAAAATTTGAGTGACGCTTCTTTAATTCCCCAAATGATCTTAACTTCAGCTGTTAGCCACGCTTCCCAAATACATCCACACTCTTCCCAACGTGCCAAAGACAAACGTTTCTAGCGGGATATCGTTCAGTGCCGCTCTGCGACGGGCTGCGGGCTGTGGGCGGGAAGACGCCGCTGTGACCGCATGACTGTGTGACGCCGCCGGACCGACCCACCGGAACTGAATCACAGATCAGAGTCGTCCCACAGTGTCACTCACACTGACTGAGGCTGCAGAGTCAGTGTGAGTGTGTGTGTGTGTGTGTGTGTGTGTGGGTGGTGGGGAGGGGAGGGGTTGAGCAAACGCCCTTCAGAACAATCAAGCTGCAGACTTGAACCAACTCGCTGTTTCGATTTGCCAAATGAGCCATATGCGTTCCTGTGCTGGAGGCGGCCGGAGAGCAGGCCGGGCCTCACGCTGTGTGACGGCCGAGCTGAAAGACCCAATGACAAAGCACCTCGAACACCATCCAAATGTTTCCACTCGTCTTTCCTCCAGGAAGCCTCTTTTCACTGCGTGGAATCCCGTCATCATCCATCCTGAAGCTCCAGTCACTCGTTTCCTATATAAAATCTGCTGTTTGTCAGCGGTGATGAGATTAACTCACTTTACATCCCACAGATTAAACTCGTCTATAGTGGAACCAGGAGAACAGCGGAGACTCTACCGGGGGCCTCCACACCACTTTATTACTGCACTTCGCTGTTCTGATGTGATTTAATATTATACCTTTTGCAACGTGTGCTGGAATGACTTGATTTAAAAAACTCTGTCACATTACAAGTCCCTTGTTTTTCTCTGACTTGTTTTACTTTTAACATAATCAAACTCCACTAATAACACGTAAACTGGAAAATAATATTTTTTTAACAGTAATATTAAAGGCTTCCAGTTAAGAACAAACTTTAATGAATTACAGAGCAATACAGTACAGTACAATAGGGGTACATTTTCAATATTTAATATTTAATAAGTACATACAATAGAAACATGTGGAAAAGCTTGACAGTAATAATAAATTAATATTTATTTTACTTTTTGTGGAGTTACAAAGTTTGGTGGCCATGGAGGACATTTCCGTTGCCCGCACCAGCAAACTATAGACTCCCAGAAAAAACCACCAGAAAATAGAGACGCTCCACTGCATCACTCCGTCTCACTATTAAAAACACTGATAGCAGCCGATTTCTAAACTGAAAATGATTGAAGAGAACGAGAACGGTCTGTCGTGATGAAATAAAGTAAGAAATCACATGTCACTGCTGCTTTTCACTCCAACCAAATAAATCAAACTTCATTTATACAGCGATTCTCATGCAGGCTGGTAACAAGGAAGGACAATTAAATAGTTATCACTGACAAGAACGGGTAAAAAAACATAAATGAAAGGTTAAATGTATGAATGAATTGAAAAGATGTGGGTTAAAAATGAATGACTAACAAGATGAAGTAAGGTTGAAAAAACTGCAGAAAATAGAAAACTAAAACCAGATGAAGGTGAATTGTAGACGATGAAAGTTTAGTTTTTCATCACATATCCGAATAAATCCAAAACAAAGGTTTATGACAAAAATAAGGTTTCTTTCAGTGTGGACAAATTCATGTCTTTGTTCTGTCGTCAATGCCGTTTATCTGTATTTTACATGCGGAGAAAGATTTGGACACAATAATCATGTAATGTTAATAAACTAAACAGCTAAAACAATAAAAATCCCAAATTTGGGTAAAAAAGGCGACAGCCAAAATAATTTTTTTTGAATAAAAAAATCAATCAATAAATAATAATAATAATAATAATAATGATGATGATGATGATGATGATGATGATGATGATGATGATGATGATGATGATGATGATGATGATGATGATGATAATAATAATAATAAATAGAATATGCTACTTATTCCATGGAAAGTGAGCAAAAACTACTCTCCGTCAGGTTGCAGAAAAACACTTTAACGGTCACAGCCATTTATTCAGAACGACGGCACAGCGGGGATGTCAAACAAGTGGCTGATGAGCCAAACAAAACCACAGGCTCCCTTTTTCTGTGAGATATAAAAATGACATTCCATAAAAGTAACTGACATTTCTAATAAAATGCTTTGTACGTTTTCATTAATTCCTCCTCACGGTGTAACTTTGATGCTCATGCTTCTCTGTCAATACGGTCGGTTGCATCAAGGCTACACTGTGAGGGTGAATTATGAAAATGCTGCAGATAAAGGATGTTTCTGTTTTTTGCACCAGAAGTTTTGGAATAAGTGACATACATACATTTCTTTTTCAAATTGAACAAAATGTTATAAGGCCCATATTATACAGCTTTTCAACAAGTTCACAGAAGTCCAACACCATTGTTTTCAAAGTGTATTTCCCCAAATCCAGCCTTGGTCTTGAATTTCAGTGTAAAAGTCCCTCTCGTGAGTTCTTACTGAGAACAGGCTATTTCTGTGTCTGTACCTTTAATTGCTAATGAGCTGTGTCTGTCCATGCCTGCTCCATGTCTGTTTTCCAGAAGTGTTTACAAGGAGAAAAGAAAATAGCACCCTCCTAATTTTGGTGAGCAAAGCTCATCTCGGGTCAAGGGAGTGGTTATTTCCCCGCATGATGTCATGAAGGGAAAAGCTCTGATTCGCCTCTATCAGCACACATTCGCTAAAAAGTGGAGCGAGAAAGTGAGAGAAATTAGAGACTTTCTTCACTTCTGGAGCCTCGTACTCAGGCTATGAAGACACAAGTCAGTGTTAGTGAATTTTGTATAATATTGAACCTTTAAGTTTAGAGTGTATTCTTTGCTTCAAAAGAAAAGACAAGAAAAGAAAACACTTGGGCTTGTCCAAAACTGTTTGATCAAAGGTTTTTTTTTCTGACACCATGTTATTGCTGAGGCCTCTGAAGATCAGATTGAACTATAAGTTAATTTAGTAAACGCACAAAATAACAGTGATTGTAGAATATTTAAGATCCTGAGTTTATACGAAAATAAAGAATGCATGAAGAGATGAATGATGATGATGCTTCAGATTGCAGAACTGATTTATAAATCAGTGGATGTAGTTGTGTTGTTGATCTTTGCCCCCCTCTCTCCCGGGTGTTTACGGACCCCGGGATGTGTGACCTGTCGGGTGCGCGCACTGCCAAGAACGCGTACGCGCAGCATCCTGCTTTTGCTGCTTCTCCCCTGCGAAGGACGCGGAGCTTCTCGGAAATCCAGCTGTCACTCACCGAGACGGAGCGCGTGTGGCAGGCACACGGTCCCGATAAATACCCGGCGAGAGGAGACCAACCGCTGCGATCAACAGATCGACAACTCTGCTGCCCCCCCCTCCCCCGCCCACTCCACCCCCCGGTGAGAAGACCACCACGATGAGGCGGCAGCGCCGGAGCCGAATGGCACATGTGAGCAGCGGCTGACATTTTTAATTCTCCAGCCAGTCACACCGATATGAAGACCCGATCTGCACCGACCAGGTCCTGATCCAGCTCCGCAACTTGTCAGGCGAGGCTTCGCTCGGTGCCAAAATGACCAGACTATTGTCTCGCCTCGGTGTAACGGAACGGGCCCGCAGGAATCTTGGCACCGGTTTTACGCAGCAGACCACATAGTGCAGTCGACGGTCGAAAAGGCGGAACGTTAGCGCGGCTGGCATGGACACGGACTGCTCACCACGTCTCGTAGTGATGCTATGAGGAGAATGAAAACACACCCGTGAAGAATCCCGCTGGTTCTTCATCATCCTCATCATCATCATCCTCACCATCACCACCACCACCACCACCGCAGCTGGATTCAAGTTTGGACCTCGCCAAGTCCAAAACGACCTTCCCCTCCCAAGAAAAAGGATCATCTTACATCTTAGAGCATCTTCACAGACTCGCATAGCGGTAAGTGATAGTTTTAATTGTATTTATTTGCATTTTTGTGGCTAAAAGGAGGCGCGAGCCCCGGTCCGTCACCCTGATGGTCTGAGGGTCACGGACGCACCGTTTGGCACCATAACGCACAGAGCACAGCGACGCGTCTACTGGCTGTTCCCCTCCGACATCACGCGGAATGTATTTTTCTTTTAAACGCTAAATGTTCTTGTGGCTGTAACACGTGGGTCAAGGCCACGCAGCGAGCAACAAGAGATGAACTTCTGTAGGAGCGTGCTTTTTGGATCCGGCGGCGGCGGACGGACGGACGCGCCTCCTGATTGACACGCGCTAATTTGGACCCATCAGATTGGAAGCATGATGCAGCTAAAACAGAGAGAAGGGGTAAAATACATAAATGAATAAAAAAATGAAAAGAAACAACCAAGAAAAACACCCACGCTGCTCATGTACTCGTATTTGGAGGCTGAATCCCAGCGTCTCAAAATCTTTTGTTCTACATTGATTGGAGCAGGAACACGGTGTTGATGGGCGGTGCAGGGATTCAGCCAAACCCTGCACGAGCTGCGCACATTACCAAGAGCAGGCTTTAAATCTTAACGTTTGTTCATAATAAAATAAATATTTTACTGCCCTTTTTAAGCTTCAGGCTTTCTGTGTTGATTTTAATTGAGGAATGACATTCAGGGTGAAACAGGAGTGTTGAACGATGCAGATCAGGATGACAAAAATGATTAATGCAGCAGCATTGTTAGTTATAATGAGACAGGCAGCTACACTGTTCCATAAATATTCAAATATCAAATATGACTTTATAATGTTTCATGTTAGATAAATAATTGGCCAATCAAGTCTTGCCTGTAAACGCGACACGTTGGTCCTTCTATCTTTTCCTAATGATCTTCCCAGCTTAGAAAAATGTTTCTCCATCTGCAAAAACAGTTTTAAACACCAACTATTGATCTCACAGATGCACTTGATCCCTCAACCAGTGATTATCTCATCATTTCAGAAGCCAATACTGAAAGTGGATCACCTGATGGCAAAGCATTTCATTGTGTTGGAAGTCTTTGAAATATGCCACACTGGTGTGTGTGTGTGGGTGTGTGTGTGTGTGTGTGTGTGTGTGTGTGTGTGTGTGTGTGTGTGTGTGTGTGTGTGTGTGTGTGTGTGTGTGTGTGTGTGTGTGTGTGTGTGTGCGTGTGCGTGTGCGTGTGCGTGTGTGTGTGGAGCATCTGTCAGTGGCCCGCCAACAATGGCTCCAATATGAGGCTGCGTAATGACTTTCTCCCCTGCGCTTCAGAAAATCCCCCTATACATTAGGTCATTGTGATGGATTTGGGGACTTGCCAGTGGAGGGAGATTTGTTCTCGTGAGCGATGCTTGCTTTATACATCACATATGGATGTATTTATTCCGAATTTATTCTTTGGTTCGCTGCCAGTGGAGGCACCTCCATTTACCCTCCGTTCCTCCTCCTGCATTTCCATCCAGCCAAATGCTGTTTGGACATTTCACATCCTTGCAAGCGATAGAGTTAATTAACTTGTTCTATATGTGTGGAAGTATTCTGCGAGGCCGCCCATCTCTGCTGCATGATTCTCCTCCCATCTTGTTAACCTTGTACCCCCCCCCCCCCCCCCCCCCCCAACCGCCGCGCTACCCCAGGCCATTATTTCACTCCCTGTGCACTGGGGGAAGACCTTATATCAATATGGGAGGAGGGGAAGTCAACCCTGGTGCACTCCACACACCAAGAGAGGGATGAAGAGCAGATTCAGTTTGGCAGCCAGAAAATGCTCCATCACTTACTGTTCTTATCATGACAAATCTATCTGTCCTCTATTTATTTATTATTTAAAATTCAGCTTTTTGGGGTGGGGGGTGGGGGGTATTACTTCACCACACGGGACTCCTGACCTGGCAGATATCGCAGATAAATTGTGAATGGATGTTTATGAGGACGTCCTAGAAACGCAGGAGAAACATCGCATTTCCTCTTGGCTGCAGAGGAAGTTGATTAATTCACGCAGCCAATGGAAGTGTGAAAGCAGAAAAAGAACTGGCAGCTGCGTGGTCAGTTCATGAAAAAGCAGCTAAACAATGACACAAACAGCAACGGACGGAGCCGCCTGTCCTCTGCAGAGCGTCTCGACGGTGTCTTGATTTCCTCACAGCGTGATTGAAACCTGAAGTTTAAAGACACACAATTCACTCACCAAAAAAACATTCCAAAGACACAATTGCTGTGGGGAAAGTTTCCAGAGGATTTAGGAAAACGTTCAACACATTAACTGAAACAAATTCCACTGTGCTTTGTTAAACGTTTGCGTTGATGTATTTTTGACTAATCTTTGTGTAATCTGGAAAAATCGACACCCTTTAAAATCATTTTCAGGCAAATCTTATCTGATAAATATCCTTTTAAAGCTGCCAAACAGATGGAAAAACTCTCAGACAACATGCTTTGTCTCACAACGTTTGGGCGTCTTGATTCCCTGATTGTGACGGCGATTTGGATTCGTAGGCTATAAATAGCAGAATTGTTCACTTATATGATTTTATTTGAAATATCTTGCCTTTTCATATCGTCTGCAAATGTCTTAGTTGTTACACTTTAATAAAATTCATCTTCATTACACAGAAAATAAATGCAGAGCTCAAATAACGAGGCAACTTTCTTTACATACAAGGTAGAACAGAAATACATGAAAATAAAATGAATAAAAAAGGCATAATAAATGAAAATGATCTAATAATTCAGTAATAATTCAAATGATATAGTAATTCATGATGTACTAAAATAAAAGGTAAACAAATTTAAGCAAAATCTTTATTTACTGAGAAAACTGATAAAATAATAGTCTTTTAGGGCCTGAATTAAAAACAAAATTGTACTATCATAGAATAGTTAATAGTTTTGCTCTTCACTCATCATTTATATGAGTTCTGGGAAAAGAATTAAAGAATAAAAAAAGTCATGTTTGGAACAGGCGACCTCCCCGACCCCCAATGCTTTCCTACTGTTTCTGCAATTAAAGACGTGAAGTGAAAACAAAAAAAAATAAAAATAAAAAAACAGGCGGGGCATTCATTTACATTTTAAAAACTAATTAGGTTCCAAAGTGCATGTTAGTATAAATCTAAATGACTGAAGACAATGAAGGTTCTTGTTTTTCCTCATCCGTGTTCTGCTGCAGAGCTCCAGACTTAACTCCAGGACACTTTGGCTTAAATCCTCTGCTATTGAATTCCTAATGACCGGCCAGACATGGAAAATCAATATTGCCATATATTGTAGAATTCATTAGCCTGGTCCTCCTTCAATTTACAGTTAAAAGCCAGAACAATGCTCCTGGGGGCTGTAATCAGTGGACGCACGTTAACCGTCAGGCGCATTAGATGCCCGCGCAGCTTTTCAAAGACTTTTTGAAGAACAAAATGACAGAGTTTGATGCACATGTTAACGGCAGTTTGTGCCAAAATCTCCCATTGAACGCTTCGCCCTGAGCCGGCGAAGGCAGCAGTCGTAAACAGCTAAACACCCTCATTTAATTTCCTTTGATATCTGAACATCGCTCGAACGCGATGCGTGTCAAATGATCCACCTTTGTGCCTTTATTTCACTGTTTCTTATGTTAATCACTTGCAATTAAATCAGCTGTGTACAATTACCATAATTGTCATGTGAAATGTCTGCGGGTTGTGTTTAAGTCAATTACATGCTTTATAGGCAGCCATTCTGAATAAATGGAGTAATTCGCTTCCTGTTTTTCCCTAGTTCTTGCCTTCAGAGTGTGTGATGTGGAGCCAGTACAGTGAGAGGTAAATTTTATGCTTTCAGCCTCTACATCAAAAAAAAAAAAAAGAAAAAAGAAGCAAACCATCCCCACGTGCACATTAGAAAGCAGGTGTTTTGCAGCATGAAACCATCAACATGTTATGATACTACTACATGAGAGTGACTGGTGACTGCGGAATGATTGGAGATGATGGGAGAGCCACCGCCGCCGCCGCTTCATGAACTATCAAGGTATTATGCCTATATCTTGTTTAGCAGACGTGTGCACACTGCCAGGCTTAATCCCCCCGGTGCTGCACACTGAGGGAAAACTGTGTCTTTATGCCTGCCAACTAGTCTGGATTCTCTCCGCTTGACACTGTGTACTCCGCGCTGCTTTTCGTTTTCCTGCACTGCCAGTTTCCCCTGTGCGACTTTGAAGCGACAGTCGAGGGAAGGCGCTCCGCTCTATTTGTAATTACTGATGACGATTGTTGCAGGTCATCAAGTGTAAACGGTGGATGCAAGCGGAGCGCCGTCCGCCAGGCGGGCCCGTCTGAACGTGCAGAGACGGAGTTCACGCGTCGGGACGACGCGGTGGAACTCTGCACGTGAAGTCGGTCATTTTCAAGGGGGAACAGTTTCATAGCTTGAAAATAGTGGAATTTGTTCCATGGCGTTGATCTGAGAGTAATTGGCTGGGCTGGATGTGCCCTCGGTGTCTTCAGATGACTGTAAAGATTAAAAGTGTTTTTAATTAGATTGTCATTAGAATCCAGAAGCTGTGAGGCTTCACGGTGCGAGCTGTGAAATGAGATGAGATTCTGACCTTCACGTGTTTCCCTCATTCAGTAAGTTGATGAGCTTTTTTTTTGGTGTGTCTGTTACATGTCAGATGATCTCAGGGTTGGGGGGGGGGTGGGGGGGTGGGGCTACTCTGCTGCTCCCTCAGGGTGACTCCCCTGGGAAACGAGCCCGGCACTCGACCCTGACCCTCCCCAAGCAGCCACTTTCGTTGGTGCACGTGTCGTTGCGAAGCCACAGCAGACCTCCCCAATCTGCAAGATCCCAAAAAAAAACAAAAAACGTTCTCACGGAGGGAATCCTGACCTCCCATGATTCATATCATCCTGCCGCAGCGTGTGGCGGTGGTGCAGCACACGTGTTCTCGTATTGCAGCGCAGTAATGCAATCGTAGAGATGAACTAATAGACGGAAAACTCAGTGCATAATTAGGAAAACCTGTTCTGAACCACTTTAATGTTAAAATATCTAGTTTATCCATTTCATACCAACATAAATTGAGTGTTTGTGGTATTTGATTTTATTCTGATGATTTAGAAACTGAACTGTTGACGTTTCTTTACCGGTTAACCTCAGACGCTTGTTATTGGAGAAATCCAGAGGAAACACACACACAGAAACACTTCAGACACAAAGACACCAGCCACTGTGAAATCACACATCAATATTATATTTGAATAAAAACAAAGAAATGACGTTTGTTGTGCAGAAATCTTTCACGTCCCAAAGCGATCAAAGTTCCACATGGAGGGTCGTCCTCGATGATTCTCAGAGCTTCAGACACGCATCATTTAGTGGATTAAGTCATCGACATGAACGGTCATTCAAAAATAACTAAATCTAATGTTATCACAATTTGACAAAACTCATTAAAAATATATAAAACATGATATTCATGTTTCAGATAACTATTATCTTTACTTAGAGATAAAGAAGTGCTGCCCTTTGTTGGGAGTTTAAGTCATCAAGCTTTCAACATTTTCTCAGGTAGAACTTTATTCTATTTACATTCTTTTTTCATGATCGTATGTTGTCGTTTAACAAGATAATGTTTCCTGAACTAACAACTACAGTTGCATTGCTAAACTAAAATTCAATTGCAGGTAAAAGTATTGATGTGAAATATTTGGCATAAAAGCCTCTAAAACAAATCAAAGTTTTAGTTTTTCACCGTGTTTAATTGCAACTCAAACCATAAACTTTTTGTATTTTCACAGTGAATGCACTGTAAAGGCTTCAAACTCTTTAAGCGAAAGTTTTGCAACAAAGGTAATTTTTGGGAACAAATAAAGCAGGAATCTGTTAAACGACACGTTAATTGCAAAAAGGCTGATTGATTTAAATTGTGGGTGCAGTAAGAGTGAAATGACATTTATCACGTAACGACAGCGATGTGATTTTATAACATCTCTTGATAACTGACAGTCCTGAGAACAAAGTGAAGGTGAGGAGTGTCTGTAGCAGAAGGAGCAAAAGGGGGCAGGAGGTGCAGCGAGCGAGCGCCCCGCTGAGTGTGGCTGAAATCAGATGTCACTTCCAGCGAGGCTGCGCTGGCGCGGCGATACGGGCAGTGGAACAAATGAAAACAGTCGTGAGGCTCCTTCCCATGGGGAATGTCACGGCGCCATACGGGGGATCTGCTCGGACGTACATCCTGGGAGCCCGCACGGCGCGCACGTGCAGATGCGGCGAGCAGCTCGGCACAGCGCAGGCATGTTTACGCTCCAGTCAGCGTTGTGCGCGCTTATTCAAGCCGATATGTCAGACTCATGAATGTGCGCACGCTGACACATTTACATATCGTGTGGCCGGGCCGTGATTCGGGGTGACAGGTCTTATGCCACTTCCCCCGGGTCGGCGGAGGGGCAGGGCCGCAACGTGACGGCCGACGTAGGCAGAGAGAGTGTCTTTCATTCACTGTCACTCCCCGAACGACACAACCTCTCCCCGTGTTCCCGGCGAGGTAACGTTAGGGCCTCCACGCCGCCCACTGTGACTCCACACCTGCTCCTCTTCATCGCTGGACGCTCCTCTTCATCTCATGCTGTCAGTGTTTGGAGCTTGGACTGTTTAGAAATATCAGTTGGAGAAATCTGTTCAGTCTGCAACCGTCATGAGCCGAGGAGACGTTCTCACCACTCTTCATTAGATAGAATTCGTCTGGAGGCAGAAAACCTTCTGAATCTTTACAAGGAGGACATGTTTACCACTTTTGGCCATTTTAGCTGTTTTGACTCTTTCAGACACCTTTGCTGTTTTTTTCCCCCTTTTAAGCAATTTGTTGCATTTTTAGCCATTTTGCTTTTTGTTTATCTTTTCATTTCCTTTTTATTCACCTTCCCAGTGTTAAAAGCTGTTTCAGCTCATTTAGCCAATTTAGTTTTCGCCATCTTAAGCCCCGTCCACATGAAAACGCTGATTCATCTTTTGTTTTTGGCCAAGCATTCACACGGCACAGCGGTTTAGGAGCCCCAAAACGTGTTTTCAACAAGAAAACGTGTTCCAGAGTGGAGAAATTTGAAAACGCCGCGTCAGCTTTGACGTGTAGACGGCCATTTGCCCCCACCCTGCGACCTGATAACCCCGTTATCGTCTCCACGACGTCAGTTAACAACAACAACAATGGCGGATTACATGCTCCAGATCCAGCTGCAGAAGCTCCTGATGCCAGTTGGTGTATTAAGGCCAGATGTTGGATTTCTTTCGCATGCTCTGCTAGGTTAGTATCTTTCTGTGGCAGAGTTACAGCGCCCCCTATAAGCCTGGCATATGTAATACATCGTTTTGAGTCATTTTTATGATGCCTTGTGGACAAGAAAAGAACAATAGGGAGAAAAAAGATGGGCCTGAGGTGTTTTTGCATTTTTAGCCATTTCTAGAGCAACTTCCATCCATGTGCCAATTATTTTATTTTCTATTTTTCGAGTTGTTTCAGCAAATTTAAAATAATTGTAGTCATTTTATCAGTGTTAGTTCTTTTTTTTAAAACTTTTAAATAAGATATGAAATTCCATTTGAAAGATAATCTGGTTTGCAAATAAATTTAAAAAGATAAAAATGTTCTCTTACATTCAATTTTTTTCCAAGATTTGTTCCAGGGAGCCACTACAGAAGAAATAAAGAGCCACATGTGGCGGTCGAGCTTTAGGAAGATGAGACCCCCAAACTCACACCTCACACACACACACACACACACACACACACACACACACACACACACACACACACACACACACACACACACACACACACACACACACACACACACACACACACACACACACACACACACACACACACACACACCTCACTGAGCTTGTAACACATCGTACTCTCGTAACTCACATCACACGTTTTCTTTCACACCAAGTCTTAATGTTTTTCACGTTATAACATTTGTTAAAGATCCAATGAAACGTAAAACCCTCCTCGTAGTTTTAAGATGTTTTAAATTGAACATATACGGTGAATCTCCATTTGTACTATCAGCAACTGTCCCACCCCAATAGGCTGTGGTCCATTTAGGAAAATAGTAAATTATTAGTTTAAGCTGAACATTTTTAAACCAGGTGTAAAATCACTGGTGTGTGAGTGTGTAATTCATCATTGATTAAATCTTTTCATGCTTATTATTGGTTCGGTAGCAGTGATGTCATTCTTCACTGGAGTTTTCCAGATTATGAGTTTGTCCTCGAGAGGACGAATCAGCGCTTCTCAGCTGGAGTTCAAGGAATCTCTTCATCCAAAGAGGTTAATGCTGAAAATAAATGTATTCAAGGTTTCAAGTGTAACTTCACCACATCCAAGTGGTGGTTTATAGCCTGTAGGAAACATGGAAATAAACACACAAAAGGAATCTTACCACCAATTTCCAAAGGCCTTTAAATGAACATCCCAACAGCATCAGTGACAAAAGACTTCTATAAGCCTATTTGTGCTGCGTATTAACTGCTTGCTTTGTGTTTGTGGGGAAAAGAAAGCAACACAAACTCAAGTTTCAAGGAAGAGCCCCTTGGGAGATTCAATTATTTTAGTTTGGATAACTTAGCTGAGAAAACAAGTCTCTCCGGACCGGAAATTAGGTTTGTTGTTTTTGTGTTTAAAGGAGTTTAAAGTTTTCCACTCGCACACCGGTTACACACGCCTGCTGTTTATCCACGCGACCCGGTGAAGCAGCTTCGACACCGGTGGCACCAACGTTCCCGTTAAACACGCAGCCGCCTTCGTTATCGGAGCAAAACACACGTTTCCCATCAGCGGCGTGCCGGCGACACTGTGGAGAACACGTCCATAAGGGGGATGTGTGCCACAGCAATGCGCACGGCGGAAAAACGCTCACGCCTGATTGGCCCAGCCGGGTCGGCCGCGGCCGGGTGATGTCCCCCTCGCTCTCCGTCACAGGCGGAGCTAAACAGAGCAGCCAGGCTCACCCTGTCACCACCTCGCCCGCCACACGCCAAGGCAGACGCACACACACACACATCTCTACACACACCGAGGCTGAAATGTGGGGAAAAACTGGACCACAGAGGGTCGCATGGCTTCTGGTTACTCGTCCAGTAATGACTCATTATGCACGACACACGACTCCCGTTTCGTCACGGCTGCGTAAGCAGATGCTCAGCCGTGGTTTTCCCCAAAGATCACCACCTCCATCACTCCAAGTCACGGGGGTAATTATTGAGGTCATGATCAATGCACGGGGCCGTGGCCATTTCTGCTCCCACCTTCACAAATGCCAAGATTGACTCATGTTCACATGTAAAAGCCCGGCAGCTCTGTCTCTTTCATGCATGTGCTTTGTTTTGAAATGTAAACTGGAGGGGGGGGGGGGGGGGGGAGACTTGCAGTGTCTTCATTCATTCACCAAGTACAAGGGGTCGGACTAATAAAAGGGTAGAAAGAGACAAGCTGACACTGGGATATTTTTAGCCGCTGTTCCATATACAACACGTTCCTCCAGACGCTGAGATGCTCCGGGGTCGTGCTCTGTGTTTATACTGCTTCCTATGGAGGTCTCATACCCGAGGCTGCGTTAAATCAGAGCTTTACTGGAGCTATAGGAAGAGCTGCTCCAGCTGTTGAATGTATGGTGCCGGCCAGAGGCTGGATTAAATAATCAATCCAAGAAACTGAAGTTGTGATAGGAGACTGTGGGGCTCAATTAGCTCAAAAATTATCAATCAATGCTCTTTGAACCAAAGATTAATGTTTTTAAACTGTGGGATTAAGCCAGATTACCTGGAGAATCTCATGAGGAGAACATGCAAACTCTACATATAAAGACTTGTTGTCCAGAATTGACTCTTTGTATCGTCACTGAGGTGAAAATACTGACCACTTCACCACCATGCAGCACAGTTAATGAAAAAGAAGACATTATTTTTTACATTGAAGATATTAGACTGTGATACGTTTGTATTATCCTGGAAAAAAATACAAAATAATTTCTTTCTTTTAGACTTATCTTTGGATTAATATAACTTTAAATAGATTTTTTTTAAGACATTGATCGCTGTGGATACAAACAAGAGTTTAGCCTCAGGGTTAACAGTGAGAAAATCCTCTTAAAATCTTTGTTTTTCAGCAGCTGAGCTTCGGTGTTTCTGAATGCAAAGGTTTGGTGGTGATTTGAGGAATTCCCATTTTAGAGTTGGGAACGTTGACATGGAAAAATGAGTCCACCCAACACAAATCTGCAGAGAAACGACAAACTTGTAGAGTAACACAGATGATAATCTACTTGTTCCGATATCATTTAAGAGCTTTATTTCCACGTATGTGAGTAAAGCCAGCAAAGTATGTAGGCTAAGCTAATGCTAAGCTAATGACGTCAGGCTATTTTGACTGTAACAGCAATATGGAAAATCATTACAGCTCCATTGAAAAATGCTATGTAGTTTCTGTTTTGTTTCGTGTCGTCAGATTAGATTTTTAAGGCTGGGATTTTCCCACTTTCCATACGGGAAATTCCAAGTTAGACAGCATTCATGTCGGCGGCTCAGCTGCTACGTGTGATTAATGAAGTACCAGCGTCACTTTATGTCTGAACTTCAGTTATTGATGTACAAAACATGAAATATTTTAATAAAATGTCGTCTTGTTTGTTCCCCAGATCCTCACAAACAGTCATAATCCCATCGCGATGCAACACATGAGTTTAACTGCACCAGTAAACCGAGGAAAGCCCCACACACACACTACCTGTCAGCTTCTTCTTTTTAAATGTTTTGGCACCGAAACACCAAGAGCAGCGAGTCGTTCCTCTTTCCCGTTACATCACCCACACGTGACGCGTCTCCCAGGACGGTCCTGTCCCGTCCCGTCCTCTTCTCGCTGTCTCTTCTCCCGGAGTCATGTTTAAACAAAGTAACATTCATACATGAGTGGGTTTCCATGACCACAAGGCCCGGGGATTATCCGAGCCGTAGCCCACCATGGTGTGATGGGGAGGAAAGGAGCCCGAAGGCGGGCGCAGATGCTCTCGTGCTGCTATCGTAGCCACGGCGATAACCTCACGGGCTAACACTTTGAGACTCCGCGTCTGAAACAAAACAGGAAAAAGCAAAGAAAAAAAAATATGATTCACTTGACAGAAAATGCTTAAGGGCCGACTTTAAATAGCTGTGTGCTGTTTCTGTTTTCTCCGATTTTTTATTTTTATTTTTTTTCTGTTTATTGTTGGTTGGGCCCTATTAGTGGATCTGGACTCTGGAATCCAGTGGAGGGATGTGAGCGTCTCTGCTGTCGGAGCCTTAAGACAGACCGTTTACATAAAGATTAACTCAGATGAGGCGAGTGTTTGTTCGGAGAATGATAATGACTTAGCGATTGCATGCGCGGGCTGTAGGGTAGAGCGGCAGCGGCAGCAGCGGTCTCCTCTGCTGGCACGGTAGAATTGTTTCTGGATTTTATCACAGCTCCTGTCTCCAGTTTGGCATGAGAGCACATGAGCAGTCAGGACCCCTCAGCTTCATCCCACCTCTCCGTCTCAGCCTCAGGCTCTGCGCAGGCTTCCCTCTGAGGTCAGCGCTCTTGTACCATCATGATTTTGTCCTCCTGGGACGTGTTCTTCTGCTGATGCGCAGACAGACACAGCATTTACACGGCCCATACCAATTCTGTCGGTTTTAGGCTCAATTCAAAGGTTGATATTCACTTTCTATGAATTCATTTTGGTTTATCATTGAATGAATTTGCCTGTTAAACTATCAGGTGATTGACAAGGTTATTTTTGTCCCTCTGAGGCACCCGCACTTGTGCAGACGTCTCGTGGTTTGGAAGTCGCTCCATGTTAATGTTAAATTTGTTAAATGCTAATTTCAGAAATCTGTTGAACAGCTCAGTTTCAGTGTTGAAATGGTACAAATAGCAAATATTATCTTAAAGCATTTCCTGACGGTCCATCAACAAGTCAAAGTAGTTTGCAACTTGTCCAAATTACACTTCAAATATCACCAAAATGAAGTTAACTTTGAATTATACGATCTCTTTCGTAACTTTACTAAACTACCTTAAAGTTTATTTACTTTTGACTGGACGAAAACACACAAACTATGAGTACATAGTCCTTTAACACTGTTGGAGGAATAAATGTGAAATGCTAAATGCTAAAGAAGATCCAATGAAACTGAGATTAATGACAATTAATTACCCCAAAATGCTAATTCTAAAATTAAAAGCAACTGACAGCCCCAGTTGAAGTTGAAAACCTTTAAGTATCAGGGAAGAAAAGCTGTAATGAAAAACCTTACGTGTAATATGTGCAATGATTTCAGGCATTATATATATATCATAGTATATGTTGTATCGTAGTATTGTTGTGTTGTTATTGTACTGGTCTCATATGTTATCAATATCGCTGGAGTTCTGCACCAGGAACTGTAACGGTATTGTGTCATACAGTATCTATAAAGTATTGTGTTGTATCACCGCCCTACTGTATCATATCAGTATCACTGCATCATGTCCTATTGACATTTCATAAAGGTTGCATCACGGTAGTGCTAGTATTGGATCAGTCCTGGCGATTACAGCTTTGTTTTTACTTTGCACCGAATCAAAAGGAAATCTGGAGTGTCACACATGGGTAATTCTGTATTTACTTTCCCTAAAGAGAGACGAGACGAGACTCGGCCGTTATCAATATCCCAGGTGCAGCTTAATGCTTCGGCAGGATTCTGTAAACGAACAAGAGGAGCTGATTGCAATGCAGCTCAACCTCTTCCTCCCATGGATGTGGCCCCGACTGCATCGGTTATTAAAGCACAAACACGCTGACATTTTCAGAGACTTGCAGGGAGTCTCACCTCCAATCATACGGGCCGCCCTCAACCGAAAAGGATCAAACGTTTGGGGAACCTGGGAGCCTTTGGAAGAAATCCGTTTGCGTTGGCATTAATAGAGTCGGTCTTATGATAATAGTTTTGGAAGTGGATGTTTCTCACTCTTTAAGGTGTGTCGCCTGACGTGTGATGTTCTGTCTCACTGTGGCTCCGTCTTGTTGCGATTCTCCTGCAAACCTCCCAGAATGATGTGCAGCAGCAATTTAGAGACGCGTGAAAAGGGGGATCCTCTTTGTAATTTCTCATCTAAAGCATGTCTCACATCGCTCTATGTCATGTGCACAGCGTCTTTCACTGCGCATGATACTTGTTGAGTATCCACGAGCATCACTTAATAAATTTAATTAAAAAAGAAACTGAAGTAGATTGTGAGTTTTTTTCAATCTGGAGACGCTCGTTTGCTAAACCTGATTACCTGGTTTGATTAGTTGGAGAAGAACAAGAAAATGATGTAATGAGAGAGCTTATCAGCCAAAACAGCTGAATAGAAGATTAAACTGCAGAAATGGGTAAAACAGATAAAATAGCTAAGGAATTCAAAACCTAAAAACAATTAAGTGACTGAATAAAACAGATTACAAATCTCAAAACAACAATAACATACTGTATGTGCAAATTTCTTAATCATAGTTATTCACTTTCATAATGCAATATAATCTTGTTTAGGTAAATATGAGAAGAGGATTTTAGCCTTTTATATGGTTTAAAGTGGGTGAATCGTCTCTCTTTGTCGTGGCATGTTACTATAATCACTTGGATTTCAGTTAATTTAACGTCCCTGCTGCTCAGATAGACGTCTGAATGCAGAGCGCGGATGGCGCCGCTCATAAAAACGAGAGCGATACCCCGAATGGCTGCTGCAAACCATAAATAGTAATGAAAATCTTCAGGTTTACAAGTTGAAACATATTCTTGGCCTGTCTTTAACGTGTGTGTGTGTGTGTGTGTGTGTGTGAATAGAAGTCAAAGCAACTCGCAGTTATAATTGAGAGGTTATTTTTTTCTGTTTTGTTTTATCATGCATTAGGTGCTCCTGTTTACTTGATCTCCTGTTATAACAGGAGCCATACATAGCCTTGAACCAAAGGAGACTTTGCTTTGTTTGCATCTTGATGTAGGCAAATGTAATCACAGCACTGTGTGGTCCCTAATGTGATGGAGGGGATTTCATTAGACTGTTGTACACACCGAGGGCCTCTGCCGTGAGGCGGCCTGGAGGATTTGCCCCGGGCAACAATAGCTTTATACAGTCCATATCCTGGGCTTAGACAACACGTGCTTGTTTCTTAGATTGACTTTACTGTAACATCATTTGCGTGGTTATTTAAATCAGTCGCTCCATTCATATCTTGTCTTTTTTTTTTCCTCTCCTTTTTTCCTGCTGTGTCTTGATGGCATCCAGGGCGGTGTTGGCGACAACGCGAGGCCCGGCATCTTTCATTTCTTGGTTTTAGATCTAATCTCAGCACAAAAAAATAAAAAATAAAAAATCCAATTTTTGCACAAGCAGACCTTTCAGTTGACATGGCAAGCACGAGTGGATGATTAAAGTTGTATTGGAACAAGCGTAACCACGGGCAATGACATATTGCTGCAGTGGGGCTCTTTTTGTGTTTTCATTCACCGTGTTTCCTTCTCGGCTCCTCCAGTCCTCCCATTGCCTTTTCACTCGGTTCTTCCCTGCCGTTCGCTGCATCCTCAAAGTGTTTTTTTTTCTTTTTGTTGGGGAATCTGATTGCTCAGTTCCGTTTACATTCACTCGCCATCTGCGGAATTTGGCTTCTGCGACCGTGAATCGATGCTTAACGTTGGCAGTGTTGCATTGACTCGCCTCCCTCTCTGTCTTTGTGTCTCCGTTTCATCTTCGGCTGGTCCCTGGCATGTTTTGATCTCCGAGCACTCGATGAAACAACAGTTCAGTCCACAGCTCGCTCAGCAGAGGACGGTTCAGAGTACACAATTCAACGAGAGAGAGAGAGAGAGAGAGAGAGAGAGAGAGAGCCTGCATGCTTTTCTCAAGAATAAAAATTTGTTGAGCCAACCTAAATAAACTCAGACTGTATAGTCTGGAAGAAGTGTCTGTTTGTGATTTTCAACGTGTACATAAACAGTTTTGGAACATCTTTTTAAATTGACACGTTACTACAACTATAATGTTTTTTTTCCCCAGTAATATTTATCAAACTCTTCAGATGGCGGTGCATTGACATCCATTTTGCACACATTGCACTGCACACTGGCCGTGACAGTGTCTGCACACGCAGAAATAATAGTAAATGAACTTCATCGTTTATTTAATTTCCGATCAAATTTTGCTTTACTGAGCTAATCGCTCACTTTGAAAAGACTAACGCTTCCAGGTATTTTACATAAACTGATTTGTTGGAAAAATATTAAGCAACCAAAACAGTAAAACTGCATATTTTATTGATTCAGTCACCAAAAACCAGTGAATCCTATAAAAAACAAGCGCAATCAGAGACGTTGGACGTCGGCCAAAGGTTCACCTCGACTGAGACATTTTGTGAAAATCTGTCATTTAGTTTTGACGTAATCCTTAAAAGCCTTTAAAATTAAATCCTGATCCAGAACCCGGATCCGAATCACCTCCAGAATTTAATGGAATCGTCCATGTGGAGTAACTGCATATAGATTAAATTACACTTTCTACAAATAGCCATTGATATTAAAAAATAAGCACTAATGTCCTACTGAAGGTGATCTATCCATGGTGACGTAAACTGAGACATACAAACAGATAAGTATACGCTGGTGATTTTATTACGTCCTTGGTGGACGTAACAAAGAACAAAAACACATAGATAAGCATCACAAAACACCCTAAACCCCTCTCTACATGATAAACATTATGTGAAAATCAACAGACAAGGTGTTTAATGAAAGAATGGGCTAAATGTGAAACTTGGAATTGCACTGTTTCTGCATGCAAATGTTCTATATGTATTTTTTCTGTCTGTAGAAGGAGTCCACTAACGAGGCCTTTAACGTCTATAAACTCACTTCAGACATTTCTCTTGATGCACAGAAATCTTTATCTGAAGAGGCAACGGCTTGGCATTCGTCATTTCAAAATCAAAACGATATGATTCAAGCATACATACTGATAGAAGAAAACAAATCTGTATTTTTGCAGGATATTCGCCGTCTTTAGTGCATTAGAATGGCTAATTAGCATTAACATGAAACGCTGTTGATGGGACATTTCGGGAGTTTTTTTTTAGGTAATTAGTGGAGAAAATACCGCACAGCCATCTGTTTACCCACTAATGATCCTTCGTGGAAAATGTTTGTGAATGTCTGCAGCAAATTCCATGGGAATCCGTCCAGTGGCTGTGGAGTGAGATGTTGATCGTTGCCTTTCACCGCGTGGCTAAAATGAAGCGTCCTGCCACCTCGCGCCATCCGTTTAGCGCTTGACTCTCGCCTTGTTAATCTGGGTGACCTTACTATCACTGCGAAGGGTCGTCTCCGTGATGAATGAACTCCATTTCAACTCTCTCCCTCTTCATTGTCGTTTGATAAACCTTGGCCCGGCTTGCAGTGGGGATCTTCTCTCAGCCTCCTTCGCTCCTTAAGGCAAATACACTGACAGCAGAGTGATAGCGTCCGGGATGCAGACGCTGAAAGTGAATGACGGCTGATGAACGCTTCGCACTGACAGCGACTTATTACCCAGATATTAAAGTATATTAGCTTGGGAGATCCTTGTCCCCTGTCATTCATGTCCGAGCCATAGCCGGAGATAAATATGAATGATGTCCTGTGGGTCTGTCAGAAGAAACAGGGTCAGGGTCAGTGTGTGCCAGGCACATTTGTATGTTTTATATGCCTGGGTGTTTCACAATTGGAAGGATCTGCTGCAGTATCCTTGAGCTAGATGCTTCACCTCAAACCGATTCCAAGTACGAGTGAAATATTCCCTCAAGGCAACAAACAAACCAGTGCCAGAACGTAAAAAAAAAAAAAAAACAGGAGAGAAAATCTTTAAAAAAAAACAACAACTTGTTTCTTACTTGGATGCTGATAAGAAGGTTAATACATCAAGTGACGTTAAGAATCTTTTAAGTTTTCGCAGAAACGGGGAGTTGACAGGATATCATCCGACAGAACCGACACCGCAGGTGGGCTGGAATGTTAGTGTTACCTGAATTATTCAAGTCAACAAGCAGATTCATGTGCAGATGACTTGGAGGGGGGGTGGTGGTGGTGGTGGTGGTGGTGGGGGTGGTGGGGGTGTCATATTTTCAATTTAACCCCACTGAAACATTCCCCATAACACCGGGGCTGCTCTGTGCGGCTGCACGTACTCATGCGTCTCGGTGCATGCATGCATGTGCATAACGGCCACGGCGAGCCCTGGAAGCACAGACATCCCTCCTCCCTCCTGCGCGCACGAACTCAGCCAAAATCATCTTCTCAGCGTTCAGTCATCGCGATGGCAAGGATGTCTCTACTTATCTGGAATAAACAAATTCAACTGCAGCTGGCAGTGGCATTTGGCCTCTGTGCGCTCTCCTTTCCTGGCAGCGTGTGTGTGTGTGTGTGTGAGTGTGCATGTGTGTGTGTGTGTGCGTGTGTGTGCGTGTGTGTGTGTGTGTGTGTGTGTGAGGAGCTGCAGCAACTGGAGCAAAGGGGGATCCTAAGGTTGACGGTTGCTCCTCTAAGATGTCTGATTTAAAGAGCCGGGCGCCGCGAGGCAGGAGCCACATTTCATTACACAATGCTAATTAATTTCTGGAGGAAGTCGTGCATGTTTCGAACTGATTGACTCATTGTCACACCCTAAATAGATGTCCACGACTCACGATGCTCCCAGTGCCAATTTCACGGCAGCTACACGGTGCGGGAGTTATTAACTTGCTTGAAGAGAAAATGTCAGGTGTTGAGGCTTTTGATGGGACGGCTGTTAATCAGTTACTCATTAGCGTTGGTGCGTTGTCTTACGCCCCCCCCCCGGGGACATGTTTGTGATTTATGTTTACGTGTCTTTGTCATGCATACGGGGAGCGTTGACAGAGTCACGGAGTGAGGAGAGGGGGGAGTTGTGAGCACAGTTGGCAATTCTGGGGTTCGCTTTGGCCCGAGACGATGAGCTGCACGACGAATCCCGGCCGGCGTGCCGGAGCGGCCTAACGCTCTTATGTTCCCCCTCCTTCATCTCGTTCCCACCGTCCCGCTTTACCTGGCCCAAACCATTTGTCTTCTGGCCACGCCGCCCCGATGCCCCTCCCGTAATGTAACTCGGAGGGCCATTATTCATAGTCAGTCATACATCAGTTCTTTAATCAGCTTCTAGCACTGGAGTACCTCCGCGCTTTTGGAATCAATCTCATCAATAAGTGAGGGAATCGTGCATCTCTATGCGTGTGCGTGTGTGCGTGTGCACGTGTGCGTGTGCACTGTTTGGAGGGGGATATTCCCACCTTCTGCTTCGATGTTCTGTGGAAGAGAAGCGGGATGGTGTGTGCGCACGCCGGGGCCACACAAACACTAATGATGTGGAAGTTTTCTAAAGCCGATCGACATTAAACAGCATCATTTTGGCCTCATTAGAAAACTGCGATGTTCCAGGAAAACCTACAGGCAGTCTGCCACCGGCTTAAAGTCAACACTAAACAGACATTAATTGCTACTTCTTTTTATATCCCTCTCTGTGCTAAAGGCTCTCTTAACCCTCTCTTTCTGAACGCTTGTTGCCCTCGATGACAGACACAGCGCAGGCGAAGACGATCTGTCTAAAGATGAGCAAGTCATTTCAGCCACAGAAGAGTTTTGACTTTGACTGTTTTTACACACTAATATACAGTCTAGAGGAAACTCAGCAGCCACGGACACTCAAAACAGAGCTGTGGACCCTAACCCTCCCAGCTCGGTACCTACAAGTATACAAGTATGCATCTCCAGGGGCTTCTGGGTACTTGTCTTGACACTACATTCCAGTTTGGTGCTATAAAGCTTTTTGTTTTTGTTTTTTATTAGTTTTTGCTTGTATACAGAATGTCTTCATTGGTTGAATGATGCTTCATGGCCAGGTAGGGATCAATGTGGAGTCAGAAGCCTCGCGGACCGTCAGAATTAAAGCTGGACTCTCGATGAGCCTCGACTTAATCACCCACCTTGTTCCTCTTGTACCATCAGAAACCCACTGACTGCTCACGACACATCAAATAAATGTTTCTTGGATACCCAAGTAACACGAAGGACCGCCGACTCCCAAACGTCTTGAGAGAAGTTCATATAAATAACACGGTTAACGTTGTATTCTTTATTTTTTACTTTAAGGATCCCCATTAGTCTCTGTACTTCCTGTGTTTCTTAAAGGGGATTTCTAGCATAAACGTACCTGAAGACATAAAACTAACAAATTACTACTTTTATGTGCCATTTATTTCTAATAGAATATGTACATATTTCATTATTCAAAGCTTAGAAATTGTGTCTAAACAGGATATATCTTCTTGGTACTTTCAGTACCACAGTCCAGCAATGTACTATGTAGTATAGTATGTACGAAATACCACCTGCGTATGTGTCAGTGGTCACTTGGTCTAATCGAACATCAAAATGTACACATTTGATCAGATTTTCAGAGATAAGTCACTAATCCTGAGAGCTTTTCCAGAGCAAAGAGGAAACACATCAGTATTTCTGTAGATATATGAGAAGTTTAGTCTTATACTTTACTATTTACGCAAATTCTAAAATCGCTACACAATCAGCACCTCTTTACTTTTCCATGTCTGTGATCATCATACCACAGTTCATTTATATTATCAGATATGGTGACTCGTTCTGTAAAGGTTTAAAGGCTTATGTTGGAAGTGCATCCTGTGTAATTCACCTGGATTCAGGTTGTGGCAGAACGTCAGGACGTGTTAATGCGTTGTTCATAATAATCTCATTTAATACTTATTAAGTTGGGCTATCAGCTCTACAGGCAATCGAGAGTAATACAGTATATTAACCTCATGCACGGGTTTTTGAGCTGTCGGGGGAAACGGAAGTCCCTGAGAAAGGCCACCACACCGGCCTGCAGCTCAGAAGTGACACTCTTCAGTTCATTTGGTTCAATCTTGACTAGTTTGGAAACATCACTTTGCTTGAGTGTAACTCTTACGTAATATTCCTAATTGACATTTTTATCATATATGTCATTGTAAAACCTGATTATCCACCTTTACATTGAGGCATATAGCTTGTGGGCGTTGTGCTGCTCTGAAATGAGTTACACAGCTAAATGTGATGGCATATTACCACACCGGTTAATATTAATAAAGAGTGGTTGCAGTTATTTTTTAAGAGTATCTATATTGGAGAGAAAAATACTGTGAAGGACACACCAGGGTAATTCCCAGAGTTGTAATTGGGACCTGGAGAGATTCCTTTGTACTCCAACAAAGTGGAGAGGATTTTTTTTAGGTAGATAATTGGCAAAAATACAGATAATAGAATGACTAAAGCAGACGCCATGAAGCTTCACAGTACACGAAGAAATCAAGGTCAAATTTAAGCTCTAAATCAGAATCAGCTTCTTTTTTTTCTTCTTTTTTTAACCAGAAGGAGGTTTGGTTTTGAATTATATTGTAAAGGCTTCACATGACCTCCAACTCATAACTGCGACGCACAGGCAGCGGTATGTAATGTACGGGATGTATAAGGAGCGAGAGTTAGTGCGTATGGTCCTTGATGGATGATGATGATGATGAAGAGGGAGGAGGCTTAGGAGCGGGGGGATGGGGGACGGAGAGCCGAGTAGGATGGGATTTGTGGGGGGCTGGTAGGGCTACAGGGAGCACCCCCCCCCATCCTCTTTCTGTAATTATACTACCTCCGTACTGTGATGGGACTGGTGAGCGAGCTCCATTTCCATTTTCCAGCCCATGAATGGGACGTTTGCACGAGAGCTCGTCTCTGCTCGCTGCTTGGTGCCACGGGCTGAAACAGACCGCTCCATTCATGCACTCGCTCTGATTCGGTCTCATTAGACTGTGGGTGCCATGCATGTTGAGCTGCCTTTGTGTGCATGCATGACTGTTTGTTTCTATAGAGTGTGAGAATTGATTGCCTCGCTTGCAGGGTTTTTCCTCACTAACATATGTGGGCATCAGGCGTAGGTCAGCATCTGGAGGCCAGTTTTTTTATTTTTTTTATTTTTTTTTTTTTTTATGTGTGTGCTTTTTTTTCCCTGCGTGGCAACCAGAAGATGATAAAGCATTAAGAAAAAGTGAGCGGTGGGCATAACTTGCCTCAAAATCCAGTCAAGATTTGCCCACCCTCTGGTCAGGAGCTGTGAAATCAACATACACTCACATGGCTGCATTACTCGTGATCTCCTCATCCAGAAGCAGCGTGGTGCTTATTTTAGGGCCTTGACCTGGAAGCATGGTTTTTGTTTTCCCCGTCGTATTAATGTTGAATTGCAGAAGGGGGGGGGGGGATTTTTGAAACGCACCATCAGCGCAATCTTTCTAAGTCATCTCTCATCACCATTCTCCTCTTTGTATGTATCAGTCTTTCAGACAGCAGAATGGCCCCTACAGTGTAGACTGAGGCTGAACGCTGCAGCTGCTGCACACACTGAGCAGAGGCAAGGGACACTGCTCACACACACACACACGCACGCACGCACGCACGCACGCACGCACGCACGCACGCACGCACGCACGCACGCACGCACGCACGCGCACACACACACACACACACACACACACACACACACGGAAAGAGCTGCTCCTCCATGTTTGTCTGTCTCTATGTTTTGCTTTGCTTTAATAGCAAGACTGATGCCATTTAAGTCTCTCGCTTCGATTCACTCAATGCAAATCCAGCTGCATAAGTGGGTTAGCAAAAGTCCGTCTGTGGATGCAGAGGCCACAAACAGCACCCTCATTTATCCAAACGCCAGAAATTCCCATAAATACAATCAGAAAAAAATGGGAAAGGGCTTCCAAGAAATGCTGTTAACCACAGATTGCCGTAATTAGCATTTTTTAGCAATTCCAAATGTCGTGCGGAGCCATTTTTGCTAATTTGATGTCATTGAACATGTTTATTAGGACGTCATATCGCCCTGTTAGCAGAGGTAAAAAGAATAGAAAGATATATGAATATTACCTGGCAGCCATTTTTACCACCTTATCCCTTAAATTCCACAACATTAGAACAGGAATAGTCATTCATTAGAGTCACTTCATAATTTAAAGCACATATGATTATTCAGATGCCATCAGATGAGAAAATTGTCTTAAAATCTACTTCTAGAGTTTACACCATTTATGTGTGAATTTACAAACACTATGTGATCAGACCTTTACCTCCAGGTAACAAGTTAAAAAGCCTCAATTTAAATGTTAAAAGTAAAATGTTTCTTAAACTTTTGACTGTAAGATCTTCCTTGTTTTTAGGTTTTTACAATAATCCAAAGGCCATGATTACTACTAATGTTTCTGATTATAACTTATTATAACTTACATAACTTTCTTATTTATTGTGTCGCTGAAACAAAGCCTTGTTTTTAATTGATCCATGCGTCTTCTGTTGAAGCAGACATACACGTAAAACTATGCAGAAGTAAATAGATATTTTATATTGGATCAATGTGAGTTGGGCATCCTTCACTTATGGTTTAAAATACAGATTTGTGCAAGATGGTGATTGTTTTTGTATTGTACACATACTATATTAAAACATCTGCGTCTGTTTATGTCTTAATGTCTCGTCTGTTTAAGGGATTTTTGACAACGTCTGCATGACTCAGTGATGTTTTATCATTCTAACCTGTTTAATTACTCCTGATGACATTCGGCCTGCTATGAAGCCATTTTCCTCTTTCCATTCCTCACTCGTCACAGGATAAACAGAGCGTTGACGATTATTTTGGGACCGGTTGTGGTATTTATTACATATTTGGAGTGTTACATCAGGAAAGCTTCCTTCCTCTCGTTCGTCTCCAGTTCGCCTGCAACCTGTCCCACTCTGTCAGTGTTGAAGGCAGCGCCGCATTGAGTCACATGTCCAGCACGGTCCCGCTCACAAAGCCTCATCAAGGTGAAAGTGCAGGGTGATACGTGCGATATTATTAGCAGCGTGGGGTCTTAGACGACGAGAGGCTCACGCTGTGCATCCAGGTGTGTGATGTTCAGCAGCAGCAGCCGCCTCAGGAGCAGATCTGTCAGACAAGTGAACAGTGAACACACACTGTAATGAACGACTGGCCACTTCCCTGGAGAATGGGAATAATATGAATAGGAATAACACACGTACAGTATGCAAACACACACACACGCAGAGTCAGAGGTTTACATAAACACACGCATGCGCACACACATACACACACACACACACACACACACACACACACACACACACACACACACACACACACACACACACACACACACACACACACACACACACACAAACACACACACACACATCCAGTACGCCCTCTAAACCTGCCACCCATGGCAAAGGTGCTCTGCACGCACACACACACACACACACACCCACACACACACACACACACACTGGCTCCATCCATGCCTGAAGACACAACAAGAAACATCTAATTCTGAGTCACTCTCAGTCTGACTCACACATAGGTGTATACACACACACACACGCACACACACACACACACACACACACACACACACACACACACACACACACACACACACACACACACACACACACACACACACACACACACACACACACAGTACCCCCCCGGGAATACACTTTGATTTACCCTTTAACTTGGTTACTGGGACATTTGATGTCTAATTCATAATAATAATAATTTGTACAATATCCTCGCTAAGTCAATGCATTACACGCAGATAGAGGCTTCATTCATACACGGATGCGCAGACACCTCCTCCTCCTCCTTAGTCAGCTTCCTCCCCGCTCCTCTTCCTCCTTCCTTCTCTAATGAGTCTCTAGTTTGCAGGTGAGCCCGAGGAGATGATAGCCGTGCGTGCGAGTGTGTGCCCTGGCACGCTTGACGATGTACAATAAACTGCACGTGCTCGCCAAGATGCACAAGTATCCTCCACTCACCTCAGGTTAACTCATCTCCTCCACTCTAATTATAGATGGCAATCTGATGTGTGTTAAATGAGAGGTTTAATGACAGAGCCGATGATGAAGTGAGTCTCAGATGAACGTGTGATGGAGAAACTAAACGATTGATAATGTTCAGTTCAAAGGCTGCGTGCTGATGTTCCTCCTGTAGTCCTACTAAATTATATGTGAGTCAAACTTTAGGACAGAGCTGCTGTTTAATGAGCCGTTTTATCATGAGTCTTCTCTGAAGCAGTCATAAAGAAAATCTCTGTACTACTGTATTAAACTCCTGTGTATTTGAGGAAAATAATCCTGACTGGAATGTGAAAGAAGCCCTCCTGTACGAAGCACAGGGCCGAGGATATAGCTCACTCACACATAAGGTTTGTCTCATGTCAAATCCTGGTTGAATGCATAACTTCCTGTATTTTCACCTTAAAAGATCCTGAAGACGTGGTCCATAAGCAATGCATTTGTTGAAGCTTTTACTTGAAAACAAAACCCTCCATAGTCTACAACCTGTAAGATTTATCTTAATGTTTGAATTTGTCTGCATTAAATTAATTATCTTTTTATGTATTTGATTAAAACACGTGTTTTCTCTATATATTTTGAGAAAAAAAATGCAAGAAAAAACCCTCTCCAGTCTGTTTTCTTGACAAATTGTGCCTTTAAGTAACATGAACATTCAACCTCAACAAACCCAGATAATATTAGCGTCTCTTTATAGGAGCATTATGCGTGCTTTCATTAGTTCATGTCAATAAGTGATAATATCCAGATTATAGAGCATCTTTCTCAAACAAACTGGTGCATTTCAGCAACTCTGCAGACAAACAAAAGTAACTCCACTTCTTCTTAAATCAATGAGCACATGGCCCATTTACACCACAACGTTTTCAAGTGAAAACTTTCGTTATGTGTTGGGGCTCCGTTTACACCAAAGCCTCTGATAATGCACCTTTTTGAAAACACTCTAACGCCGTCTCCATGGAGACGGGCGAAAACAATACTTTCTGAAAAAGCATCTCCTTGTAGAGACGCTGTTACTGTGCATGTGGCGCACGGCCGCAGTAAATAGTTGTTCTGCACATGCTCCGTAGATGGACAGTAACAACAATGGCGGCCTCCAGAGTGTCATGGCTCCCAGTTTATATTCTCCTGAGACTTGGTAGTTTTATAGTTGAGAGTTACCGATAATATCAATTCAACCATGTCGTCTGTCCACACGAATGTCCTTGTACTCACCATTGTTAATGTTTTTGCGTATTGTCCTCTCATGTGTCTAGTTTCATTGCAAAAACAAACAACAGCACCCACTAGTGGATGAATTAGGTTCATTTTGTCATTTCTTAGTTTAGCATAATGTTACTTTTTAAACGACAAATGAGTAAGGAAAGATGATTTGTACCTTGCTGATATGTTTCAACTGCAGAGACAGTTCCTTTCGTTATTCATTTGTTGCTTGAAAAGCAATGTTATCCACCCGCTCGTTGCCTGGAATGTTAACATCGTTTTCAGTGTTTCTGCCATTGCTGTGTAAACAGGCACCACTTTCAGATTGTTGCTGTGTAAATGCAAAACTTTTCAAAAACAAAAACACGAAAAACAATGTTTTTTCACTGGAAACGTTGCCATGTAAATGGGGCCTTAATAGGTCTCGTTCCACCACACAGTGTTGTACATGTATAGAATAAATCACATTTATTGTAAATTTGTGGCAGAATGAGCCTCTAGGATTATGTACTGAGTCAAACTTAAAAGAAGCAAAAAGTGAGAATATTTGGCAGTTTTGACGATGTGTACTTTAAATGTACCGTCTTGAGCTTAAAGCCTCTTTGTCTATTGTCAGAGGACAATATTAAATCCCACATTTGATACAGGAAGGTGCCCAGCAGCCTTGTGAGGACCTGTTGAAGGGGAGTCAAATGTTTCACAGATTTGCCGGTCATATACAGTACATACTGTTCAGGTTTTATCCGTCACTTTCACCCTGTTTGACAATGAATTATACCCACCAAGACAAGCAGACAGCCTCAGTCGAGGCGGCATCGGTCTGAATTGCAAATATTTAACTAACCAAATGCGTTTGCTCAGGCATGAGCCTCTGGATATCTCAGCCTTGTGTTTGTGTATGATAATGAGCGTCAGCTTGTTGGCACCAATCACACTCTGTCGTGACTATTTTAAACGCCACAGATAAAAATCTATGTGTTTTAATTATGCACAAGACTTTTTCCCACAGGTAAAGAGTGAAATGAAGGATTTTGACTTTTTTCTTTACGTGAGCTGGAGGAATTCACAAGCTTTTTAACTGAATGCAAACTGAGATAACCTTGAGAAAACTGAATATAAAACCAGAAAATATATAATTGATTGTGAACGATATCGATTTTTGCACATATTTCAGCTTCAGTTTTGAAATTATAGGCTGTCCTGGTTTAGATGCTTGTATAGACAACGGGATTTTTATCAAACTTCCTCAATGCACGGGTAAACAGATAATAGAATATGTTATGCATGATATGGTTTGTTTGTTTGTTCATAAGCAGTGTTTTTACTGTGCATTCATTTATGGTTCACTCTGTTTAGCTTCAATATCCAATTAATTCATCCAACAATATGCATGCTTGCTATATGAATAAATAGTCCTATATATATATATTTGAAATGATTGCACGCAAGTTATAAGATAATTGGACAAATAAAATTGCTAATTGTGTTTTGTTTTGCGGTCAGAGTTCTGTGGTGAAGCTTTTGTTGGCAGATCAACGGGACCTCAGTTCAAATCTGAACATGTAAAATGGTTTGAATCTCAATTTATGGTAATTAAGGCAACAAAACTTCAATTAAAAAGCACCATTCACACACAAGGCAATTCACAGTGCGACACAAGGAAAGAACAGAAATACATAAGAATGAAAAAAAATATATATATATCTGAAACGGGGACGTGAATAAATGTTTATTTAATTTATTTATTCACATCTCTTTAGTAATATTTATACATGCACCATTACTACAGTGACAGTTATTTGTTGCTGTCCAAGCTGGACGGTAGCATTTCATTAGGAAAATGGCGCGTCTGCTAGTTTTCTTCCACAGTGCTGCACAAATATGTTTTATTCACATTGGCAGCCCCTTTGCATGATGTTTCATAGCTATTTTTTGTCTGCAGATGACAGGTTTGGCCATCAGACACGGTGTGATCGTGTTTCAAAGGACGCGGCAGACAGGATGACTTCTGGTCAGAAACATTGCAGCTTTCAGATGATAAGACATTACTTGTTGCTGTTGCAAGACGTTTAATTTCAGGAGGGCCAGTTTAATGCAGGCTTATGATATCTCAGATCTGATCTAAGTAAGCAGTCCTTCTTCCTGGCGCTGCACCGCTGGCATCCAACGCAGGACACTGTGTAACATTCCAGCCACAGGTGTCAAACTGTACAACGAATCAGCCCTGAAAGTCTGCAGGTTTCCGCTCCGGTCAGACAGCACACGCTACGCTGCAAGTACACAAATAAATCCCCCCTCTCCGGCTCACCTGTCAACGTCTCCTGCAGCGTTATATGAACCTTTACAATGAGAGTATTTACATAAAATCAAGCAACAGGTTTTGTTCTCATGCAGGTGGTCACGTTCTGAGCTCTCCTGCTTTTCTTCTAATTTCTACGACACATCTTTTTATTAAATGATGGTTTAATGCAAACGTATAATCCCCTGCTTTCTCTGAAGTACTTCTTCAGTAGAAGCTTCCGACTTCAGGCCAGTTCCTTCCCTGCATGTTTCATAAAAAAAAGCCTTTTAACATTACATGCTTTTTCTTTTAGTAAAGCATGAAATGATTCGTGACTACAAAGGAAACTATAGATGAACCAGCGATAAAGAAATGTTTGAACATTTTTGCCAATTAAGCGACCTACTTATGATTGGTGTGTAGACTCAGCTTGCACATGTTTCATGAACATATCATCATTCTTGTTATTTCCTATTAAAATACTGTTGACGTGTGCCACTCAACAATATGTTTTGAGAAAATGTTAAACTGGGGACCTCTCAATCTGTAGTCGAATGCTCTGCCACTGAGCTATACCCCCTGCTGCCTCTCTGAAGCTTTAAATATTCTAATCTCAAAGGCAGCTGGAGACTAAATTGGAGCTCTTTCACAAGTCCTTGACCGATTCTTCAAATTTAATCTGATTTGTTTGTGAATAAATCGGAAAGGAGCTGAATTTCTTCTCAGATCTCGCTCACATTTTGGTTTTAGATATTGGCTGGAGAAACCTCCAGATTTTGTGTCATCAGGGGAGCCGTGCACCAGACCTGCTGACCTGCGTCAGATCGTTTCCTAACATTTGCTCCAAAGGGAGCTGCTCAGCCAAAACAACTCTAGAGAAAGTTTTCTGCATGCTGCATTCCTCGCCTTTACTTTGCGCCTTCTAACCAGGGGAACGTCCTGGACAGAGAGACAGAAAACGGTACGGGTAGTAGTAGATGTAGTATATAAGTCCAGCCTATAGGTGGCGGTGTAACGCTGCAACACACCAAAAATGGAGAAGAAGACACAGAGCATGCAAAAATTGAGAGATATAATAATATAGTGTCGAGAGGCGGGGCGACGGCATCATCCTCAACAAATGTGCGTCTTGTCCGTCCACACGTAAAAGCCGAAGCGGCGTATTTAAATTTCTCCACACGGGCGCCTGTTTAAAAAATTTTGAAAAATAATGTTATCATTCTCCTAAAACGTCGCACCGTGTGGCTGATCGGCCCAAAAACCAAGCGGTTACAGGAAATGGCGTTGTCGCGTGGACAGGCCCTGATTTCACCTCAGGTGCATCGCTTTGGACTGCGTGAATTTATACGTGAGATTACATCTTTGGTGAGGGGACGATTCTCTATAATCTGGATGTTAGCACCTCCTGAATGAAACAGATTGATGAACTAATGACAACTAGAAGAACCAGCAGCAGAACTGCTGAGATAAACTAGACATTAACATTAATCTCATCTGGCTCATACTGTACAGCTACTATGGCTACATGCTAATGCTAATGTCACTCACAGGAGGAAACCTTTCATGTAACGCTCAGAAGAACTGAATTATAGGTAAAGGTGATGATTTGAAAACTATAAATACATCTTTGATAAAAGGGTCCACGAAGCTCCACTGTCATCGTTTTCAAAATAACATGATCATTTTAGGCCTTTCGCCATTTTACTATTTACACCACTCGCACGGTTCGTAGTCACGACTTCTTCCCTCGTCTGTGACTCTGTTTATGAATTCAAGAGTCAAGAGGTTTATTTACTGTTTGACTAAACATTGGGGCTGCGTGAAGATGAAAGAGTCAGTGAAAGACTCCACTGAAAGAATCATTTTCACATAGTCCATGTGATTTTTTTTCAGTTTGGAGTCTCGACACAACAATAACCTGACGTGTTTCACCATTTTAAATTCAAGAAATTAACTTTCTTGTGAACTTGAAACTTTCAGAGAGAAACATTGTGCAGTAATCTTAACAGATGGACTCTTTTAAGTTAAACTTTTTCATCACGTCCCCATTTAAGAGTGACGCGGCTTATTGCACATTAATAGCCACTTGTCAGTCTGAAACTCTGAAATGGAGACATTTCGGCGATGGCCTGAGCAGAAGAAAGTTGTGACAAGAAGCCAACCAACTAATTTGTCACTCAAAGCCTCTTCTTAAATTGCTTTGATGTTTGCATGGACGATACTCTGTCGATTGAGCCAAATTTACTTGGCTTATGCCGGCAGACTGAAGGATTATGGGAGCTAAGCGGCAGCAATCTCCTCATTCCATCTATGCGCTGTCTGCGCTTTGACATGTTTACACATACATATTTTCTAAAAGGCTGCCTATACCCACTCTTTAAAAAGCACAAGCTTCTCATGCCGACAAATGAAGGCATTACTCCTCTTCTGCAACATTTAGGCTGAGTTTTCTTCACTCGGCTGCATCACATGATCCTCCATTTCTCCAGAATTCATCCATTTATATGTGACACTTTTTTTATGCACTTCACGATGCTGATTGTCGTTGTCGCATCACTATAATGAATCGTACCGACAGAAGGATGCATGTTTTGCACTCAAGGTCATTTGTATGGGACTTTATGTTGACGAGTTGATTTTATGACACGTAATGCCAGAAATACACAGTAGTACTGGGGTTTGTTAAAGGAGACATATCATGCTTTTAAATCCTTCCTTTTTACATATAAATCATACAGTTGTGGTCTATACAACGCGAAACTGCAATGCTTGGGTCTGAATTCCTCATTATTATAGCTCCACAGGCCCCTTTTCAACCCCTTTTCTGATGCGCTTCTGAGAGCAACTCGTTTTGGGGCGGTCTCTTCAAATGCAAATGACACACTTCATACCCCGCCTCCTCTCCAGGTTGCAGAGGTGACACTCGGTTCAACGTCACCCTGTTCGGCCATCTTTGTAGTTTGATAGAACAGATACAATTATCTAGCGGCGCAGAAACTTTATATTCACACATTATTTACAAAATGTCAACAACGGAAGATTTGTCCATCCAGCCATACATGTTGGAGCCAGAGTCGGACCCGGCGGAGCGAGATGAAAATGACGATGATGCACCTTCAGAACAACGTCTTCATATGGATGTAACGCAATGGTGTGTTACTATATTTACACTAACTTCTCCATCCATGCCCACTACTACAATACTGCATGTATTACAACGACTATTTAACACAGAAGTTACATTATAATCTAAAACGAGCACACAGCGCTAACATATGAAGACGGTGCAACTGCTAATGCTAACAAAACAATGACAGGGACGTCTTATCATCACACTTTTTAGCGTTATATACAGCTTACCGAAGTGCTCTGTTCGTCGTCTCCATAGATAGAAGGAACTGACCGCTCAATCAGACGAAGTCTTTCGGCAAATCCTTCTTTATACTGGCGGAGGTTGCTGAAGCAGTCGTCCTTAAAGTGCTTCGCGCACACAAAAATGACCTTACCCACAGATGTGGGTACATTTCTGTGAAAAATAAAACTCAACCAGGCACTTCGAAAAGGTTCTGATGCTGGGAGACGGTGTAACGAAGCTTGTGGGTTACTACATCCAACAACCGAACATTTCGACTTATCCTCTCGTAACTTCGGTTGGACTACAAAATCGCAGCGAGAAACAAAAATGGCGGATTGCTCGAAACGTCGATGTCCTAATTTGGCAGTTCCGCTGAGAATACTGTGACGTCATTGTTCAAAAAACGTAATAGAGAATAGAAAAATCGAAACCGATCGCAAAATATGACCAAAACAGAATATAAAGATATCAACGGAGCACCTGAAGAGACTACTTTGAACTTTTCTGTACTTCTAAACACTCTAAATATACACCAAAATGCATTTAAGGGCTAAAAAAGTGGATTTAGCATGATATGTCCCCTTTAAGATCGGGAATATTTTTTCCATATCTTAAATGTTGCAAGTGGTTGGTATCAGTCAGTTGTATGACGTTTAGCTTTGCAGTATCAACAGCAGCAAGCTTGTAACTTTAGACACAGTAAATCTCACCGATGTTTTGTTATCTTTCCAATATGCGATACATGTATGGTGTTTTACCTTCAAATGGCCTTACCTGGTACATTAGCTTCTGTATTTCCTCATTTAAGCTTGGATATGTCAGCCATAGTAGGTTAATCAGTCCAAATTCACTAGTTTTAGAATTAAAAATGAAACACAAACTAGTTCTTTTTACCATTTTTAAGGACTCCACCTCCTCCGAACATCAGCTGCGCCCCCTGCTGCCCTCTGGGAGCAGATACAGTACATACATCTTCCACCCATGAGCAGTCAAACCCCCACAGTAGTGAGATTTCTTTTCACTGGTATAGATTTTATTCTGTTCCTCCATTAGAAGTTTGAGCTGCAAGCTTGTGACTGAAAGGTCAGGGTTTGAATCCCACTGAGGGTCACATCGCGGAGGGAATCGTTAAACATCACGATCTGCTGTAATGACTCCGGAAAGAAGCAGTGAGCTGTCAAACATCCATTCTGTTATGTTCTATTCTAGTTTTTTTTTTTGTTTGTTTGTTTCATGATTGCAGCTCAATCAGCTTGCATTGATGAGCCACTCTGGCAGTGGAGCATCAGAAGCAGCCCGTGAATCCAAAAAATCCAGATTTTAAGCAATTATCATCATACCTTCCTTGTTCCGTGAGTCTATACTCTCATAGTACCGACTCCGAATCAGTGCATTCTGCCTCAAGCGTATCCGAAGATAGCTGACCACAGGAGTGTTATTCATCTTTGTTGTTAGTTTTTTTTTAATGTAGCTGCAAAGTTATCATGCGCACCCCAAGGAACATACACCCCAACCTTTGAACGCCACTGCAGGAGACGGCTAAAAGTACATAATAACTCCTCAGTGTTGCAGCTTTGAACTCAGAACAGGCAGAAAGCCCTCGCGACCAACTCTTGACTGATCCCACTTTTCCTCCAGCTTTCCCACTTTCTTTTACAACGACAGTGACATCCACTAATGGCACCCTCCAGTGTGTTCAGCATGCATATAATGTCTGGTTTGAGTGTGCTTCACTTTGCATTTCCAGCATGAGCACGCTATATAATAGCAGGAACCTGCACAGAAGTAGTATTAAGTGCTGATTTGGGAGGTGGAGAGTAACCTGCGACGAGGTGAAAGCGCGTCCAGGAGGCTGGTAGAAAGTTTGATTTCTATCTAAAACAACTGTAACTCCATGCTGTGAAGTCTTTTTTTTCCCTTCTAAGCAGGTATAGAAAACTGAATGCTGACGTCCCGTACCCAGATATACTACCATGTGTATTCACTGAGCAGTGACAGTCACAGAGAGTTATTCCACCGTGTATCAGCAGAAAATTAAAGCAATAAATCATTTCTACTTGTGCGCAGGCGAAGACTGCGACGACAACCTTGACTTGTGAATAAACACCCAAACACCAGAGATTTGAAAAACACACGTGTTATTTCCTCATTTACTAGTGTTTACACCCCGAAGAAGTGTGTGGCAAAAGCAGGAATACTGATTATTTCTCGAAAGGTGAAGGGAAAACAAAACAAAATGTTCTGAATTATGTAAATGCACAAGTGAAGGACTTGTAAACTTGAAATCTTACAACTATGGATGCGGCTTCTTGCGTCTATGAGTTTGCATAATTTGGTTCATTTCCAGCCAAGGTGGCCTTTTTCATCTTTCCTGTATATCGTGCATAAAATTCAATAATGGCTACATGAAGGGATTATTTCTCCTGTGGCTCACCATCGCACGCGTTCAGGCTTAAATCAGTCTTAATGTTGAAATGATGCACTCATGCAAAACTACAAACCCTCATTTAATGTTAATCAATTACTAGAAAATCTATTCAGCAGGACTGCAAACAACAGCATAAAAAATGAACATATTAAACGTCTCTGGAAAACAGATAAAAGCAATAAACAGTGTAAAATCACAACAATATATCAAAACTCAAAGCTTTTATTACAAATTCATGTTTTAGCAGAAATGCGATAAATGATAATGGGTTTCATTTTGAAAAGACAGGAAATCTGTAGAAATAAATAGATAAAGGTCTGAGAGAGGGTATCTTCCTCCCACCTTGCCAAGCAAATTGGTAAATGTAGATTTATAGCAAAGTGCTTTCATTGGATCCAATAGGATTGTAGAAGCGCAATTGATGAAACCACTTATTCTCATTGATTGTATTTATCTGACTTTATTTCTTCTTTTAACTCCTCGTATATAGGTGAAAAGTTTGGTTTACCTACAATTCATCCTTAGGATAACCATTATTTTATATTCTATATAAACAATCAAAACATTAAAGCAACTGGAAACGTGAAATTACTGAGGGATTTTTACCAAAGTGACACATTCAAAATGAAAAAACCCCAAAGAAACGGGTGACGGCTGTACATTAAGAAGAACATATTCAACAGAGGCGGGGAACTTTGAACGGCATGCTATGAATTTAAAAGAGGATTTAAACTCTGTGATTTCTCGGCGAGCGATCTGTGAAATTCGGTGATAGCGATTGGTCCGCTCCGAAGACGCAGATAAGAAGAAGAGACGGCGATAGCGTGCAGTCCTAATTTGAGCAAGCACCGCTGGTGAGTGGATTTGGACAATATCAAACGGAACATCTTTTTATTGTTGTCAGTGTTGCATGATTAGAACATGAGAGAGGAGGAGGAGGAGGAGGAGGAGGAGGAGGAAGAGGCTGAGAGTGAGGACGGATTAGGATCAGATATGATATACAGCGGGGGCTATATGCTGCCTGTGATGATTGACATTAAACTTTCACATCTTCAGCAGCCACATTGGGTGTATTATGTGGACTTTTTCCAACTTCTATACCAGAGTCCACAGTGTCCAAGCGAGTGTTTTCAGCTCAAAGTATTGTCACATTTTCTTGTCTCAAAGCCTCATGGAACCCTTCACATTTTAGTTTCTGCTAGAAATGTTCCAGGAATGACAGGATGTCAGTGTTGTTTTCAGCTTGACTCACTGATGACAAAGCAATTGCTGAACTGAGGGAAGATCCTGTTCTAATAAAATCAAGAATTCACACTTGTCTCACTCAAGTATGACTGTGGTAGGACCATGCATATTTTGCAAGACCGTCACAAGCTCCAACCCCCCCCCCCCCTAATTTCAATCTCAAGAATGTGTCAATTGACATGCATGTGAAATTTTCATTACTTTACGGCATCATGGGAGTCGCTGCGGCGCAGTGAGATAGTGAACTTCACAGGTACGAATGTATTTCTGAGGGAAACACCACCAAACTCCCACTCAAAACCTTTTTGGATTCTGCCAATGTTCTTGTGAGTACATCAAAAATTACAATCACAAAAGTATATTTTTAGTGAAGGAATACATTTCTCTTGACTCGTGATCCAAACATTATCGTCAAACATTTGGATGACTGGCAACAAGTTTGTGCCAAACCAGACTTTGAGAGCTACGAAAGTGACTGCTGGGACTCTGATCAAAATACTGACTGCTACAGGTGCAAGGCTCTGCTATTTTATTTCAGAATCCTAAAATATCAGGCATCCGTAGATTTCGTAGAAAACTTAGTGGTCAATACATCCAGTCAACAGAGACTTGATCCATTGAGTGATATCGTAGATTGTGTAAGTGTGTGTTCAGACCCACAAAGTGATTATCAGGCTTTCACAAAGACATCAGAGTCGAAAATGATGAAGAATGTAATTATTTTCCTGAATGATGGACACATATAATGTAAGAGCAGACAACTTAAGAGAGGAGTTACAAAGTTTGGCTCCAGAGGTTCAATCTGCCATCGTGGCCTGTCCATGTGTTGAAGTGTCCTTGAGCAAAACAATGAGCCACATTCAAACACAAATTGCTACCCATGGTGGACAGCCGTCACCATTGATGTGTGTATGAACGGGTGAAAGTGACAGCTCGGGTGGTAAAATGTCCTTTTATAACTTTTCTTACTTTTCTGTTAACAAAGACGTAACAAGCCATGAAGCTCTGGGTCTCTGTTATTATGTGTTATAAGAGTTTCTTACTTAGTTTCAGCACTTTCTGCCAACATACAGCACACATTTCTACCCATCTCAGAACATCCTTAAGATAAAACGGTCTTCAATTTTTTTTTGACACGGTGGCTTTAAACCCCCCCCACCCCCTTCCCCCCCACCCCCAATCCTGTAAGACTGCCATAAAGGCACAAAGGCTGTGATTGCGTCTCTCATCATTTTCCAGATCATCATGTTGCTCCTCTCTGGCGGCCAGACGCCTCACAAAGTCAACGAGTTGAATATTGTTCACCTTTCAAAAAGCCCCGCTGCTCCTGTCTGTCAGCCCCAGACATTCCCCTCCCTGTGCCCCCTCCAAGGGGGGGGTATTAAAATCCCACCACCTCCTCCTCATCATCCCCATAAACACACACACACACACACACACCCATCCCCACCCCCTACTGTGACCCACTTTGGAGGGGATGAGGGGGTAAGTGAGGACCATTGTGAGAACCACGGGGAGAGAGGCAAGATGCTCTGCCTCCCTCATTCCTCTCCCTTTCAGGAAGAGCTCATACTTGGTTAAGCACACACACTGAGGCTCTTCACATGAGAGCGGCCACGGAGACGTGTTTTGTTTGGAGTTTTTGTTGTTGTTGTTGTTGTTGTTGATTTTAGGTCAGGGCTGTTTGATGTCAGCGGAGGTTAAGAGTATGTAAAGAGGACTAAGTGAGATCAGGGGACAGAGATGAGGGGCCTCGGCTCGGGGGACAGAGGACACCCAGTACCTGGCGTCCAGGAGAGAAGGAGTAGAGTGAGTATGCAGATTCATCACTTTCATTTTTTTAACTCGTGGAGGAGCTCCAAGACTGCACAAAGAGTAGATCGTCCAAAGTAATGCCTTCTTAAACTTTCTCGTTATCTTGAAAAACAACAAGGTCTTTTTCTTGCATTTCACTGGTGTGAAGTTGAATAATAATAGTAAAAAAAAAAAAAAGAAAAGAAAAGCACAGATGCCCACAGAGAGGCTGCTTCTGCCTCAGAGATTCTTCCTGTAACATATGGAACCGGTTTGACGATGTGTTTCCTCCCTTCGGACACCATTAATGAGGGAACTTTATTTTTAAATTATTTTCCCACAAATGAAGAAGAGGAGAGACGTGCTCCTGGAGACCCTCGTGTACAATGAAGAAGACTCGCTCCTTCGTCCGTCCCGGCATAGACTTCCTCTCTCTCTCCAGGCCGCGGTCCATGCTTGACCACCCTGAGAAAACAAAACCTTCTAGTTTTATCCTCGTCGCCAGTGAGATTCTTCAATTCAAGATTATGTTGTTTTATGAGTCAGGGGCAAAAGATTGGGGTCAAATGTCCACTCAGCTCTTCGGAATTCATAATTTGTGTGTATTTCATGGCTGCACACGTTGATCACTCCGCAAGTAAGTTTAACTACTGCGCCGTGTGTGTGTGTGTGTGTTGTGTGTGTGTGTGTGTGTGTGTGTGTGTGTGTGTGTGTGTGTGTGTGTGTGTGTGTGTGTGTGTGTGTGTGTGCAACATCCACTCTGTGAAATTAGCATTTCTGATAACCTTCTGCGGATGAACTTGGACTGCGTGTTTTTAATCACTTCAGGGACTCTTGAACAAAGTTCCTCCACAGGACAAAAAAAAAAAAACAGACAACCATAAAATGTTGATAAGTGTTCCATTTTTAGCCATGCCAGAATTTCTTTAATGGTTTAAATATCGCTGCGTGCCAAACAAAGGAGCTTATAAAGCCCCTTCAGAGAGGCTGAGGAGGGGAGACACAATATGAGAACCCCCCCCATGTGCTTTTTTAAATCCCAGCACTTTGCCAGCGGTCGCTCCTCCGCAAAGCCGCTGCTGGAGTTATCTCCACTCGGATCGCGAATTCCCCAAGCCGGTGACCTTTTTCGTGACCGAAAATTTGGTTCAATGCGGGGTCCTTTTAGCGCCACGTGATGATCTGGAGTGGTCGTAACGGACAGATGTCTGTCCAGCTACCGGGGGAGCAGATTAGTTTGGTGCGGGACAGAGCGGGACGTCAGGCGGCTTCGGCAGAGCGGAGCGAGAGCAACATTCTCCCAGGCTGTAACTGTGCTTCAAGAAAACCTTTTTATTCACCACCGGTCGTTGTGTTTGGAGCTTACAATGACATAAAAAACCTTTTTTTTTTTCATTTGTAAACTTTTGATGGCAATCGCCGGAAAGAAGCTGGACTGACAGATTATGACGACGACACAATAGACTCCATTGTGCTTAATTTTCCATCTCATCTCAATTAATTATTAACCACACTGTCTGATTTTTAAAAGGTGTTTCTCCTTTGGTGATTAAGCTTTACAAAGACAGACTATTACATCTCTGCAGAATGTCGAGCAGGAAGCAGCTCTGGAGCGTGCCTGATTAAATTTCTCCTCATATAAAATTCTAAAATGTGACTCCATCGAGAAAGTAGATTCATAATCTTCAATGAAGCCGCGCCACAAGCCCTTCTCTCTCCTCTGCTGGCATTGCCTTCATGAGTTTGCCTCCCTGTCAGCTACTAACTTCTGGTTCGGAAGAACAATCTGCTGAATATTTCACTTTAAATGAACCTTTTTGAGTTAACAGGTGTGAATTTGATGTGGAAGAAAGAAGATAAAGACGCGGCTCAGCTCTTTCAAGGTTGACAGCCGCGCCATTCTTTGAACTTTGAAGTCTGAATTATACAAAATGACATTAGCCTTTTATTTTTCAGCTATTAAAAAGAAACAACATGCAGGTTTCGACAGGAGGGTTCAGTTTATTTCAGGTTTTGCTCGTTTTGCATACATTTGTGGTATCAGACTGATTTTAGGGCATTTAATAACACAAGTGGGTTTCTCTGAAGGGTTTAGGTTACTGTGCAGCTACATCCTGTATTATTGTGTTCAACAGACTTTCATTGTAGCGTGCAATGTGCAAAGATGTTAAGCTTTTAGGTTTGTGCAGAAAGTGGTGGTCATGGTGTCACGGTGTTTGGTTGAGACGAGAGACTCTACACTCAAAAAAATCACCTATGCAGTTTTTCAGTGTACATATCAGAAATGTGTTTGATTAACATGAGCATATTGAGTTTCTTGTTGTTAAATGGTTCATTCTAATACATGTTGTTCAGATCATATGAATAAATGGGATTCAATCTACTTAATATGAATAGATGGAAATGTGTGACATGATGAAATTACATTAGCTCAACAAATTATTTTTGTCTTTGTGGAAATGACTGAGAATTAGTTTTTCAGTGTATACCTGAAGCTTGCCAAAGACTTAAAGCTCCCATATTATACAGTTTTTTTCAACAATTTCACATCAGTGTCAAAGGTCCAACAACATTGCATTTAAAGTGTATTTCCCCAAATCCAGCCTTGGTCCTGAATTTCAGTCTAAAAGTCCCTCTCGTGAGCTCTACTGAGAACAGGCTGTTTCTGTGTCTGTACCTTTAAATACTAATGAGCTGTGTGTGTCCACGCCTACGCCACGCCTTCTTGGGGAGCCTGTTTGTGTTACCTCTTTTCTTTGTTTGTTTAAGGCAGTTGTGTATTTATGACACGTTCTTTATTACACTAATAGTTTTACAGTTTTAACATGAGTTTGTACCGCGGTTGAGATTTGGGCTGTTTTTCATTGAGGTGGGTGGGATTTATGTTGTTTGGGCTGGAAACAGTGAGTCAGACCTGGCAACCCAGTAGAATAGGCCGCTTCTTGTCGTGGTACTATGCGCTAATGTTTATGGTGGATTTGTCGCTATGACTCGTAGAAATACTTTTCTTCAACCAGTTTAAAACAAAATGTGACCAAGGAGGAGAATCTCCTGAAGATGGTGAGTTACAATAACGGTGTGTCTGAATGTTGCTTAGTTTGGTCGTGTGTGTTGTCACAGTTACTACGCTGGCTCCTGCTAACTATTAGAGTAGCTGTTTTTTTTATTTTATACTGCTTTTATTCAATATGCCAGTAATATTTGTGTTTTTATCTAATTGTGTGAGGGTCAAACTGAGTATCCAGTACCAGAGGCCGTGGTCATTTCCCCACATGATGTCATGAAGGGAAAATCTATTAATCCCCTGTATGAGCACACATTTGCTAAAAAGTGGAGTAAGTGAGGGAGATGACAGACTTTCTTCACTTCTGGGGCCTCGTACACAGGTTATAGGACCGTTAAATCATATTCTGAGCAGAGCAGCTAATGGATGAATAAGGAAAAACATTTTTTGAAGATACACAACAACCACAAAACGTGAGCTGACAACAAATTTAACAATTAAAGAAAAAATATTTTTTTTTTTCTACAGAGGTAATGTTAAAGGTTGTTAAGTGGATGTAATGTTATTTCAAGTAATGCATTCGCTACAACAAAAGTTAAGGCAAATGCACGACATGCACTCTGTTTCATTTACTGCAAAATTGCACATTTCTTAAGTTTGCTCAGCTGACAATACACAAAACCAAAGTTTTTGATGGAGGCTATGGTGACTTCACACGGTCAAGGAGTGCCTGCAGAAAACACAGAGTAAATTCAGCAATTTAGAAAAAGATATATATACTATATCTAATGTCGATGGACAGTGGACACCTTAGTTCATTAAACCCACACCAACAAACCAGAAATCGTGCAAAAAGCAGTTTGACAGTGTTATATGAAGTGTGTGATAAGTTCAATAAGCAAACAATGAGAGAGAGACAGCATCTAGTAACACTGAAACATCTATTAAAAGTAATTCAAAGAATTGTAACTGGATTATTAAGTACTCATATCAGTTCCTGACACCAGAAAGCACCTACATGCAAGTACTTGTACTTTTACTCAAGTACAACTGCTGGTTAATGTGTAATGTGACTATTAATTACCTCCTCCAATGCTCCAGTCCATCTCAAGAATAAACCTGCTAGATGTAGACACGTCATTAAGCACATTAAAATAAGTACATTTTTAAATTATTGAAATGTTTTAATTATTATTGTCCAGTTTTAGACCGTAGCATCAACATGTCCAGAGAAATGTCAACAACATACGTATATTTGAATAACACGCGGCAATGGCAACGTATTTATAGATTTTATCAGAGCAAAACCCTATTGCACATCTTGAAACAAAGGAAAATTAAGCAAGTATAGTTAGAAAACTAAAATTAATTAAAATTGTGTCAGTAGTGAAGAATTACATGGTGTCAAATGTCCGCAGGTAGGAGTAAAATTACATTCTTGTAATTTACACGAAATATGTGTTAAAGTACCCCCAAAAAATACTGCTTAATTACTGCCGAAAAGTTGTATCAATTCATCCGTATCAGATTTAAATGCATGTAATCAACATTTTTGTGCCAATGTTATAGTTAGTTATAATCATTTTTGTAAGAAATACTGAATAAAATTGCAGAATATGAGTGTCAAATATGAAAGAAAAAAGTCACACTTGAATAGATTTTTGAAAATATGTCAAAAAAGAATATGATAAGAAATTCCCCGTCTAGTGAATCAGTGAGTTGGAAAGCCGCCTAATGTCAGTCACTAAAAAGCTACAAGCACAGCGGCATAAAGCGATCATAATCACATAAAAGTGTCTTTTAACGGCAGCAGTCCAACAACAGATCAGCGAGATCCGGAGCCGACTCAGTCCTGGCTGAAGAAAGGCTGACGCCACACTTTTAGTAGATCTGCCTTCAGCTCTTTACAATCACTTTAGAAACACTGAGCGATGTAATTGATAGTTAACGTGATGATGAAGCGGGAGGGGCTAATGGAGAGCGTCTGCATTATCTGTGATGGAAAGAAGCTCGTTCACCACACGTGAGAGCGAAGACGCACGGAATTCACTGTTACTTTAAGAAAGAGTCGTGCCGCTATCACGATCTCCACGACTAAATATAAGTTATGTACAATAATAGTATACCGGAGGGCTTCAGTGACGTTTCCTTTGTCTATAAATATACACACATTAGTCTGCTTCACTTCACTCAAGTTCAACCACAGGCTAATAAATCCATTAGCCTCAGATACACTCATTATTCTTATTATTTTATTTTATTATTATTCACAGCACATTTTTTGTCCAAACTGCTTTTGACCTGTACTTATTAATATGAAAGTGGGTTTGTATGTGTGTTTGTGTCGGGGGTGTGTGTATTTGTTTGTGTTTATACGCAAATCTGCACAAGTCAAAGCCAGGCCTGTCACATGCTTTATTTAGATTTAGCAAAAGATGATGAGAACGTTGTTTTGGAAAAAAATAATTTTTGTCATTTAAATATTTTGATCAACATTTCGTATTTTGAATCAGGATGGTTCAGCGGTCTGCAACCTTTAAGACCGAAAGAGTCAATTTCGAGATTTTCCACCAAATCAAATTTACCCGGAGCCGCAAAACACGTCAATCCTTTAAAATGAGGAGAACACATCTTCTAGAACCTATTATATAAAGTAGTTTTGGAACTACTTATGTTGCATTTATGAAGTTTTAATTATGATTAAGGATGGTGAACATTTCATTACATATTCTGCTGTTTTTGTACCTGATTTTAGCAGTTTTATCCTTCTTTTCTAGATTTGTCTAGACCATTTTGACATCATAGAATAGAATAGAATAGAATAGAACTGAAAAACTTTATTAATCCCAGAATGAATTTCCTTTAAGTGTTATTCTACACACAATAAATAGAAAGTTGACTATCAAATAAGACCGTGACTCATATAAGCACATAAAGGATGAAATTAACCAAAACATAACAGAGGTGAGTTATAGAATCGTATGAAAAGAAGGATATTTTCGCCATTTTAACCATTTAACTCCTTTCTGTGCAGTTTTGTTCATTGTTTTTTTGCCTTTTAGAAATACGAGTCATTTTAGTTATTCCTCCCAATTTCACGACCTTTTTTTATCCAAGAGATGAAAGTAATTTGGAAAATGACTCTGGTGTGTAAATAAAATTAATAGAAGATGAAATGTTTATGTAGTTGTAATTTACTGAAAGCTTCATGGAACCACTAAAAATGGTGTCTAATAATGGCAAAAGGACACTTCTCCTCATAAGGGACTTTAGAAAGAGAGATGATTGTGGATAAAAGTAATTGGAGAAACAGTGTAGTAGTTCCCAACATTCCATGTCATTTTTCAGAAGAAATTGCTGTTAAATCAAAAACTATGTTTATTTTTTGGGGGTTTAAAACTGTTCTGGATTTGAGTATTTAGTTGAAATAGTATGAAAACAGTACGATAAATATAAAATGAAAGTTATAGGCAAGATATTTGTAGGGTTATTGCTTAATAAATATGGCTTGACCATCATTTTCTCAACAAAAGCATCCGGTCAGTGAAAATGAGGTTTTCCACTGTTTTGCCAAATTAAGTCGATACATCATCTCTTAAAGTTAAAAACAGGAAGTTCAGTATTGAGCAATAGAGACAATTGCATGTTTACTCTCAATGCAGAAAAATAAACAGCACTGTTGTTTTAATAACAATTCTAAATATGTCTCACTTGCAGTTCATTTGCATGGAGTACTTAAGAAACCAAGAATAAAATGTATGCCCCCCCCCCCCCCCCCCCCCCCATATTTAAATGAAAATGTTGTGTCGTGTGTCGACAGCATGTTTCACATGAGTGAAAATCAAATTGTGGTTCAACCTGGGCTGATAGAAACTACAGTCTATCTGTGGTGGAGCAGAAGTCTCCAGTTGCAATACGTCAACCCCTCATGCACTTCGGTTCTCGCCCTCCTCCACTGGTCCCGTGCACAGGCTTTGTTCCGTGATGGGCTCGTTTCTCTCAGTGGCGCTCTCGGCCGGAGCACCCTGGCCACGCGATGAGTCACCGCGGTGAGCGCCTCAGCTAACCCCGACGCCGCGTTGCTCGTTGTCATGCATGCCCCAGCATCCGGGGAAGCGGCTGCCGCTTTCCTCTCCGTACTTTGTGGTGCTACTGTGAGCACGTTTGGCTGTCTGTGGGTCGGTCTGCGCTCCACATCTGGACGTGAGTCTGAGAGACAAAAGCCAGAGACTGAGGGGAACCTCGCGGTGTTGCTCGCCGTGAGTGTAACTGTCTGTTGAAGTCAACGCGTGAAGTTGTCATGTGAAGCGTTCTGTCCTCAGGAGCAGATCCTGTTGAACTTTGACCTTGTATTTTTCTGGTGAGGCTATGGGCCATGTCATGGACTCAGATGAATCAGTGAGACTGATACATGTGAGTTTGTTGACCCGTCATCACACAGTTGTGACCTTTCGGGCTGATGGTCATTGATCCTGCATGTAAATCCTTTTAGAGCTCATTAGTCGTCTCCCATCAAGTGAAATCACTCTATGTTTACACTGGAGGGGGTTTCCTTGTTTCCTGGTCAGCGACTTTTGAAGCAAACTCAGGTCTGGGTTTTTGTTATTTTTTATTTTTTTCCTGATGTTTTCTCATGTGAAATGATTCCCTCCTATTTGCTGTTCATTCTTTATCTCAAAGTAACAGACAGAACGCCTGCCCGCTGTGTCTGTGTGGTGCTATTCAGGAGGCTGACTCACCTCCATAACTTAATGCACACAGTCACCTTCTTACCCCGAACGGGCCCACTAGCTCCTGCAGACACAAATTGGATGAGAAAGCAAAATGCCAGGTTATATGTGGCCGAGGTAGCGGGAGTACTGTAGCTGGGTGGCTGGGCTGGAGCGCCCCCTCTGGTCAGGAGGGAGTACAAGCTGTTATCTGTGCTCCTTTACGTCTTCTATATCAGCTTCTAATGCAGTCTTTAAAGAAACTAGTCGTTTTCGATGACCAAACGAGTCCACCATGCCTTAATATAATATAATCTTAACAAAATCTAAATTATTACGCATTCCTCGCACAGTTCTAATGTGTGGCAACCTGTCCGGGGTGTAACCTTTGTTGACTATAATCAGCCAGATGAATGGATCAATGTGTGTTAAAATCAATATCTAATATAACTAAAGACATAGTTTTAGGAACAGAACGTCTCACAACAGGGTGTAACAGGTTGAACTGGGAAAGCAGGTGAAGGCAAGTTTATTTGTATAGCACCGTTCAAACGAGAGGGAATTCAAAGTACTTCACAAAGGCAAAGAAATATGTCAAATTACATTAAAATAATATAAATAAAGCAAAATATTTAAAGACTAGAGGCAATTAAAACAGGATAATGAATAGGAAATAATTTAGAATAAAGCTGATAAAAATGCATTTATAATAGGGAAAATTATAATGATTACAAGGAGTAAAGTAATCTAATCATGACATTGCTGCAGTGAACAAACTCCACTTTTAAAGTAAATAATGCTTCATATTTCACATGGCTCTGATGACATCTAAATATCTGTATTGTGACAAAATCAAGTAAAATTCTTCCCTCAGTGAGAGACATTCTGTGTTGAAGTTAATTGATTTTGTACTTTACTTGATTTTGAAAAGAAAATAATATCATAATGGTTAAACACCTTCAATCACTGTGACACAGAGAGATAGATTTAATCCCTCCGATAAAATAATAACGCATGAGGAGGGATATATTGATCCCCAATTATCCTCTGCTTGGCACACACAGCACATCACTAATGCCCACCCGTCTTCTACACGTGCTTCATCCATCAGCGAACTCATGATGCACATATACTATGTGGATTGTGGGACGAAGCTTTAGTACATTTAAGAAAAATCTTCTGTAGAGATAGGACATGCAAACTCCACACATAAATACCTCAGAAATACCCTGTGGGTTTCTACCAAAAACCTTCTCTGGATAATAGTGACAGTGCTGAACACAGAGCCAATTAAAAGCCTAAGTTTAACTACTTTACTAACTGTAAACAAAAGGCTGCCACTTGTAAAGAAAACACACACTAAACTACATTAATTAGATGTAAACAGCAGTGAGTGTGCATGACCTTAAAACTTAGATACCAGACAAACAGCACCTGATAGATTTAAAGGCAATGTCTCATATAGGAAATGTAATACTGATATATTACACGTGAATTTCCAAAATATTCTGTCTTGTGGATGTACAGTAGCAAACGACATGCATATTAAGGTTTCAAAATTCCTCTCAATTTAATACAAAAAAAAGATGTGTATCACTACGAATCCACTAATTCGCAAATATCGAAGCATCGCAATTCCATGCGGCGGTGTGGAAATATGATGTAAATGCAATGCTGACAAATCCAAAAATACAGCAGAAATGAACGGTAGAAAGAACACAGAAGATCCAGGACTGACACAGCATTGCCTCGCCACATTAAAAAGTCTAAGAGCCTTGTTGTAATATTAAATCAAGCATTTTAACCTTTGTCGCCGCCTGTTTTTCACTGAGCAAATCTGGATATTATTAGCTAAGGGACAAGTGTGCAGTGCAGTCTGAGTTATGTAAAGAAAATTAATGATATAATGCAGGAAAAGTCACAGACACAGCTCGACCATGGAAGGACACTGCTATGACTCTGTGTGCTTGTGGCAGCCGCTCGATCCGCTCCGGCCATGTGCTGCTTACTCATACATGTCGGTCACAGTCGCTCACAGTTAGCACTCTCCGGAAAGCATCAACCGCGAGCTCGTGCTCTGTTTAGGCTGCTGTGCACTCGTTTGTCGGTAATACACATACTTCAGCGTGTGTGTAAGCAGCAGGATTCCTGACATCTTACCTCCTGCATCTCGGCCGTGTCCTTATATGGTCAGAGTGATCAATACTCGACGCATACTTTATCGCGAGCCTCCTCGGAAAACGTTCCCACCCTCCCGGCTCTGACTGGAGACACAAAGCAGAGGGGCCGGGAGTTCCTGCTCATCTGCTCCGGGGAAATCTTCCCTCTCATTGGAGCTCCAGCTCGCTCCAGCTAAACCCCCAACCTGCTTGGTAAGGAGATCGTCCCTGGAAGCCCTTTAAACCCCAACCTAAGCTCGTATTCATGGCTGGATTTTCCTCCCAGTCAAGCCGACAATAAGCCATGCGGCTGTTGCAGCTTCATATTGGGGAAAGTTCTGTGGAGGTGTCATACTCATCCCCCAAAGCCGGCCTGAGGCGTAGCAGTGTTTTGGGTTGAGCTCCATCGCCGGAGCGAATGTGGGTCTGCTGCTGCCCGAAATCCCACTCCACTGGTTCGGCCACCTGCTGATTGTGCTGGTTCGGATGGACTGCCTGAAGCCTGGGACTAACCTACATAGGCAACACGTCCCTCTCCCCAAATTGCACATGCACACACAAAGCACAGGACAGCGCAATGCGATATTACCTTCCAACCAGAACAAAGTTAATACAATCCTGAAAACTGCACCTCACACAGTAGAAGGCTCACTAAGAGGATTTATTCCTTCGGAAAGAGATAGGCTATTAAATGAAATGTGTGTGCGTGTGTGTGTGTTTGATGATAGTAAATTCCCTATTTGGATTATTTCGCCTCCCTCTCAGTGCCGCTTGATGGTATTTTTTAATACCGATATCCTTTTCAGTCCTGTTTGGTCCCTTAATTCCCTAAAAAGCCCAAACTTGAAATTCCAGGGTGTGTGCACTGGATCCGCAAGGATCAACAGATCAAATTAACAACGCATTGATTACTAGAGCTCAGAGAGGAGTAGTCATTTTAATTAATTTCTATGTCAGCCCTTTTAACATCCTACGTCTGAACTGGCACGGGATTAGCGCCTCACTGGAAAACATTTCTAACAAATCCTTCCCGATCAGCGGTGTCAAACTCATTATAGTTCAGGGGGGAAACACACCCAGCTCATAATAACATTCAGACGGCTCCTCCAAATGATAAATAAGTACAATTTCACTGTGATGGAAAATATGGTGAAATGTCCAAAATCTCAAGTTTTGAAGCCATAAGTGTAACAATTGACTTGACGTTTTATTGGAGAGTTAATCTTAATTTTCTTCTTGCAAAGTCATCCCAGAAAGCAGATCGCACCCTCTGGGTTCATCATGGAAAGTTCATTAGTGTTACCTCACAGTTTTCTTTCTTCTGTTGTGCTCTTTTTCTGTCTCCAGAGTCTGTGAGCAGGTGAGAGAGGGACACTGTCTGCCCCACTGTCCAGCGACACCATGAGCTGGAGCTTCCTCACGCGGCTGCTGGAGGAGATCCACAACCACTCCACCTTCGTGGGGAAGCTGTGGCTCACCGTGCTCATCGTCTTCCGCATCGTTCTGACCGCCGTCGGGGGAGAGTCCATCTACTACGATGAACAGAGCAAGTTTGTCTGCAACTCGGGCCAGCCGGGCTGCGAGAACGTCTGCTACGACGCCTTCGCGCCGCTGTCCCACGTCCGCTTCTGGGTTTTTCAGATCATCCTGGTGGCGATGCCTTCTCTCATGTACATGGGCTATGCCGTGAATAAAATTGCGCGATTAGACGAAGCCAAAGGGGGAGCTGGCTCTGCCGCTGTTAGGTCCGTGGGAGGAGGGGGCTACACGCACAGGAAGCCTCGGAAGATCTGCTTCGGGGCGCGACAGCACCGGGGCATCGAGGAGACCGAGGAGGACCAGGAGGATGATCCCATGATCTACGAGGTGCCAGAGATCGAGCCCCCGAAAAGGCCACGGGACCCGCTGCAGCCTACACCCAGGCCCAAAATCCGGCACGACGGCCGTACGCGCATTCGGGACGAGGGGCTGATGCGGGTGTACGTTTTGCAGCTGCTGAGCCGTACCGTGCTAGAAGCAGGTTTCCTGGCAGGCCAGTACTTGCTGTATGGTTTCCGTGTGACGCCGGTGTTTGTGTGCTCGCTGAAGCCTTGCCCCCACAGCGTGGACTGCTTCGTGTCGCGGCCCACTGAGAAAACCATATTCCTGCGCATCATGTACGGTGTGACCATTCTTTGCTTGACACTCAACATTTGGGAGATGCTCCATTTGGGCATCGGGTCCATCTGTGACATTCTTCGCCGTCGCCGTTGCCCGCCCCAGGAGGACGAGTACCAGTTGGGCTTGCTGGGCAGCAACGGCAACGTGGAGGGCTCAGTAGGGGGGACGGGGCCTGAGGTGGGCTCAGAGGGAGGGGTCGGCGGCGACGGCGCTGCCGATTACGTTGGCTACCCCTTCTCGTGGAACACCCCGTCAGCCCCACCTGGTTACAACATCGTGGTGAAGCCAGAGCAGATGCCCTACACGGACCTTAGCAATGCTAAGATGGCGTGCAAGCAGAACCGGGCAAACATTGCCCAGGAGGAGCAGCAACAGTTTGGCAGCAATGAGGACAATTTCCCGACTGGAGGCGAGGCCCGTGTGGCCCTGAACAAAGACATGATCCAGCAAGCTCACGAGCAGCTGGAGGCAGCTATCCAGGCCTACAGTCAGCAGCACCGGGCAGAGGAGCAGCTCGGTGACAACCAGGACGACAAGCCCCAGAGTAACATAATCCAGGCCCAACCTCAGCCGCAGCCGCAGCCTCAGAAAGAGCGCAAACACAGGTTCAAGCACGGGAAGGCGGGCAGCAGCGGTGGAGGCAGCAGCAGCAACAGCAGCAGCAGTAAATCAGGAGAGGGCAAGCCCTCCGTATGGATTTAACCCCAGACAACGTGACATATCTCACAAACATGTATATATCACGGACTGGATGATAAACTTTTGCAGTCTTTTTTTTGTTTGTTGAAAACACACCACTGTGCCTTAAAGAATCCTGCAAGCTGGAGAAAATGTGTATTTGTGTACAAAGGTGTGTTTCTTTAAAAAAAGAAAAGAAAAAAAGTGATGTTGCAGCTGACAATGTGTTTTGTCTGGGCTATCACTGTCTAACTTGAACCGTCACACCAGTACAACCTGTGTTAGGCTACAGCCTGTCGTTTACATGTCTCCTTCCCTGCAAGTCGTTGGGCAGATTGTTGACCTCTGTTGTCTTCCTATTCCCCCTGTCTTAGGGATTTCAGCTTTGGAAGATCACAGAATCATAATGAGCTCTCTAAGCGAAGCAGATTGATCCCAGATTGTGCTCGGTTCATGTTCCGTCCACTTCTCCGCAATAAGCACGTCGGCATCCTAATTCTCGGGGTATCAAAACACATCAGAGCGAAAGTACCCATCACAACATAGGATGCTACTGTAAGCAATGACTTCACAGTGTTGAAGCACTGTTACGAAAATATTTGCAATACAATGAAACGTAATCCGGTGACAGCGCCTGAAGCAGTGACTTTATAATGCAGCGAGAACATCACCTTCCTGTAGGCCGTGTCCTGTCCGTCATGTTCTGTGTCTCTTCAGCGTCATTCACAGCGCCACACTGCTGCGAGTCTTTAACATTTGACTGCCTGTTTGTGTACGTGGACGTTTTTGATAACAGGGCAACACCAGCTGCTGCTCAGGAAACAATGAGTCGGTAGAGCAGGTGTATTTTCATCCTGTCTACATCTGAAATGTCGTGTTTTCTTTCTCCCCCACAAAGGTGCATTAGTAATCTAGCTTTTATACCTTGTTTTTGTTTTTGTGCTCTTCTCGACAAAGGCTCTTTATGGCTATAGGACAAGGCAGCCAGTGCTTCACTATCGCTTCGTCTACCTTGTAGCTGCCTGCCCCCTGGTGGTAGGAACAGCTCTACCTGCATCCAGCAGCACCTTTACCAGCCGTAGTGTTCCCTTTTCTACGGACGAGACTTGTGTCACTCGTGTCTTCCCGAGTTCAGTGTTCGATGCACAAGGTTGCAATACCACCACGTTGTAATGGAAACAGGTTTAAAGCCATTACTCTAATTATGAGACCAAACACTGTTTGTGTGATGCAAGTGTCAGTGCCAAGATTTTATACTCGGCTGCTACAAAGCCTGGTTGTTTGTAGCTTTGGAATATCGTGGCCATGCTACTCCAGTTGTGCAAATATGCCTATGTAAGACCAACCCTTTTGTAAGAGTCCATTGTTTTGGGTTTTTTTGTTAGGTTTTTTTTTTTTTTTGTATTACAGTATGTGTTTTCATTTTTCTTAATGGAATTGAAAATAAACTCCAAAATGGAGTCAGTTTTTATGTTCAAGTCAGTGTTTTATATGAAAACACGCTTTTTCAATGACTTTCTTTTTTAAAGCAGAGAAAAACAAACAAACATGGTCTTTTCAAAATGAATTATCTGTATGAATATTTATGGGTATTGTGATTTAAATTGCCTTTCAGTTGTACAAAAAAAAAAGAAAAAGAAAAAAGTGAACTATCACATAATATATTTTTATAAAAAGTCAGGTACAGTGACTCAATGAAAAAAAGTCAAGTCTTTTCCTTGTATGTTACGGTATTGGTATTTAATGTATGTAGCAACCTTCTGGGCTGTATTTTAATAAACAGTGTTACTCCTTTTCCAATGATTTTCTGAGATCTGCTGAACAGAAGTGTACGAGGGGGGAAAAAGTGCCAAATTACTCAAAACCCATTCCAAGTTTGGCCCGGCAGAAGGTTTCCAAACAAGCTCCCTCAGTTGGTGACGCTAAATGAGGAAGGGGAAGGAGTCTGGGAAGACTTGCACTCTCTTGTTCTCGACTTAACAAATCTCATGTGAAAGATCTGAGTCTTTCTCTGAAAATTGTAAACTGGCCGAGCAAACCGTCCCCCCCCCCCCCGTGACGTTGTGAGGCTGTACGCTGCGATGTGGCCTCCTTCCCATAAACATGCTGCACAGGACGCCAGTGTGCTGGAGTGGAAAGATTCTGTCTGATTGGCTCGTCCACCACGGGGCTCCCTGCCTGTCGGTGGGCCCGGCCAGCAGCAGACACATAAATCAGCAGAAGTACTTTAGTCAGCTGTTACCCAATCAAAGATTGATAGTGTCTCGCCTGACGTCGCCCAGATCCCAATAAGTTCCCCGGTCGCTGTCAGTCCCGTCCCCCGAGGGCAAATCAAACCTCGTTAGGCTCCCCAGCACTAAGCAAAGTTTCTCTGCTGAAGTATTTCCAGCTGTCTGAGGAGGAGAGAATAAAGAGTGTTTAGCAGGAAGCTGGGATGGAGATCCTCTGTGGCCGCGAGGAGGCGACTTCCCGTCAGACGGAGGAGTGTCTTTGTGCAGGTGCCATGAGGGTACTCGGATACTCAGAGACCCCATCTGCACAAAGCCCGCATGACCGGCAGCTTGGCCGCACGTCTTCACATCTATTCTAGGCTGTACAGCTCAGATTGGAAAAAAAAAAAAAAAAGGAAAGGAGGAAGAAGTGAGGAACTTGGCCAGAAAACCAGGTCAAAAAGAATTACCCTGTGGCTCAGTTATGTTTTTATCTTGGCCTGTTTTCTCAGCTGAGTGACCGAAGAATAAGACAAGTGAGACGGAACAGGTCGCCGTCATCAGAAGCTGCTTTCAAAGCTTCTTTCATGAGGTTTTTCATCCAAATTGTGGAAACCAGACTGTTCCACACCAGTACGAGGGCTTTTCAAAGAAGTATAGTGTAGCACAACCCACTCAGTTGGTATTTTGACCTTTTTTTTTTTTCCTTTTCTTTTCTTTTCAGATTTGTGTGATATTTGACTTAGAATTGTCAACTTATATTCAATAATTCAGATTTACGGGTTGAACAATTCTCAAGGCTGAATGTTTATCATGCGACTCCCCAACATTGAACCAAACAATCAGTAGCCCTGCAAACTTATGCTAAATAATCATTTCTGGTTGAATGAGAGATTTCCTAATGATTTTCACACAAGATATTATTGGTAACTGCTATTTCTATTCTAATCTATTATTCTATTCTACTTCATTCTAATTACAAATATTTCCAGCTCTGGTAAAAAAAAAAAAAAAGGAGAGAAGATGCACTTTAAAGTGGATGTATACATAGAATTATCTCTGATATTTGTTTGAATATATGTAATTAAGTGAAAATTTCTTTAAAAAAATGAACAGGAGTAAATTGTTTCTTCCAGGTTTCGAAGCTTTCTAGGATGTATTGATGCATGCACTGGGTTTGTGGTGGAAATGGAAAACAAATAAAACGGGTTGTGTCACATCAGTGATGCCACACTGTTAACTGTCAGCCCACATAATACAAATGTGTGTTAATAAGAGTGTAGCGCGGCTGTGTCGTCCCCCCAGTATGTCTCTTATAGTCAGGATGTGACCATGATTACCGTTGCAAACTCAGAGTCATGTGTGTCTTTGTGTGTTTGGTTTTTTTAATGCCTTTTTTGCGACATGTACATTTCTTTGAATGCCACTCCGGTATCCCCTCGTCATTTTTTTTCATATCGAGGAAGAAAAATCGATTTGCATGTGAAAAGGGCCTATTTTCCTATAAAAAAATAAAAAAATAAATGAATAAATACATATTGAACAGCATCTCTCCATGCTTTGTGTTGGGTGGACACAGAAACAGGGAACGAGAGCCGTCCTGCTACAGACACACTGGGGCCTTGTTGTCAGTAAAAGATGTGTGCTTGATTTTGATTGGTGGAGAGCAGGAGGTCTCCGCAGACCTATCAGGAGAATTACAGCGGCATGAACTGATGTTGTGTCACTGGCTCGGAACGGCGTCGAACACCGACGACATGTCACTTCGGTTTGTGTCAGCCTGTCATTTTGTTTGTCACTTTGGCAGTTCAATCAGCGGCGGTGCGACGCCAGCGTGTGAGGGGAGAACATCTGAGTCTGTGAGGCTTTAAATCACATTAATGCATTATGAACCCAATGTTTGTTCCAAATAGCCACTGACCCTGAGCGCTTAATTATCCCTGACAATACAACCAACTCCTCAATCCCGGCCAAACCACAAAACGTGTTCAGAAAGCTCTCAGAATGTGACTTTACTTTAGTGGCTTCACAGGAAAAACCCCTGAAGAAGAGATAACAGAAGTCTAAATGGAAAGTATGTTTTTGTAATTTGCTGGGGGAGAAAAAAGAAAAAAGAAAAGAAAAGAAAGAAAGAAAAACAAGTTCCCTGGAGAGAAGTGCTGCAGCTGGATGTACAACGAGGTCACTGCTGCTATGACAGGAACTCCCAGGAGCAAAGTGTGTGATGGCAACTTGTGGCAGCGGGCTCGTTCCTCTAAAAGGAAACAAACATCTTAACGGCCTAATTGGCTGCATGCGCTGACCGCAACACGAGAGCAATAAGCACCTGCTGCGACTACTGCTGACATGTGGCATAAGCCCAAAGTGACTCATAGATTTACTTTTTAATGCACAACATCTGGAGTTCCTATTGTTGAACACGTGTCTAAACATACTCCTGTAAAGATTAAAAATACTGAACTGCAACACTCATTTGGGATTTCAACCCCTCAGCCCGACCAACTGGTTCGGAGGAGATTTGCTTTGCAAACTTCACGTTTCAATACAGCGCTCTCCTGATGGGTTGCTTTTATCAGTGCCTGAAGAAAAAGTTATGAAGGCCATGCAAACTCTAAAAGCAACAAATGACAAAGTGCACCGGTGGACATTGTGTAAGACGTCCTCTCAGTTCTCAATGTCCAGAAGCTCGACAAAGACTCGCCTGCATGTGCAGCATTTATGGCAGCAATGAGACCTTTGTTGAACTGCTACTGCAAGGCCACGGCACCGCAAAGGTTCAATCTTCTAAATTCTAATGATTCTCTCACATTTGATCAGATTGTGTTTGTGGGTCGAGGAGACCGTCCTGGCCTTGACCGCAGGGTGTGAGACCAATCACCTGGGTGAAATGGATATAAGGTGCCAGACTTTAAGATACAAGGTACCAGTGACAAATACACAAGAGCTTGTTGAGAGTGATGATCGTCACTACCAATCAGAAGACAGCTGCGTTATTGCTCCTCCTTATCGGACCCGTTCTGGAGTGCTGGGTACCTCAATGGAAGGGAAAAAATCGTAACCTTTAGCCACGGACCCACCGCACTTTTTGTGCCGGGGCGGGACGGGTTTTCGAGCGGTCCCACCCAAAGAATTGTGGAAAAAACCGCGACCACCGGTTACGATTTTCCGTCTCCCCTATGTTGAGGTACCTCGGTACCGTTCTTTTGGTACCATCCACATCTTCTGCAGTGGAGTCACATGAAAACCCGTCCCGTCGCATTCTGAACAGTGAGTTCGAGGCTTTAGGAGAAGAATTGTACACGATATGGCCAGTATTACTTAATTGAGAGAAATCAACAAAGTCACTCCAGTGATATTAACAACATCTTGTCTTCTCTACTCCCAGACACTCGTTGATCTGTCTGCTGCATTCTTTTCACTCGGGATCCTGGATCATGCAGCCAATATGTGTTTGCTTTCACCTACAAATGTAAACGACGTTGCTTCACACGTTGGCCACAGGGCTTTGTCTCAAGTCCAAGAGTGTACGCATCAGTGGTGAAAAGGGGTCCGGATGATCTGGAACTATCATTTGGGAACACTCTGACACAGGGCGCAGATGATATTTTGATAGAAGCTTGTAAAACTGACACTGTTCTGCTCCTGAAACGTCTTCCCGAGGGAGGCCACCGAGCATCTTTACTAAGGCGGTCATTTTTCCTGCCAAACGTGGAAAACCTTGGACATGTTGTGGAGGAGGGAAAGCTGCTCCTGTCTCCGGAAAAAAGATGAACCGTTGACTAACGTACCGAACCATCAGTCTACAAAAAAAGAGTTGTTATTTTCTAAGACGGTGTTTCTGCTGATGTGTGCTTGTGTTTGTGATTTATTGAACAGGAGCCAAACTGAATGCGACACATGTAGGATGCATACGTTGGCCTCAGACCACAGTCGAGAGTCAGCAAGAGAAATAAGCAACATGTCGGATATGTGATCCATGTGTCTGCACCAGAATACCTGTGGTGAACCGTCCTTTCTCATGGACAAAGAGATGAAAGGTGGGGACGGTTTTAAAACAGGCTTCAAGACAATGTTCACTGAGTCGGTCATTTCTTCAATTGCCTATGAAATTTCTATCATCGTCACACTTCCTCATTCACTTCCTCATATGGTGATTAATGAAATGGTTTATGTTGAATATGAAAAAAAGTGCCAAACCTTTTGATAAACAAATGAACAAAAGTTACTGATTTCTGTATTCTGTATGAAATTAAAAATAAAATCCCGAGTCTCAATAACTCCTATGAAGCAGACATTCACAATAATAAAGCGATATTATGAAAACATGGAACTAAATTCCTGGGAAAACGAAACATTCCCTGGTATTTTGTATTGATGTATGTGTGAGTGAAAAGGTGGACCTGTTCATACGTACATAGCGTATAGAGTGTTGAGCACAGCAGCAGTCAGTCGTCCCAATAAAGAGCATCGAGATCAAACAAGAGAACGAGAGAAACCCTTTTAAGAATGGTCTCATTATGTGTCCCTTTGGCTTTAGCAAGTATTACCCTGAAACACTGAGAGCAAGCTTAATGGTGTCTTCTTTTCTTTCTTTTCTTTTTAACATTTAGGCAGTTGAATGAGGAAAAAGAAATATCTCAAAACACTTCCAGTTTTGCTCATTTCCTGGATGTCAGCAGTCGGTGAACCTGCTGAACACTGAATTGTGCAGGTGGCAAGAGAAGAAGCCTAATCGAACACAGCTGTTTCAAATTGAGGGATCATTCACAGATCTTGGCGCAGACTGGGCCTGCAGATGCTTCCGGGAACGGGAAGGACGAGGCCGGGAGACGTGTGCGAGGATTGCATCATTTAGTGTGTGTCGGGCCACGTTTCCACGCACCCGGGTATTTTACAAAAACTGTGATATTTCTCTGCTTTGGGCCACATAAACGCAGCTCTGTCGTTTGCATCGAAAGAGGGGAAGACGGAGATTTACGTCACAGCATGCAAAGCGTCAGCTTCTTCTTTATCTGTTTTATATTCTAACGCCACATTTAGGAGGCGCTCCCCTTGTTTATCGGTTCAAACAAGCAAATCGTTTGGCTGAAAGAACAGAACATAACTCGCACCATTCATGACGTTGTGTTTTTTCCAGGACCCTGATTGGCTATCCTGGCTTCACACTTTTCATTACACTGCCCCCTACAGGTTTGGCATGTTCATAGTAGCTCTGAACCTGGTGTATATGCGGGTCGTGTAAATGAAAATTGTTTTGCAAACATAGAGGGGAAATATCAGTTTTTTGGGAAAACGTGACCCCAGTTTAAAAATAAAACATTGCAAACATTTGCAAAAGTCACTTCTTCTTATCACAGTAGTCCAGGCGTCATCAACCACTTTGAAACTAAGAATTACTTCAAATATTGATTATTACAAAAGACCACTTGTCTCAAACCAATTAAAAATTTTCAATTGAACATTCTTTTGTTTGTACAGTTTCAGGTAAGTTTCTGAAGAAAATAAAACAGCTACTTGCTCAATCACACTCTAATCAACATTACCCTTGTTGGTGCTTTCTATAAACCCACATTATGAAAGGGGCGTGCGTTTCCCCTTCTAATCCAAATTTTACCACTGCAAGGTATAAATGTAAAGCTTGAAGAAATCCTATAACACATTTATAGTGTGTGCGGTTACTTTCTGTACCGACTGCTGTTATTTAACATTTGAACAAACTCAAATTTATCAGAAAATATACTAAATTGTGCTTCTTTTCATGTAGGTCAGGTGTAAGCAGTTAACATTAAAAGACTGTTACAACTGGGGCCGACAGAGTCCTAAATTATCCCTCTACAGTTCTGCTGAGTATAAACATATCCCTTTATAAAAAGCTGTTTTTAATGAGCCACTGTTTCACTCTGCACCAGTCAAGTTCTTGTATTCCCCCGCATGTTCTATCTTGGAATAATGAGTCACACCACTTATTGTCAAATTTGACCTATGAGTACTTCCATGTTCATGGTGGAAACTCAAGCATTGCAAAGCTTTTATTTCCTTTTTTCTGTGGGTTAACTGTTTAGTTCTGCTCAGGTTTTACAACAGAGGACACGCGACATCGAGGTTTACCTAAAGATTCCTTATAATTGTTTAATATATTCTGAGCATGTAAGAATAGAAAATCCCTTTAAAATACAAAATAATATATAATGACAAAGAAATCATATGGTCGTCTAGGATGTGACTCAACATGATTTATAATGCCTAAAAACAATCTAACTATCGAGATAACAAAAATAATTAATGATAGAAAAAAACTATATAATTGATTTTTTTTTTTTCCATGTCTCGCTGGACAAATGAATCAATAAATGAAATCGTATGGACAGTGATTTAGCAATAATTTAGCATTTTGAATGCAGATCAGAAAGGATGCTGCCAGGGTTGCCAGGTCTGAGAGACAAAACCAGCCAAACAGCCACTCAAAACCAGACTTTCAAAGATACTGATCCAAAATCATTTACACTGCCTGTAAGGTCCATCTTTATTGCTATCAATACAAAGTTGATCATATTTGTTATGAAATAACAGCTTGAAAAGGACATTTCCACAAAACAATTCGTCAGATTTGGCTGTTGAAGATTAATATTAGATTAAAGAAGATTTTTTCTTATTTTCACACTTGTAGGCAATAAAACGATTAACAACAGCATTTGTTACTATTGCAATTATTCATTTTATTAATGAAAAACAATCAAATTTGCCACCGTTACTGAACACTCTTAGTAATCTTTCAGGAAGAATTTAATGACTCAATAGTTTCTTGTAGAAATGTAGAAAAGACTTCTATCACAAATATCACCAATACAAGTTACACTTCTGGCTTGTGATTAACAGAGACATTTTGCAGGTTATCTAGTCTAAATAAACTCTTACACGGTAAGCAACGTTTTTCCGAGTATTTACTACAGTTTCAAGAGAATGAAAAGCCTGTCTGACAGGTAGTATTGCTCTGCAGTTAAATCTGTGGCCACCAGAGGGCGACCTACTTTAAAAGAAACAGCTTCAGGAAACGAGAGAAAACGTTCTGCCGTGGAGGTATTCAGGGACAAACTTCTTTAACTGCTTTGCTTTACATTTTTGATTAACTAAGAATGAGTAAAAAGATAGATTTCACTGTTAAGAAATGGTTTTGGATTTTTACCAACAAAGAAGACATTTTAGTTATAAAAGGCACAATGGCTGACTTCGTGCTGATATATGAATGTTATTGAAATACAGCAGGTATTTCATGATGCTATTCATACATTTCATTAACCCGTTTTCACCCGGAGTTGGTTCACGAGGGCACAACACAACATGGAAATCAGAAAACACCATGAACAAAGTGTTCACACATTCATGATTCACTTCAGGGCCACACGTCTTTGGATCATGGGAGGAAGATGGAGGACCTGAGAAAAATCACACAGGCACAGGGGACAGCATGCAAACTCCACTCACAAGCCTCCAGGGAGGCGACGGTGCTCACTTTTGGCACCTATATCAAAATGCGTTAATTTTCGTCTGCACACTCGTTGAAATCGGCAAACAGAAGGCACTGCGATGGAGATCCTGACGTGTCCTCGAGAAGGCACCGGGTAAACATTCTCCAGATTCCGGCTGAAAAGATTTGACGTGAATAAATAGATATACTATAAAAGGTGTTCACAAAATCACAGTGCCAGTGTCTCGGCTGCTGAAAGGTGGCCTCAGTGAGGCACTGGTGAGGTTGTTATTGGAGACTCGTCCTTCACTGCTTCACAGTCTCCCAGGTGGATCCTGAGGACGCCCTCACTGTGCAGCTTCAGCAGGTGGTCGAACTCGGATGGCATGGAGTGAAACCTCTTCCGAGGCAGTTTGTTGTCGTAGTAGTGGTTCGTCAGGGGGTGGAAGTCATGAGGGTGGACACTGAAAGGCCAGAATCCGTACAGATCCACGCTGTTGCACAGTTCCAGGGCCAGACTGACCATCATGAAGCCGGTGCTGAGCCGGGCCTCCTTCAGGCCCTGCGAGCGCCAGTAGACGTACAGATTCTGCAGGTACTTGGGGTTGAAAGCGACGGGTCGAATGGGGCTTTCGAAGTCTTCGATGGCGTACACGGCCCGCAGACACACGGGAGTGTTGTAGCGGAAGGAGAAGGTTGGCAGGAGCAGCATGGAGTCTCCGAAGCGGCGCAGACTCTCCACGAAGGGACGACGGTGGTTGTTCAGAGCGTAAAACCTGCAGAAAAAACCAGCCCATGTGAAGAAACGAGACTGAAAGTGTATCACTGACTGACTATAGTTCTCTCTTCAACTCACTTCTCGATGAGGATGCTCGGGTTCGCCGTCACGAGGTCCGTCTTCCTGCCGACGTCTTTCTCCAGTTTGCTTTCCAGAGGCGGGAGGTTGCACCTGAACGAGCAGAGAAGAGCCAGGCATCCCTGCGTGAACGTTCCACGGACAGTAGATAAATCCAGTTGATGCGTTTTTAGTCTCTCACCTGATTACAAACTGAGCCGAATCGATTTGTCGTCCACATCTGCTATTGATCAGGATCCCGCCGTTCCCCACCACAGAGCAAGTGTCCCACTTCTTATTGGAGAAGGGATGCTCCTGGAATCAAATAGCCACAATTACATAAAATCATCATGTGCTTCATATTGTGATCGTGTGAGGATGACACACAATTCATGTATTAATGAGATGATTCTTATCATCCAGCTTTTTATTTTCTTTATCGTTGGCGGAGCTCAAAGTCCATAACTCAGGACAGTATAACATTAAATTTTACTGGTGTCCTCTACGTTAAATAGTAACTACCCATCCAAATCCCAAACTTCATACTTCACACTTGACAACCCTTCTAGTCAAACCTCATTCTACTGCTGTTTCGTGTGCGTTTAAAGGCACAAACTCCCAGACAGTTTTACCTACAGAATTCAAACACCGGCAGAAAGCAAACCAGTAGCTCTTTATAAGATGTAAAAATGCTAAATCATTACATATTCTTGACAATTCATCAGACATAAAATGAAAATTATTGCAGAAATCTCAGTTTGGGTAAAGAACATTTTGACCAACTACATATCAGTCACACCACAGAGGTTATTCATGCATTCATTCATTCAATGTTTACCTAACCACGTCCAATCAGTAAGAACAGATTCCTAATTACAATGATAAGCTGCCTTTGATAGAAGAGCATGACGGGCCAAACAAAAACACAAAGTTTAGATTATCAACACATTCATTTCTAAGAATTGGTACGAACTTCAAGTCTAGACGGTTGAGTTTTGTTTTTGTTTTTCTTTGAAGAATTCCGATGCATTTAAACTATAAAATTAGCCACAATGCTAAAGTGCATGTCTGGAAGCGTAACTACGTTGTCCACGAATCACAAGCTGAAGTTAACTGCTTTTTTATAATCTTTTTCTTAGTTTGACATTTAAAAAAAAAAAGAAAAGAAAGGATTCTACATTTTGCATGATAACAGAGCTAGCCACATGCTAATGCTACCAAGCTATTTATTTTACACCTACAAAGTGAACAACAAAAACCACTTTGCATTGCAACTTTAACAAAGCAACATCCCAGGTTCTATACAAACATACATGTTTTAACCGGGTAAAAGTTTTTTTTATAGACTTCTGTTTCTAACAAATGAAAAATCACTTACAATTCTTATTTAAAGCTAATGTATTTTTGAACCCAGTCCTTGCTTCAACTGGCTTGTCGTGGGAAACTGCTCATGTTTAATGTGTCATTATATTTAGAATATGTTTAAAGATGCATACATGTTCAGACAAGCTCTTTGGCAAAATATTAAAAGAGCTGCGTTCTTGTCCAGACATGCAACGAGCCTAACTGCTTCAAACTTCTTCACTGTCGATGGAAATGGCTCCTCAGATGAGAAAGACTCGAGTGGTAAGTCGGCAAAATAATTGAGTTCTGACATAAAAAGCAAAACAAAATTAAACTGTGAGATGCAGCAACAAGCCACCAATGAAAATACAATTAAGTGTAATTAATAAAAGAAGTGATTTTAAAAGAAGTGGAGGGTAAACATTTAAAAACAGAAGCTATCATGTGTAGTTGTAGTCTTAATTAGCTGGTAATATATGGAGTAAAATCTTTATTGAGAAGAATGAATATACACAAAACGACCAACTAATACTTTTTGTAACTTGCATATAAATGCACAAATATATTTACTATAGCACACTAATACATATATGATGATTTATGAAAGCCCCAAAGTTTGACAAGTTTCATCAGACACATGCTCATTGTACATTTTGCAGCATGCTTTTAATTCTTTGAAATCCTCACACATTTCTTTGTACATTGTTGAAACTCTTCAGTTTCAGTTGGATGAATTTTTTTTGTGACGCGTTACATGTTATTTTCAGCCAATTATTATTATTATTCATTTGCTTTTAGTTTGCATTGTTAGTACTTTGCATATCAACGTCTGTGACTTGGTCACCACTGGGAGGTTTAGTGTATTCACAGACGTGGAGCACACTGGAGTTCCCTCATGTTGTGTGAAATGCAGTGGGGGGGGGGGGGGGGGGGGGGTTGGGGGATCTCTTTTTCGCCATCCTGGAAGTTGAGATCGCATCCCGACAAATGATAGTGCCTACCTAGTTAGCCGTTAGCTTAGCCATTAGCATTGGTATCAACCAGCTATCATCAGCTTTGTGTGTAGTCATGTGACAAGTCCTGAAATGAAATTTATATATATATATACCCGGAACTCGTCCGGGAAATCCTGTCCGCCGACATCGCAAACAAAGTGATTAAAAAAAACAAAAAAACAAGGTCACTCAGTGTTTATGAGCAGCAGTGTGATTCAGGTCCAGACGTCCCGACCCTAACTTGTCGTGTCTCCTTTAAATAAACCGCGGTCATAGTTTCCCCCACCACATTTGTGGCTCTTCTCTCAAGACAAGAGAGCAGAGCTATTGAATGATCCCTGAATTAAAGACAGTCGTACCTTTGGAAAGGTGCTTAACAGATTCGGTGTCACTTCAATGGTCCTCTTTGTTTCCCCGTTGTAAACAATCTGCGAACCCAGCGGAGTGTTGTTCTGGGTAACGACGGCCTTTTCAGCCCCTTGGCACTTGCTGCTCAGCAGAGAGCTGGATGAAAACACACAGACGGGTTGAATACCGGCATTTAACAGGAAGGCGTGCAGTTTGCATGTCATATTAAGCAAGTCTTCTCAACGTCTCGGTGATATTCAAAAGGTCTCGTGGCTTTCAATCGGTTTTTACTATAACTCACACGAAGTTCTGACATGTTAGATTTGGAACGTAGCTGCCAGTTCCTCTGCCCTACTTCTCTTTCCATGTTTGTCGCTGTTCTTCTTTCAGCCAATATACAAAGCAAACAAACCCAACTTGAAGTTTTATTTAAAGCCTGTGAACCTGCCACAGTTCATGATGGGATTCAACCCACTTTGACTGCTAACTAGGAGTGAGTTTTTATTATCTTTTAAACTCTTAAAAAAATAAATAAACATATATATATATATTCTAAATTAAAACTTTACGTGCTGTGTGCCTCTGTTTTGAATTGCTGACACCATCCACGTATATTGATTCATGGAATATCTTATATAGCCGATATATAGATATAGATTAAAAAGAACAGGCTACATCGGCATATATCTGCTTTGAGTGCAGTCGGGTGTTTTTCTACGTGGAGTTTGGATGTTCTCCCTGTTTGTTTTCACCCACAACCTGACTATTCCGTCAATTGTCTCTGTTGCAGCGTTTTGAGTTTTGAGTTCAACTGAAAGCAAATATTGTCTTTGAGGAGGAGGAGGTGGTGGTGTTCACTGTTACCTCATAGGAGGCTTCAAATGCCAGCAGGGGGCCTCTGTGTGTGGAGTTTGTCCTAAGACCTGCCAGAGTTTTATCTGGGTGCTTTTCATGTTTTTCTCGCAACACAAAAACTCACTTGTTGGGTTGAATCAGAATTCTACAACCTTTTTTTTTTTTTTTTTAGCAAAAGAGCTCGTTTTAGTCCACTGACTCCTCCTTCAACACACGTTTAAAACATTTAACCCTTGAAATAAGAGGAAAACAGCCTATCAAGTTAAGATGTACAGTAGTTTTGGTTTAGATTTTGAATAAAAGTATAGTT